>NW_004567116.1:50127663-50131092 GCF_000260355.1 Condylura cristata | reverse complement strand
TTTTTTTTTTTTTTTTTTTTTTGCTTTCATATGGGCTAAGTGTGGCTCACCCCGTTTTTTGTTTATTTGGTTGGTTTTGTTCTTATCCTTTCAATATATTTTTTTCAGTTCTTCATTATTTTTAGATCCCCTTTCTTTGTTTTATGTGTTACATCTCTTAATTCTATTAATTCTCATTTAAGAGGTCTGCTGAGGTTTGTATAGGACAATTTGTGTGATTCAATTGATGGTCTGGTTTCTAGCTCAGTTTAATGGATCACATTCTTGCTCTCCTCCTTTTTTGTGTTAAATGTGTTAGGTATCTGTTGCCACTAAAGTGGTGTTGCTCTGTTTCTTTATAAGGGTCCTATCAACATTTCTTTCATGTACACCTTTGTTCTTTAGTTTGTGCTTTATGGTGAAGCTCTTATTTGTTATGTCTTAATGATTAATCTTGAAGGGTAAAGTAATTTAGGCTGGAAATATTTTTCTTTAAGTTCTTTATTTCCTGCCAATCCCTTGTGCTTGCAGTGTTTCTCCTGAAAAATTGGCTGGTGATCTGATTCATGTTCTCCCATAGTTCATCATTCTTTTTCTTGTTGTTTTTTATTATTCTGTCCTTGTATTTGGTTTTAAACTTTATTATGCCTTGGAGTGTGTATGCTATTATTTTGTTTGGAACACTTGGAGCCTCTCGGATTAGGACATCTGGTGCTTTTATTAAGTTGAGTTTGTTTCCAGCAATTGTTTCTTTAAATAAATTTTCTATGCTTTCTCTTTTCTTCTCCTTCTGGGATACCCACAATGCACATATTGTTTCTCTTAGGTTATTGCAAAGGTATCTTACACTATTTTCTGTTTTTAAATTCTTTTTTGTGTTTCTGCGTTGTTCTATTTGTGTGTTGTCTGCTTAAGGACCCTCCATTGCTTCTGTTTATCTGCTTTTGAGCCTTTTAATTTCAGAGTATCTCTTAAACCCATTACTTCTAATTTTCACTGTTTCATATTTTTTCTATATTCCACTTATGCTTGATAGCCTTTATTGCTTGTTTTAGTTCTATACATGATATCATAGCTGCAAAATCAAACTTCTATTTAGTCATGTTCCAGAGCTGTACAGATTGCAAGTCTCTCATTCCCCCCCCCCCAATATTTGTGGTATATTCTTCTGTCTCTTCATTTATAGTTTGTATGACTTTTAACAGGGATAAACTTTCAGATTGTTGCTTTTGCACCCATTTCTAATATCAGAGATTTGGTACTGGCAGGGGCAAGAGAGCACCAAAGGATTATTCTCATTAAGTACCAGGGATTAAATGTCCTATCATTTTGTAGGCAAGAGAATTGCATGTCAAGGATCCATAGTTATCTCTTCATCTAGGCCCACTTCTTGGTCTTAGTGTCTCTTACAGTCTAGTATCAGCTTCTAACTTTATGCTATTTTTGAACACTAGATGCAAAGTCAGGCACAGTTTGCATTTGACATGGGATCATAGATTGGGACTTTTCTCTTCCCATTCTCCAACCTCTCTAATAGAACAGAGCCTTTATCCTCAGCATCTGCTCCTGCTATTAACAGGTACTTAAGCTCTGGTCTTTGAAATTGTTCACTTTTCATGATTTGCACTGTGATGTGTATATTCCAACATAGGCTTGCAATAGTAGCCTCTTCTGAACAGATACAGGTGATCTGACTTATTTTCTCCAATGATTCAATTTTTAGCTACTCTATATTGACATCTTCAGGCTCAAGTGAGTAATCCTACTCTGAACCCCTATTCCTGTAGCTCTCCACCAATGACTATTCTGCGTGCTTCCAGTACAGTGATGGGACTCAAGAGTTCCCAGTGTCCATGTGCATATGTAGGGGATACTGTATAATATCGCTCTTCCCTTTTGTGTGTAGTGCTGTACTGTTATCACTATAAACAGTTAAAATTTTCTACAACTTTCGACCCAGATGGTGCTCCTATTGTGTGTGTGGTCAACCAGTTTTCCTCCTGGGTATTTTGACTTCACTCTGTTCAGTCTACTTATGAGTATGTAGTATAGGTAAGCAAGAATATTCACCATGCTACAATTTTGCTGTACTCTTTTCCTGATGTGTTTTTAAGATATCATTCACACTGTAATTGTCTTTCAACACTTTCCTTTTAGTGTAGATCTATCTATAGAACTCAGATGGTTCCTATGGAGGAGGCAGAAAATTCTGTTTTGGTTTCTCATCCAACCAACCACTCTGTTATTTGATTTGTGTGTTCAAGTCATTGAAATTTAGGAAATCAATTGATATGTAAGTATTTAGATATGAATTTTTTTTCTGTTCTTTTTGTTCTCTCATTCTCTTCCCTGTATTTTGAAAACTACCTTTGTGTATAATTTGGATTCTATTTTTAGTCTTTTTATTTCTTCTAGATATATGTGTCTTGAGGTTACTATGTGATTTACATATAAACTTTTATACATATGATCAATCTTACACTTGATCTTAGCCAAAAGGCCAAGAAGCGGTATATGATCAATCTTAAATTGAAAGTACGTTAATCTTGAGATCCTGCCAACAATTCCTATTTTTATTCTTCCTCATGCTCGTATTTTCTGGCTTTGGAAACTTGTTTCTTTTATGTGAGGTTTTCTTTTATTTTCTGTATTTCTCTTTAAAATTTCCTGTAAAACCAGATTATAAGCAATGGATTCTTCACCCGTTGCTATTTCATAAATTTCTTTAGTGCTATTTCAGTTCTAAGTGTTAACCTGTGTAGAGGATTGCTGGCTAGCAATATTTTCCTTTAAACACAATGACTATGTCATGACATCCCTTTCTGACCTGAAAATTTTCTGCTTAGATATCTACTGATATCCTTCTACCTTCCATTTATATATGACCCTTTTCTCTGACATCTTTAGAGATTCTCCCTATATCTTTAAATTGTTCTATTTAATTGTAACATATCTTGGTGTATAGCTTTTGAGCTTATTTTGTTTGGAACTCTTTGAGATTTCTACATCTGGACATCTACATCCTCCCCCAGTTTGAGGACATTCCAGCTAACATTGCTGCATTTAAGATTTCTGCATCTTTTTCTTGCTCCCTAACTCCTATGATACAAATGTTACTCTATTTTAAGCTTCCCCCTAAGTCTCTTATAATTGTGTTTATTTTTATTGGTCATTTCTTTCTTTCTTTTTTTTTGCTCTTTATGGATGATTTCTACTACTCTATTTTGTCTCACTGATCCATTCCTTGCCTTCATTGAGTCTATTGGTATGCTCTCTATTATATATATATTTAATAATATAATAGTTTATTTTTACATCATTTTGTGCCTTCTATTATATTTTTAACTTTAACAATTATATTATTTATCTCTTTGGAATTTTTACATAGCTTTTCTGTCCTTGTATTTTGATTTAGTTAATTCATTGTTATCCTAGTTTTTTTTTTTTTTT
>NW_004567116.1:50116507-50127511 GCF_000260355.1 Condylura cristata | reverse complement strand
CCTCCGGGGCAGGCGGGAATTGAACTCATGCAGAAGCGGCTTTAGATTCTCAGTGCTGTGCTTTAACCCGCTGCGCCACCAGGGAGGGCCGTTATCCTAGTTTTAATGAACATAATCAAGACTGTTGTTCTAGCATTTTCTTCCAGTGGTTTGCTCAACTCTGTTGTAATTAAGATTTTTCCCAAAGGTTTGTCTTGATGTGCAGCTTCAGTTAATTCCCTCTGTTGCCTCATTCTGTTGCATGTTTTATATTATTTCTACGGGTTAAACTAGACTGTTTTACTTTCCAGTTCTTTTGTGATGGTGTTGTGTTAGAATTATAGGTTTTAGCATGTTGGTTTAGGATGTTGGTCTTAGATCCTGGACCACTCACTGCCCAAGAGGTCACAGTCCCACACACAACCAGGGGTCAGTGTTATCTCAAGGAGCTGGGAAGGTTGGGAGTCATTGCTCTGTTGACTGTGTGGGCTAGACAGCAAGTAGAAATATAGCAGTTTCTATTGTTCTTTTGGTTGAATCTTTATCACCACTAAGGATGAGTGGAGCTCATAAGCCAGTGCAGGATGGTGGCTCAAAAATCTAGCCTAACGATTCTGTTTATGCAACAGAATGAGGCAACAGAGGGATTTAACTGAAGCTGCACATCAAGACAAACCTTTGGGAAAGATCATAGTACAACAGATTTGAACAAACCAATGGTAGAAAACTATAGAACAACAGTCATGATTATGTTCATTAAAACTAGGAAAACAATGGATTAACTAAATCAAAATACAACAAAAACAGAAAAGCTATATAAAAATTCCAAAGAGATAAATAATACAATTGTTAAAGTCAAAAATATAATAGAGGGCATATCAGTAGATTCAATGAAGCCATAGAAAACATCAGAGACATGCTGTAGGGGAGGAAAAGGGAGAAGGACCAGGCCAAAGGTGGGAAGAGCTCAAGGGACTATGGTGATGGTACATGGGTGCACTGGTAATAGAAATTTCATGGGGAAATCATACACTGTACAAAAATGAAGGATGATGTGATAGAAATATTTACCAGAAAATAGAAAGAAATAAAAGAACTTAGCCTTAGGGTAAAGGCTGATGCTAAAAGGGATATGGAGGATGTTGCACTAGATTATTGAAGAAAAAGGCCCCCTTAGTGCTGGAGCTTTTTGAGCCATGGCAGGCACCTGCAATCGCCATCTGATCAATGCCTGACATTGCAGTCCATAGTGGTATTTTCCCAGATATCCCAAATGGCAAGTGACTCTTCAGGTTTAACATACTTCTGATCTTGCAGGTTTTGTTGACACTGCTTTCTCTTGACACTCTGAAATGAACAGAGTGGCCAAGCAGGCAGTGAGCTTGGACTACAAGCAGGTATCACAAGAAGTTGCAGACTGCAGTAGTTTGGCTGTATAGCTGACTGCTAAACTCTCATGTGGGAGGGCTGATATTTCAGTTGCTAATTGTCATGGGGACCATCATCTCAATACCTACTCAGAAATCTGCAGGCTCCCGGGGAGGCATAGTTTTATTCTGCTACAGTAGGCTAAGAGAGGCTGGAAGCCTAAGGGATCCGTGTTGGATCTGTAGTGAGTTCCTCACAGCACCTCCATGCTAACTGCCAATAGCTCAAGAATGCCAGCACAACTCCTACCCAGGAGCTAGTGTTGCTTGCGAGAGACCAGGCTGGAGTGGTGAGGATTGTTTCTCAGCACCACAAAGCTAACTTTGTGTGTCAGTTTCACCCTCACAGCAGTCAATATCTCTGTGGTAGACTGCATCGACAAGCATTAGTGTACTAACAACTCAGGAAAGCCTGGGCTAGTCAGGTGAGGCGAGGGTGAAGTTTTGGGGCCTCCAAGTTAAATGCTCACTACCTCTAGTTTGTCAGTTTCACACCCAACCAACAGTCAATATTTCAGGGAGGTGGGGAGGTTGGCTTATGGTGCTCTAATACCTACATTACACTAAGAGTCTAGGGGGGTGGGGGGACTGAAGTGGGGTTTGTTGCTGGCAGAGGTTGAAGCTTGATAGATTTGGGGAGAAAAAAAATCTCCTTTTTTTTTTTTTTTAAACTTACCATACTAAGCTACAAAAAATCACAAGTATCCAGTGTATAATCCCAATTTTCAGCTTTAGCAGAGGCATGGTCCTCCCCACCTCTATACAGGAGTTCTAAGAATTTGGGTCTCTAAGGATCTGTAATTTCCCCTGTTGGTTCTGTACCATAGCAACTAAACACTCTGCTGGGCAGAACTGAAGGTGGATTTTGTAACTGGTAGTGACTAAGTCTTGATACGAGATGTATGCTTTATTTAGTTGTTTGCTGGATGTATTTGAGGAGATATTTTCCTGACACAGCTTACATTGTCATGTTTGCTGGGGTCTCTCTTGGACAATGTTGTATCATCTCATCAGTTTTACCTGAGAATAAGCTAGAAGTGGGGTCTCCCTGATGGTGCAAGAGATCATGTGTCAGCACTATAAAGCTGTCTAAGCCACTGAAGCATGAGTTCGATCCCCAGCCAGGGAGCTGACCCACTTGGTGCAGACCTCCCCTGTCTTGCCTGCTGCTCCTCTCAGCAGTATGTTTCAGTCAGCCCACCTGTTCTGCTCCCCAATCTGTCTCTGAAGAATCCTCTCACCCCATACCTCTGGCCTCTACCCCAACTTTTGTGTGCACAGATAAATAAAAATAAATCTTTATAAAAAGAAAAAATAAGATGGAAGTGGGTGAGAAGTGACTCTTCTAAATGAAAGCTAGAGAATTTGTGTCACAATAAGGAGGAATGGATTGGGGGCATACTTAATTTCTATACTATTTCTAGTATAAAGTCATGCTGAAGTATCTCTTCTTAAGAACTAATTTTCTGTCACATGTATGCTTCTGCCTCTCTGCTTTCAAAATGCCTAGAAAATACATGGATAATCTAGAACTTGAATCAACTATTTCTTAATATTATCATAGAGGATTCATCTTTGTTCTAAGATTAACTTCTATGTGATATTTTGAATGGTGCATAGCAGACAATACCGTTGCTTTTTTAAGGGCATTGATAAAGATATTGAGGAAATATACTTTAGCAACCCATAGTGGAGTTTGTGTTCCCCTAATTGTTACCGAGATTCTTTGATTTTGCTTAAGGAAAAAAAAAAAAAAAAAGGTAAGATGATGTTCACCTTGCTCCTCTTGCTGCTGATTCCAGAATTAAGAATGTCCAATGATCTGAGCAGCCAGCACAGTTAAAATACTGAGGCTCAGCTGTTCTAAATCTGAGTCAGGAGGTTTCTGACTATAGTGATTGAATAGTTATGAGTAGGAGAATGGGAGAGGAGCATGACTAGAGATGGCATGAATTTCTCTCCTAACAAGGAAAGCAAGTTTTGTAGAATTTAGTTTACTGCAGGGCCTTCCCTGATGGCACAACGGGTTAAAGCACAGCACTATGAAGGTGAGATTGTAGGCCTAGAGAGATAGCTTGGAATCCTGGAAGAATAGCTAAACAGGCTGAGTCATCTATCCAGATAGGGTAGAATTCCCTGCACGAAACTCTCAAAGGTGTCTTTCTGCCGCGTTCCAAGTTTTTTCTGATGGTATTACATTCCATCACAGGGTGATTTCAATCAACAGCCCCTAGATTAAATTTTTTCTTTGCAGATTTTCCTGTCTGTAGCTTAATGGGTAAGTCGAAGGTAGATACTGGATCTATAGTGAGAGAGCTGGATTCTGGAACTATTTAACCTTGAGGAACAGAACTAAAGGGCCATGTAAGCATTGGGCTACTTATCCAGATTTTCTTGATGATCCAGTTATGTAAAAAAGTTGGTACTTTTATTTTTTCCCACTGCTCCCCTCCTGCCATTATCCAAATGCCCTCTCTTCTCTTGTTCTCCCTCGCCCTTTCTGCTTACTGCAAATATAGATGAACACATGTTCACTTCATTTTGTTATCTCTCAGGAGTTAAAAACACAGCAAGAAGTATAGAGGCATTTTGTAAACCAGCTAAGGAAAAAGGTTACAGATGTCTAAAGTTCTTAATATACTTGTTAATTTAACACATACATTCCCATTTAATCATCAAAGCTAACAGAAGGGGACTGATTCTGTGAATAATCCAAATATAATTTCTGTTTGACTTTGAAGCTTGTTCTGTTCTGACATTTGGATACTGGCGTGCCTGGAGTTCAGGGAATTCACAATGTGGAAGCAGCCATATGGTATCCAGTGACCAGAGGCTTCTGCAAGAACAAATGATTCTCAGTCTTACTTGCTAAATGACTCCCTGCTCTAGAGCAGCTCCCACCCCACCCATGAGTACACCCAGTTGAAAGCACCTGCCTGCATGATGCCACCTCTTTCAGCTCATCTTAACTTAACTCTTTCCTTCTCCTTTTGTGACATCCATGAATGTGAATATAGGATTCAAGGAGGCTTAGTAAAATATCCTTAAATTATGTATTCATTTGAATTTTTTTAAAGAGTTATTTATTTATGCATACAGAACTGGGGTATAGGCCAGAGGTGCAGGGGCAGTGAGAGGATTCACTAGAGACAGAGTGACAGGGGGGCAGAACAGGCCAACTAATGAAGTACACTGCTGAGGGGAGCAGCAGGTGGGTCAGGAGAGTTCTATCAGGCAATGTGGTCACCTCAGGGGCAGGCAGGGATTGAACTCATGCAGAAATGGCTTTAGCTTCTTAGTGTTGTGTTTTAACCTGCTGCGCCACCAGGGAGGGCCCCCCCATTTGAATTTTTTAAATATTTATTTTATTCATGCATACAAGAACTGAGGTGTAAATCAGAGGTTCAAGTTTGCGGGGTGAGAGGATTCACTAGATACAGAGTGGGAAAGAGAATAGGCAAATTGACTAAAATACACTGCTGAGGGGAGTAGCAGGTGAGACCAGGAGGTCTCCCTCAAAATGTGGGTCAGTTCCCTGGTGGCCAGGGATCAAACTCTTGCTGCAGCGACAGACAATAGAATGATATTGCTGTGCCTTTAACACTGGGGCCATGAGGGAAGCCCCCCATTTGATGTTTTAGTGATGAAAATTGCTTAAATGATTGTTTAGTAATTACTTGAAAAAGTCAAGTAAAAATGCCTCACGATCGAAAAGCACACACACACAAAAAAAGCAGAAAGAGGTGTAAGGACTGATAAAATCATTTCAATTTCAGCTAATATTCACACTAGCTTAAATAATGATAGTATTTTCAAACCGGGGGAAATGTGAGCATTTAACAAGAATGAGATATATATTAGTATATGAAAATATGTCCATGCTATCTTGTTAAAAGGAAATAATAGGTTATAACATAATATGTATTGTATTATGTCTTTAACTAACTTACTAATAAAAGGACATATTTTTACCAATGTAGAAAAATAAAGTTGTAGAAGGAAAATTAATTAATATCTGTTATCTCTGCAGAAGGAATTGGATAGGTGGAGATGGGGAGATTTTACCCTTTTTCATAAAGCATTCAAAATATGGTAGAGAAATGAGTAATTTTGATTTCTCTTTATTTGTTTTTATTTTCAAAATAAAAATGAGTTTCTTTTCAACTCTTGTAGACTTACTCTTTTACAATTTAAGATTTTAAAAGTAAATTTACTTCTAACACCTCCCCACACTAAAAAGTTTGTAATAGCTATCAGATTTCCAGTATTTTAATGAATAGGGTGGTTGCTTTGTATGTTTCCCTCTTTTGATGTATTTTTGCTCATTTAATATTTCAGGCATTTTTGTATTGATTTTATTTATTTAAAAATTTTACTTTAAAATATTTAATTTTAGGCATGTTAGGATAACCTTAAGAATTATTAACTATATGGGCTTCCCTGGTGGCATCTAGGGTTAAAGTATAACTCTCTGAAGCTATCCTCAGCCACTGAAGCACAATTTCAATCCCTGGCCAGGCAGCTGACCCACATGGGGCAGCAGACCTCTCTTGATCGGCCTGCTGCTTCCCTCAGCAGTTTATTTCAGTCAGTCTCCCTGTTATACTCCCCTCTTTGTCTTTGGTGAATCCTCTCACTGACTCCACACCTCTGTCCTGTACCCAGGTTCCATATGCTTAAATAAATAAATCTTTTAAAAGAGCTTTTAAAAGTAATACACAATAGGCCTTCCCTGGTGGCGCAGCGGGTTAAAGCACAACACTGAGAAGCTAAAGCCACTTCCGCATGAGTTTGATTCCCGCCTGCTCCGGAGGAGACCACATGGCGTGACAGACCTCTCCTGGCCCGCCCTCTGCTCCCCTCAGCAGTGTACTTCATCAATCTGCCTGTTCTGCTCCGCATTCTGTCTCTGATGAAGCCTCTCGCCACCCCTGCACCTCTGGCCTGTACCCCAGTTCTGTATGGATAAATATATAAATCTTTAAAAAAAAAAGTAATACACAATAAAACTGAATTTAATATCATTAGGCAGAATAGATTGAGAAGAACTTCCAAGTTTGTAATTTTTCTTAAGAACAAGTAGCCAAATGTAGTGTTGACATTTTTAGATGATTTAGTTCCAGCAAAATGACTACCAAAGTGTAGCACTTTTTAAAAGGGGGAAAAGTAATACTACTGAAGTAGTCACAATTATTGAACACATCATTTTCCAGGAAAAGGGCTACATATTTTTCTAGTTTTTGTTTGTTTGTTTGTTTTATTTCACAGGATGCTTTTATAAACCAAATCACATTTCCTCATGTTTGCTGTTCCAGCTCAAGTATTTTAAGAGTTTAGAGTTTTATCTTTGAGTTCAAGGTTGTCTGTTTATCTTTGTATTGCATTAAGTGTTCAACACTTGAAAACTAGTTTTCACTCAGCAGATGTTCTGCAAATATCTGTGGAGTGGTGAAGGGCAATGTGACATGGAAAAGGGACACAATTGTTTATTTTGAATTCAAATACATATTTTGTCATTTGCTAAGGAATTGAACAATTTAACCTCCCACATTTTCCTTTTCTCATCAGATATCTTTCTTACAAGTATGTCAGTGTTAAAGGAATAATTCAAATATATTAAGAAAAACTTCATAGCTATGCCAAAAATCTCAATTAGAAAATTGTGTGCGTGTGTGAGACTGTATTGTATGTGCATTTATGTGGGCACATTTTTAAGTTATGCAAAGAGATGAAAAGAGGATTTGAAATGTTGTTTTTATTTTGGATAGCTCCAAATGTCAACGCCTTTTGAATTGGGAAGGTGAACATAATGAGAAATGGAACCAGCTCAATTCTTCAGAAAAGTAGAATATTTCCTCCACTTCCTCCACTTAAAGCTGGGATATAAATGCTGCCTTCACAGTGTTGCCATGAGAATGAAATGAGACAACATCTGTGCAGGACGGGTTCTGAGTAGGTGCTTTATTGATGCTAGCTAAGGTTATTAACATGACGTCAACTGTATCTATGGCACCACATCACCTCTTTCCTCTTTCTTGATACAACTCCAGAATTAGTGCCTAGCGTGGAAAATAATATTATCGTTTGAAAAACATAAAGCCAGGCTCTCCCTGGTGGTACAGCAGGTTAAAGCACAGCACTAAGAAGCTGGGACCACTTCAGCATGAGTTTGATCCCTGCCCTGGAGGTAACCCATATGGCGCTACAGACCTCTCCTGATCTGCCTGTTGCGCCCTTCAGCAGTGTATGTAGTCATTCTGCCTGTTCTGCTCCCCACACTGTCTCTGTTGAATCCTCTCACGGCCCCTGCACCTCTGGCTTGTACCCCAATTCTGTATGTGTAAATAAGTAAATTTTTTTTTAAAAAAAGAAAAACATAGAGCTATTATGCTCCATCCCTCTCTTTCTCTTTTGTGTGTGTGTGTGTGTGTGTGTGTGTGTATGAGAGAGAGAAAATGAGTGTGTGTGTGTATTAATTTTTCTTATTGGAGCAATATCTAATTTTTTTTTTCCTTTGAAGCTGACTTTGCCCTAACTAAGGAGTTTAATTTATGCTTACAGGCAAAATAAATAAAGAAATTAATTCTAGCTCAAGTATCAGAATCCAAGAAGATATAAAAATTACCCTGCTATTTCCTGAATAAATTACCTGGAAAAATGAAAAAAAAAAGTAATTCCTCAAAGAATGAATTTCTGTCTTCAGCATTTCAACTTAACTACAATTTTTGGGAATGGTATTCTTTCCTGATGTTATTTTATCCTCAAAGGTGGTAATATTAATACTAATTCATAAATTTGCAAATGCTACTTCCATCACTACAACATGAGCCAACATGTCTAAAATTCAGGTATGATCAATCTCTTTGTTATATATATATATGTTATCTAGAGGGTAACAGCTTTAAACAGTATCAGTCATTACATGTATAGATCAAAATCAAAACAAGTCAGCCAGTCATTCAATTACCATGACTGCTCCCTTCCCACTTCATCTTTCCCTCTTCTCTCTTCCCATCCTCCCTCTCTCTACTCCCTTGAATCCTGTTTTCACTATTCAGTTACCATGTGAGGCTATTGTGGTAAAAATATTAAAGACCACTTCATTTCTATATGTCACAAACATTTTATGACAATGTGTTCAGTGTTTTGTATTATATAAATAAGTTTTCTCCTTCATTTTAAGAATGAAAGACTTGTTTGTAAGGTAGATATAACATAGAGAAACAATGGAGCTTTTTTTTAACTGAGAAAACTGATGTTCTGAAAAATTGAATGACTTGCCTAATAAAGACATAGGAAACAATTAGGCATTGTCCTTTATCAATAGGGTGAAAAACAAGCAGTGAAAAATTTTAATTAAAAATACTTCATAGGAAAAATCAGGAGATCATTACATTGAAGCAAGTACTTATCGCCTAACAATTGCCTTCTATCTCAATATTAAAATAGGTAGCTTTTAAAAAAAGAATAATAAATGTAAAGTGAAGATGATCCCAGAAATAATAGAACTATCCTCTTCAGAGGGTGTGCAGTGTGGGAGTGGATGACAGATTTACAAGTATATTCTTTCCACTTTTGAGGCTGCACAATCTGTCTCTTTAATGCAATATAATTACCATCCAAAGTGACACACTGCATGAAGCATCTTGGCATGGAGTTGGAGTTTATTGTATTCTGGAAATATTTACAGTCACATAAGTTAGATGCTGTCATGATACCAGTCTAAAATACTGTTTAAAGTACATACTTAGAATGTGTTTAACACATTCTCTCCAGGACAAAAGATACAGGTGCTTTTGAGAATAAGTATCTGAAATAGCAGATGGCGTGGGTTCGCACCTGGTACTGTTTGACTGATAGCTTACTGACTTTGCTTAATTTTATTTCTATGTTCATGTGCTCCTGTAGAGATTAGGTATTCTCTTCAATAGTTTTCATTAAATGTGTTTCTTCAAAGATGGGATTTACAGTCATATAGTAAATTCTATGCTGATAAAAATATCTGGTAACCAATAGTTTTATTCAATTATTCATTCAACAAATAATTAATGAAGGTTAACAAAGGCATGTACTAGGGTTTGAGGATATAGGATGAATGAAACCAAAAAAGGCACTAATAATCCAGAAAGAGAGAGAGCAAGCATGCACACACACACACACACACACACACACACACACACACACACACACACCATGGCCAGGCCACTTATATAGCATACCAAAAAACAGAAGGGAATGGAAAATGGTACCTAACATTCCCATACAGTTTTGAAAACAGTGCCTATTCTCATAAACCCAAGTGGAAAATCTCATAAATCAAAGGATACTGGTTAAAATGAAAGATCTTGCATTAGAGTACTTGGACCCTATCTACCAAAATCTGAAAGCAAAATGTGAACAAATGTTACTATGTTTAAGGATCTCAATAGTGAAGCAGAAAAAGGACTCAAAATTATGTTCAGCAATAGAAAAATAACTGTTTTTTAACAAGGTAATATCTAGCGTCCAATAAAAATTGTCAGGATGTTGGGCCTTCCTTGATTGCATACTGGGTTAAAGCACAGCACTATGAAGCACACCACAACCACTGGAGCACAAATTTGGTCCCCCACCAGGAGGGTGGCCCACATGGCGTGGCAGACTTCTCCTGAACCACCACTGGTCTCCTCAGCAGTGTATGTCAGTCTGCCTGTTCTGCTCCCCACTCTATCTCTGGTGAATCTTCTTACTGCCCCTGCACCTCTGGCCTGTACTCCAGTTCTGTATGCATAAATAAATCTTTTACAAAATAATCAGGATGTTAAAGAAAAAGAATACTCATAATAAAGAGAAAAATCAATTGAAAAGAATATTCAAATGTCACAGTTGAGTAGACAAGTACATTAAAACAGTTACTATCATTTCATTCAATGTGTTCTAGAAACTAATAGAAGTATTGAACATGTGAAGAATGTTTTAAGCCAATGTTTAGTGATGAAATCTACAATGGTAGCGATAAATACACACTAGGTAGAGTTAATGACTAATAGATATTTAAAAAAAGATTTTAAGTTAATTTAAATCACATACAATTTAAGCTATTCATATTGAAACACACTGAGGAAAAAGTTAGAGGGAAAACAAAGAAAGAAGAACAGTACATTTGTTAACCTGGGTGGGGTGGGGAGGGGGTGGGGGGGAGGTATGTCACAAATAATTAGAGTGAGAGTAAATTATTTGAGGAAATATTTCCAAAACTATAAAGAATTATTATTCACATATATACATAACTCAATGAACTTCAGGCAAAAACAAATGAACAAACAAAAAACAGAAGAAAAGTTCTCAGTATACGTGACAATTACTTAAAACTAATGATAAAGTGAAAATCTTATAAGTAGACTCAGAATAAATGGTAAATTATATTAAAAGAAACAAAGATAAGGATAACATTACAGGCCAGACGTAAGGTGAGAGTGAAAGGATTTACCAAAGACAGAGTGGGGAGCAGAACAGGCAGACTGACTTAAGGATACTGCTGAGGGGAGCAACAGGTGAGACAGGAGAGGTCTGCTGTGCTATGTGGGTGACCTCCCAAGCTGGGCATTGAACTTGTGCT
>NW_004567116.1:50112913-50114667 GCF_000260355.1 Condylura cristata | reverse complement strand
CAGGGAGGGCCGCTAAAATCCTTTTTAATGACAAACAATTCAAAGCAAAGAATATTACCATGTGTATAAAGGTTCGCTTTACAATGTAACGGGAGTTATTCAAGTAGTATATATATAATAATCCTAAATATTTACCTAATATTTGATGGCAAACTTATAGCAAAACTTATATAATAGCAAAACTTTGAAATACTTGGGAAAATAATGATAAAACTACAAGGAGAAATAAACAATTACACAATTGAAATAGGAGATTTCAATATGCTTTGATAAATACCTAGTAGAATAAGCAGATAGCAATTTAGATCATGGGTATTAGAGATGTGGGAGAACTATGGGGTATACACCTGAGAAAAGAACTCAAATATTGCTAAAAAATTAATAGCTATTAAGGGATAAAAATACTTGATTGAGGACCCTCTCTGGTGGTGCAGTGGGTTAAAGTCAGCACTGTGAAGCTCCCTGCAGTCACTTCAGCGCAAGTTCAATTCTTGATCCCTGGCCAGAGAGGTGACCCACATGGTGTGGCAGGCCTCTCCTGACCCACCACTCTTTTCTTCGCTTTGCCTTTGGTGAATCCTCTCACCACTCCTGAACCTCTGGCCTGTAGCCCAGTTCTCTACATATAAATGAATTTTTTCTTTAAGATGTATTTATTATTTATACAGAACTGGGGTACAGGCCAGAGGTGTGGTGGGTGAGAAGACTCACCAGAGACAGAGTGGGGAACACAACAGGGAGATTGCTGAGAAGAGCAGCAGACGGATCAAGAGAGATCTGCCATGCCATGTGGGTCAGCTCCCACTCGAGAGATTGAATTCATGCTGCAGTGGCTTTTAAGAGCTTCATAATGCAGTGCCACCATTGTGCCACCAGGGAGAGCCCTAAATGAAATAAATCTTTAAAAAAAAAAATACTCGATCTAAAAATAAACTTAAAAAGTAAGTTAGAAGGGCCCTCCCTGGTGGCGCAGCAGGTTAAAGTACAGCACTGAGAATCTAAAGCCACTTCCGCGTGAGTTTGATTCCCGCCTGCCCCGGAGGTGACCACATGGCGTGGCAGACCTCTCCTGACCTGCCCTTCTTTGTGTTACATTCTTTTAGGGTTGCTTTGCAACCTTTTGCCTTAAGTCTATTTATAACTCAAGCTCTACCACATATGGAGAGAGCAAAAATTGCATTTTGTATCCATATAAAATGGGATACACAGTGTATTTAAATTGATTAATTCAGCATTTCCATTTAGAGTTATGATTCATGTACAAAAGTCTGTTGTTGTCTTTTGTTCCTAAATGTGTGGTTCTGCTTATTCCCTGTTCATTTATTTATCTCCTCTTTGATTTTCTTTTTTAACAACAGCTCCTTTTAGTATTTCTTGGTTACATGGCAGATCCTTTTACATCTTTTAGAGGAGGTTTATTTCTTGTAAACTTTATTTCTGTTTTTCTGAGGAGACCTATATTTCTCTCTCATATCTGAAGGAGAGCCTTGCAAGATATTGTATTCTTAGGTGGCAATTTTTAATATTTAAAATTTTTGCTCACACCTCTGGCCTGTTTCTCAGTTCTTTCTATCTTTCTATTGATCAATAGATCAATCAATAAATGAATCCATGAATAAATCTTTAAAAATAAAGATTTTACTTATTAGCCCATCCCCTTGCTCATAGTAGTTCTTCAGTGATATCTGATTTTATTTTGACCAACCACCAGCTTCAATATTTTTGTGTTCACCTCTTAAATTCACTACTACATG
>NW_004567116.1:50096138-50112684 GCF_000260355.1 Condylura cristata | reverse complement strand
TTCATTCTACTTGCATAATTTTCTCCAGAATTTTTATATACTTTATTGATGATTTTACATCCTACTACTCTATTATTTTATTAATGATCTTCTTGCTCCTGGAGGCATTCACTTGTTTACTGTTATGTTCTTATATATTTTTTTCTACTTTTTCTGTTTTCTCCGTGTTCCTTGAATTTCTCTATCATTGCTAGATTGATTTCTGTATCTATAGGAAGAACAGATATTCCCTGTTTTTAGAATTGATTTCCAAATATTTGTTCTCTTTCTATTTTGTTATATTTCCCTGGGATATCATGTGGCCAGTTGTTGCATTTGTCCATCTCCTCATTTGTTTTTGGTGCTAAGCAGGCCTTATGATGCTTTCTCCACTCCCAGCCCCCATACTTGGTAGGCAGTGTTAACAAAATGACTGATATGTGCTGGTCAGATGTTCATCTTTAAGTGCCAGTTTGTAATGAAAAGAAATAGAAGAACATGGGATTTCACCAAATGAGGAAACTCTTTCAGAAAAAAGATACAATGGCAAAAGAGAAAATGATTCATACGGAACTTGAGATAGTTAATAATTCTTAAATGCAATAGAAGTAGAGACCAAGGGATACAAACACACACACACACACACACACACACACACACACCACCACCATCACATATGCAC
This sequence comes from Condylura cristata, assembly GCF_000260355.1. NCBI lineage: Eukaryota > Metazoa > Chordata > Mammalia > Eulipotyphla > Talpidae > Condylura > Condylura cristata. Next base: position 50,112,023 of record NW_004567116.1, on the reverse strand, counting down.
ATAGATCTGTTATGTAATTATATTTACCTTAAGGATTGGAATGTGTTAATACATCCCCTGCTTCAATAAAGCTAAATCGTTTTCAATTATGATCATTTTCAAGCATTTCCACCTTTTTTTCAAATTGACAACCCATTAATGGTAAATTTCCTAATAAAGAAAATATTTACAAATGCTTTTCTTTTTATAATCTTAAAGCATTATTATTCCTAATTAACACATCAGTAATATGAGATCCTTCATATCATCAATTTCATGTTTCCCAAACATTCCTTTTAATTGCAAATCATTAGAGACTTATGGTTTAGGATTTAAAAATTGGACAAACCTTAGCTTTCCCTTTGAGTCTAAAACAGTACTTACCCTGAATTTTGCTGTTGCCAGAAGGGAAAGGAGATAGTGGATTGTTAAAACAGATAAAGAAGTTTATTGTCTGGTGGTTGGTGGGAACTAAACTATTGGTGATTATCACTATGTAGTATATAAAGATGTTGAAATATAATGAACACCTGAATTTTTGATGACATTATAAGCCAATGATACATCAATAAAAATTTTTAAAAAAGAGCTTAAGAAGAGTGAGTGGCCAATGAAGTTCCTAATAATTATATTATTTTCATTATATTTGAACACTAAAATTTAACACAACAAACAAAACACCAATAACATTTTACAGATAATTAAAACTGCTGTGAGACAGGCAAGTGTTAGACACTAAAGTCATAAGTATGGGAACCACAACAAGCCTACAGTGGGGGAAAATATATTATGAGTCAGTTACAGTTATTATGCTAGAGCAGTCTTAAGTCTTCACTTCATTAACTGCAAAGTTCAATGTGGTCTCATGAACAAAAAGTAATACTGGAAGAAGATATTCTGTTTGAAGTCTGAAATTTCCATAGAGTTTCAATTTAGTTCCCTAGTGTTCACACACTTTAAGGTAATGTAATGTGCCTTGAGATTGAGTTTTGCATTGTGGTGACATTGTCTTAAGTACAAATACCCTTCTGTAAAAATTATATAAGTTAAGAGCACATTTTTTTTCCTAAGAAAGTGTGCTCTAGACTTATAAATCTGCTCAAAATAGGCCTTTGATCTTTCTTATTTTTTTTGAAAATCTGTAAATCCTCTCATACTTGCATTTGATCAGAAAGATCTTATTCTGCCTCATAAGCAAGCATTTCTGTGAACATTTATATAAATAGGCAGAAACTGCCTGAAAGAATTCAGGTTAAATCTCATGACTCAGACTTCATGTAAATATTATTGAATTTTAGTAATAAAACAGGAAGAATATGAAAAATTGTTGCAAATAATGTTTAAAATTTATATGAGCATTAGAATCAGTATATCAGGTACCACTTTCTTATCCAGAGTTATTTTGTACAGTATAAGAATTTCCATTAGCAAACAAATGTTAGTAAACTTAACCAGTTGTTAAATTTTATGAATGCTTCTCAAACTATAGTAGAAAAGAAACACAGCATTCAAAATGAAAATTAGGAAAAATATCATAACTGAGTTACTGAAGAAATAAAAGTATTCAATGAAAGAGGTTGGGACAATTTAAAAGCTATTTAAAAGAGCATTGTTTTAATTCTTATACAAAACCATGCTGCTTATGAATAAAAAAAATTAAAGCTGAATTTGAAAAACAGAACTCTTAAAAAGTACTCATAGGATAAAATTAAAATAATTATGGAATGTGAAGAAAAAAACACGAAAACTAAAAGCATAATGAAATTATTGCAAATGTGTATATGGCATTTTTGGACCTCTGAGGGGAAGGAAATAGCCAAAATATAATCAAATAAAACAACAAAGTGTCCAAAAATAAATTAAGCCTTTACATGAAAAAGAAATCAATAATATTTGCAACATGTATAAGAGAACTTGATTCTACTTTTTAAAAGCTTGCAAATCAAAAAGAATATTGCAAACCAATTTAAAATATATAGGAAAGAGGACAAAAAGTAAGGTTAGATAGAAATACAAGTGGCTCATAAAATTAAAAATGATCAATTTTAGTCATAATAAGCACAAATTTAAATTCTAAAATTCTATTTAAATGAGAAAGAGTTACATTTTGATAATGCTGGGGAGAGTGTGGAGAAATAAGTACTCGTGTGTTTCTGAAAAGGATAATTATAGAAAAAAGTTCCAGCTTTTCTCATTTAATAGACTAAGGATTTGGTAGCACTACCACAGAAAATGTACCTTATTTGTAATGCTGGCTTTATCTTTCAGGAAAAAGTATCACATAGTATATAGGAAAAAACTCTGGTTAAAACATTAGCATTGTAGTCTTTACAGCAAATAAGCTCATTTTTGAAACAGTTTTTCCTCTATAAAATTTGATATTAATACTTACTTTTTAGTTCTCTCAAACTTGAGACACTCTCAAAGGTGATAAAATTTCTACACAAATACCAACAAATTGTACATACTGTGACAGAGTAACTATATTATTCATATCTTTTCCCTCAAAGTTTATCATTGCACTCAAACTTGTTGATGTACTTGTTGAACTTTGTCTTTCCTTTGAATTAAATTTTTCATATGCTTTGAGGTAAAACAAGAAAAATTAGCCAAATGTAAGTGACTGAAGCTGCTATATATCATGTTAATTTGTATAACATTAAGATAGTTTTGATTGACCAAGAGGTGAAGGACTTTACTGTCTGTTTATGATTTTTAATAATAATACAAAATAAATTTTGTAACACAATAACATCTCCAAAATACTTAAAGTAAAATACTTAGAGTAAAAGTGATCATATTATTCTGCAATTCTTTTATTGTTTGAGTATGTGGACTTTTTGTCTTCTCTGAGAATTGAAGACATTGTGTGCCAATATATTAACCATGTCACAAGTCAGCCTATCTTTTGGAACAAAGAGGAATGAATGCTGAGGCAACCTTGGGAAATATATTTCCATGCACTTTGAGATTCATGCTAATAGAATTGTTCTTGATAAAACTCGATTGAGGTTTGTGGTAACTTTTGGGAAAATAACTGTGCTTTCCTTAATGAATGGTGAGCTCCAAATTCTACAAAACATTCTGGAAAAGCAAATAAAAGCATCATGACTCTGTGTGTGTGTGTGTGTGTAGCTAGGAAACTAAGTAGGTTTGGCATTTTGTCTAAGTCTATGGACATTTATTGAGATCATATTATATGCCAATACTGTGCATATATAAAAAAAAAGAAAAACAGGCCCTCCCTGGTGGCGCAGTGGGTTAAAGCACTGCACTAAGAAGCTTAAGCGACTTCTGCATGAGTTCGATCCCCGCCTGCCCCGGAGGAGATCCACATGGCGTGGCAGACCTCTCCTGACCCGCCCGCTGCTCCCCTCAGCAGTGTACTTCCTCGATCTGCCTGTTCTGCTCCCCGCTCTGTCTCTGGTGAATCCTCTCACCCTCCACATCTCTGGCCTGTACCCCAGCTCTGTATGAATAAATAAATAAATCTTTAAAAAAAAAAAAGAAAAACAGATAATATAAAAACCTTCTTTGAGAGTCACCCAGTCTGTAGAGGCTATTAACCCTTGATGTACAATAATTAAATAGAAAGCATTTAATAAATATTTATGAAAGACACACACCAATTAAAAATCTTATCCTTTGGAATTAGGCTCAGATATTTGCAATTTAAATGCACCTCTGTTAATTCTAAGATACATACAGGATTTACAAAGAGTGAAAGTTCAAATAAAGGAAGTAGAATTAGGAGTCCTCCAAGAAAGCTAAGATTTAGTTAAAACTATATGCACCGAAAAATTCTGCATAAATTTTGAGAATTCAGAAGTTTCAGAAAGCATAGCAGAAAGGACTAGGACAAGAATCAATAAAAGAGGGAAATAAAAAGAAACAAGAGAGAAGAGAGAGGAATGACACATAAGACAGCACTGAAAACTCTCTCTTCCTCTTCCTATGTTTCTCCTCCTTCTCTTTCTGGATCTCTGAGGGTCAGATGACAAAGCATTTTTTTGAATATTGGGAAAACTGAACTGTAAGTTCAGTACCAGACGGAAGGTAATCTTTGGAACATGTTTCTAACTGGTTAAGATAAGTATTTAAGACAGGAACAACACCATGTTTAAGCACTCGCTTAAGTCCTGTGTTATTGTTTTGTGAATAAGCTTATGAGTTTAATGCATTATATAATGATAAAAAAAAATCTTACAACTTTTTTCTCTATCCAAATGGAGCTCATCTGTCTCAATTTTTACACCATGAAGAATGTTAAATAAACTGTTAACAATGAGTGTTAAATAATGACCTGAGTAGGTTTTGATCTTACCATGTGGTATTTTCTACTTTATCAAGTTTTGATTCACTCCTACTCCACCTCCACATTTTTTGGGGGGTGGGGATGGGAGATAACTTCTACTTAAATTCATAACATCTGTAACTTTTTGCAAAGAAACTGTCTCCAGGCAGAACATCCCTGAATCACCTGGTCAGGTTAATTAGTCTATTACTTAGCGCCTGTATACAATCTCCTTGGCATCTCTGTCACCATTATCATTTAACTTTTATTTATTTATTTATTTATAAAGATTTATTTATTTATTCCTACAGAACTGGGGTACAGGCCAGAGATGTGGAGGGTGAGAGAATTCACCAGAGACAGAGTGGGGAGCAGAACAGGCAGATCGACGAAATACACTGCTGAGGGGAGCCCCGGACGGGTCAGGAGAGATCTGCCACACCATGTGGATCTCCTCCGGGGCAGGCGGGGATCGAACTCATGCGGAAGTGGCTTTGGCTTCTCAGTGCTGTGCTTTAACCCTCTGTGCTACCAGGGAGGGCCCTAACTTTTATTTTTAAGGTAGTATTACATAGATTTCTGCACAGGTTGTAAAGTTCATGGCACGGTGACATTTTGTTTTGTTCACCATAATGTCTCTACATCTAGCTCAGTGTCTGGTAAAGAATAAGGGCTCAATAAGTATTTGTTAAATCAATGAATAGTGAGATGATCTTAAGGTATAAGGAAAGGAGTAGAAAGAGAACAAAGACTGTTGCAGAAGTATAGCAACTGGGATAAAACAATTGTGCTTTGACATTGTATTTAAATAATCACTATTTACAAGAAGGAAACATCAATATATAATGCAACTATTTTCATGACTTTTCACAGTTACATTTTATAAAAGATTCTATTGCTTTTCCCACTGAGAGAGGCTGGAATGGAGAGGATGTGCTATGGTGTTCCAAGAGAGAATCTATGACTGGACTCAATGGAGAAGTTGAGTGCCCTGGATGATTCAAGTATATTTCTACATTTTGGACAGTGGAAGAAATCATGGTGTACCCTTCATAACACTATTTATTCTGAAACATCTTGCAGCCTGTGGGAACAATGATATAACAGACACATACCCACACAATGTGTGTGTGTGTGTGTATACTATATAGTAATATATATACTAGTAATATATACTAGTAACATATATATATATATATACACACGTATATATACACACATATGCATATAATAGGTAAAATATATGTATCTATACACACAAATATAAAACATAGTAGTAGCAAAAAATATGAAGTACTGTATTGATTATTAAAAAATTTACAGTTTCTCTTTCCTTTGATGTTCAACTCCCTTCAAATAATCATTGTTAAGAAATGGAAATGAGCTTAAAGAAGTCAAGATTTGTCAAACTCATTTAGCTAGCATATGTTCTTTAATAGACTTGTAGAAGACAGTGTATCTCCCCTGCTCCTTTCATCTTCATTAGAAAAGCATTCCTTTCCAGTTCATTAGAAATGTCACCAGGAGCTCATATGGCCTTACAGAGGGAATTATAGGGGCCCCTCCCATCTTTGCACCCTGTGAAAGCCCCTCCACTGCCTTTTTCACAAGTAGATGTGGGCTTTTCTTGAATATTCACAGTAATGGGCACTTTATTCTCTACTTCAGCAACCCACTTCATTGTTCAAGGGTTCTAATTATCACGTATCTTCATATGGATGTGTATTATTAGCTAATGTGTACTGGTAACCTAATTCTTGACTAAGAGTTAGCAACACTGATGTTATTGTGGGAAATTAAGGCAAGTAATAAGCCTCTAAAATTGTGATTATAGACATTAATAAGGGTTTATTTGAATTTTGCTGCCTTCAGTAGAGCCTCTCAGTTATTACTACTTAAGGAACTTAATCTTATGGACACATTCTGGATACCTTCTCCACGCTGTCTTAGTATGTATGCTCTTACTATTATCTGTTATGGTAATAATGAGGATAATGACTATAGTTATTGTGGTAGAATCCCTTAAAAAACTTAGAAGCATAATTAGAAAAAAGAAACAAACTGAATTAAAAAATTAATCTCTTTGAGATTCGTACTCTCCAATAGTGACTGTTTATATTGAGTTTCAAGGAAATTAAGTTTGAGGACTCTATTGGTCTGAAATATGAGGAAGATTAGAAGCATATTAGGGAGAAAGTAGAAGGCAGGGAGATGAGGGAAAGGTTTTCCTCATAAAAGTAGTGGCAAGAACAGCTGCCCTGTGGTGACTACATAGTACATCTATCTGGGAAATCAAAGAGTGATGCATTTGAAAACCATGCTGAGTAGTATCATAGTGTCTGATGAGCCCTTTCCTTGGTGAAGGTAAGATGTTCACTTCAATGCATTCAAATGTTATTGTTTTTACTGAATTGGTAACTTTAGAGGTTACTTATTATCAGACTGAATAGTTGGACTTTTTTTTCCTCCTGTGGACAATAGCATAGATCAATAAAAAGAGAATTAAAAATCATCCAATCCTGAAATAGCAAATAGTAATTATTTCTATTATCCTTATAGACTCTTGGTGGCTTTCTGGAATCATATCATGACAAGGTTTCTTTGGCAAATCCCACCTTCCCCTTCTCCTGTGGTTAGTAAAACTTGTTCCAGCATTCTGGACACTATTTTTTTTCTGTTTATGTTTTGGACAGCAAAACATAACATTCCTACTAATGTTGAAACGTACTTTAAGGTATCCTTTCCTTTTGTAGAAGACAACAACATTCATGGCATTTACCCTGCCAAGATGGCTTTGCATTTAATATATATATGTGCATACAAGATCTGGGGTACAGAGCAGAGGTGTGAGGGGTGAGAATATTCACCACAGTCAGAGTGAACACCAGAACAGGCAGACTGACTGAAATACACTGTTGAGGGGAGCAGCAGGTGAGACAAGGAAGGTCTGCCATACCATGTGGGTCACCTTCTTGATCTGGGATCAAATTTGTGATTCACTGGCTGTGGATATTTTCATAAGGTTGCACTTTAACCCTTTGTGTGATCAGGAAGGATTTTGCTTTTAAATGAAATCTAAAGATACTCCATTTTTATGTCTCCAAAATAATTCCATATAGCTGGTACTTTACAAAGCCATGACAAATTTAGGTAACTGTGGCCACATTTTAGGATTTGGAAGGAAATTCTTGCAATTACCAACAGTTTTGCTGTTTTTCATTTTAATGAAGAGAGAACATAACAAGAAATCTACAGAGGAAATAAACAATAGTTACATTAATATTATTCAATATTAACTTTTAGGATTTTTGGAGCTGAGAAATCTAACCATGCAGGCTCATTTCATATGTTGTATGCTACCCAAGAAGATGAAATATTTAGAAGCTGGAGATTTCTGGAGGCATAGTATTTACAAAACCTAAAGAGTATTTACACTTACACTTCCAAATAAAATATTAATAGGTGTGCCAACAGGTAGAATTTGGGGGTCAGATCTGTAGGTATATTTGTTGTTTCATGACTGTAGACAGAAAAGAGGCAATACCAATAAGGGTACAAATATTTATTTGCAGTTCATATTAATCTTTGGACAACTTTGAAAAATTATTTAAAATGATTACTTACATATGATAACTACATTTACCTTCAAAGTATCCAACTTCCCAACTGGTGATAAAACAAATAATATTCTGTTAAGCTATAGAGTTGTTCAGATGTCTGCATTTAAGAGGCAAAGGGAGATCACTAAGAATGACTTCAAGTTAGAGATATATTTGGAGTCTTTCCACCAGTAAGTAAACTACTAATTAATCACTCCAATGTCTAAAGCAGTTATATTAGGATAAAACCAAGCTAACTACAGTGCAGAGGAATATATTGACACTTTTGAGTTCCTAGTATGTGTTAAATTCTATACTGCATACTTTGTACATATTAAGCTCTTTAATATTTACAGAGAAACTAAAGCTAAGTAATATTAGCTTGGATAATAAAGGATAAAATTATTCTTAATAGAATAAATAACTTGCATAGCATGTGCATCTGGGACTTGAACTCATGTCTGCCAGATTTAGAGATGCCTTCTTTGTTTTTGATGGCCTGGAAATATTGGTTGAATGGACAACTAATTTACTTGACATTTCTTGTTTTCTATCTCAACACCCACAGGAAATGGTTGCTTTGGATATTTTTCAGCAGCTGTGTTAGAAGATTAATGGAAATTTCAAGACTGACTCTTCTTCCCACTGCTCTCAGCAGAGAGCAATATGTCTGATGCAATGTGTCTGCACCCTATTTGAAATGGTTCTCTTATTCCTAAATGTATTGGCCTAGATTCCAGCAAACACAGTCTCTCCTGAATTCTAATCAGATTTTTGCTTCTCACAACATATCACTTTAGCTTCAAACATCTTGTGATCTAGGATTTGAGAGACTGACAAAATGTGTCTAAAGGAGGATTTAATGACCCCTTGGCATGGTCTCCTTCTATCCCTCTGGGTGGACTTGACTATGGCCATGCAGCTGGTGAGTGCTGACCTAGAATTTTAATTTAGCTTTGCTTGACTTTAATCTCTCAATCTCCTTTACCTACTTCTTGGTGACCAGGACTCTATCTTGCAAATATTGTATCTTTCTCTGTATTTGGTACACAGTTGAGTCATGTTATTAATCTAAACACATAATGCTTTAAAAGCTATATGAATTATTAACTGACTCAAAATAATAGGCAGGCTTAACTCATTTAGAAGGAATAGCAGAAGAAACTAGTATGTCTAAGTGAATAGTGTGGTCAGGAACTATTTCTTTTGAAGCTTTGGTTTGTATCCTCATCACAGCATTCTGCAATCTTCTTTATATTTAGAATAATACATATGAGTTTGTTTCTCAGCTAGCTTATTAGCATGTCCTGTGTTTAATGTTTGTGTGGCCCTCTAATTGTACCTGCTAAGTGGAATGGAATTACAAGCATATGCCAAAGCAGGAGGAGTGACTTGTTCCCTGATGCTGGGTGTGCAGTACAATGAGTGTGAGTAGTGCCTCCCTGGTGGCACAGGGGTTAAAGTTTCAACACTGTCAAGCTATCTCCAGCCACTGCAGCCTAGGTTGATTCCACACTCCAAACACACTGGTCAGGGAGCTCACCCACATGGTGCAGCAGACCTCTCCTATCTTACCCACTGCTCCCCTCAGCAGTGTATTTTAGTACTCTCCCTGTTCTGCCCCTCTAACTCCCATCCCCACCCCATCTCTGGTGAATCTTCTCACCCCCAGCACCTCTGGACTACAATCCAGTTCTTGTATGCATAAATAAGTAAAAATAAATCTTTAAAAAAGAATACATATGAGTTTTGGAGTCCAAAGTATTCTCCATTATGTAGCAGTGCACCTTAGTTACAGGTCTGTGAGATGGAGCCTTTAATGCTTAGGGTACTGAGATTTGGGGGGCTACAGGGTCAAATTTAATTAAGTTATCCATAAAAAATTTCAGGAATCCGGCCATCCCTTTTCTTTCCCTCCTAAAGCAGAGGCCTAAGGAATCTGGCTATTTTGGATCAAAATGTCCTCCCTTATCACCCCATGCCGGGATCACTGCTCGTATTCCTTACAATTCCTGCTCACCTTCCAGTTTACAGGCTGTTTCTGACACCAAGAAAAAGGCTATTTTAAAGTGTTTATTTCCTCATTCATCTGTCCTGCCTTTCACTCTCAAGTGAAATGAATGAGGATGTTTCATGCCTTCAATTTAGCAGCCACCCTCATAAGTCAAACAGGCTGCTTTCTTCCCTGGATCCCTGTTGGAGCAATTCACCTCCAATTTACACCCGGAGGTGCTTTTCTTCTTCTTTTTAAACAAACTCTGCTCTCCAAATAACCATTTCTGTTGAACTATATCAATCCTACAAATCGGGGCCAGAGGGTGCTAGCAAAGAGCACATTTCTCTCATGGAAATTGAAGAGAATTAATACATGATGACTGGTGGTTGCTTCAGGAGGCTCATTTGTAATCAAAGCTACTTGATCTTTTCTTCTTTTCAGAAAAAAGGAAATTTTGTATATTTATGGTTCTAGTTCCTGCATCGAAAGTTCCAGCACAGTAAGAAGATGCAAAGAGATAGCAAGGCCAGTAAAACCAAAAGTAGGCTTCCTTCTGTGCTCCAGGGCCAGGTTCACTGACCCCGGAGAGCTTTGTGGTCAGAGAAGTAGAGCTGAGAGAAGGGAAAGAGGTTTTTACAGGTTTTTCCCCTAGGTAGAGGGGAGAAACAGCCAGGTGGAAAACTTTGACAAGGAACTGGAACTTATTTTCCTGCCTGGGGACGTGTTAGCTGGTAGTGACAAACAAGGCAATGACAAATAAGCCATGAGGTTATAGCTCCGGAGTATCTGCTTCTGCTTGGGACAACTACTCCTTCTGTTCGTCTATGTTTGGCTGGCCTGAACCTTACAGCCACAATACTAAATATTTTTCTCCTCTCAGAGATGTTATGGTGAGTATATGCATGTGTGTGTGTGTGTGTGTGTGCACATTTGCATAATAATATCTATATATAAAACTTCATTACACATGCCATCCAGCATACTGTCTGTATAATAGTAGTTGTTGCAAACCCACGTAGAGGAGTGCTGATGGCTGCGTTCACTAGCCGCCGGAAGGTAGGAAACTGGGAGAAGCAAAAGAAACTGAACCAGGAGCCTGGGGTCTGAAGTCCGAAGTCTGATTATTAGCACTGCCTATGGCTATATATAGGGTAGGTAGGTGCAGGGAAAAACAGGAAATGTACCCAGGAAATGTGCCCAACACGGGGGCTGGGGGCGGGGTGGGGTGGGGGGAGGGGGGTTGGGTGCATGTTTGTACCGTATCTAGCAGCTTCTTGTAGCTTCTGCTTGATACAAAGTAGTGGAGCTATTTGCAGGACAGAGTGCACTGTGCTCTGCTGGCTTGTTTGTTGGCCTTACTGTGGAGTGTACTCACCCATGCACAACATTAGCCAGGGCGGACAGGTGCACTTGAGGTCCTGCAGAGTTCGCCACAAGCAGTCTTACTTTATGTTATGTTAATAGTATTGTCCAAAGGTAAATATGAAATGAAATCATCACTGCTTGTCAAGACTCTAACATGCCAACAGTATTTTTTTTTTAATGAACACAATAAAATTTACATGTTCAGTTGATTGTGGTATAACTAGCTCAAAATGACCCCTTTAAGAAGCACATGTAATGTGTTTTAACACTGGTTTGTAATATATTGGAATTATTATGAATTCTGTGTCAATTAACAGGGCACACTAAATAAAATTAGTGTTGTCATAATCATTAAAATGAATATAGTAAATACATATTGTTTTTGGTGGATTTCCCAGGCCCCCCTTGTTTTCAGGATATTATCTCAGCACTCAGAGGTCCTGCTAGTCAATCTAAAACTTTGAGTCGGGCTGAGGGGGCCTCTCACCAGGACAGAAGTCTTGATATGAGGAACATACTATAAAGTCAGTATCTGCTGAAAACAGCAAGCAGACATTATGGCCAGGTTAGCATAACAGTAGACCACCTTGATAGAAAGTATAAGCAGGAACTAGAGATAAGATGTTTTGATGAGCAGCAGCAATTCACACCCCCAGCTTTTGCCAGACATTCCACCAGTACTTGTCCAACTTCCCTAAACCTGACTCCCCAATAAATGTGAGACTACCCTGGAAATAGGTGCTGCATTCCCTGAGCTGTGAGCACTGAGGTATAAGTCTCTTTCTCTACTTGGGCTTTGAGGTGTCTTTCCTTTGCCCAGCACTGGTCCCCATGCTGTTGCCCCGCAAGGCGAGAACTTTTGACTAACCAGTCAAACTCCTATGCTGTGAGAATAGCATGCCCTTTCTCTGCTAGAATTCCTTTTCTCTTCTGTGTTCTCCTCTCTACCTCTGGCCATTTCTCATGTCAGAAGTGGGGACCCCTGACCACAGTTGATTGGTTCAGCAGTTGACTCCTGGCCTTCACTTGGTTAAAAAAACACCCCTTCCCAGGATATTTTTAGCAAAGCAAGTAGAAAAGGGACCTATAACACTTAGCTATCAAAACTCAAAAATCTATGAAGTTGAAAGTTGCCAGTGTGGCATTTCCTGATTTATGAAGAATTGGGCTCATAAAAGAGAAAAGCAAAGAAAAGCACAGAGAAAAGATGGAAAGTGCACTGTTATATAAAGGCTTTAGCAATGGAAGGATATTTGAAAGGTAGTGAAATCTCTCCCACAGATTTTTCACAGAACCAGCAAGTTCTATATGGAATATTTACGTACAACATACTTTTAAGGGTCAGGCACCAGCCAAACGCAGGCACTGGAAGGAGCAATTACACCAAGCAGAAGCAGATCTTTGGAAGCAATTACTTGTTTATTATCACCCTATTTGTTAACACTGGTTAATGCAAGCCAGGGCAGAAACATAAGTTCCTTAAAATAAGTTCCAGTTTCTTGTCAAAATTTTCCAACCAGCCTTTTATACCCCCTCCCTAAGCCTATAGAAATCTCTCTTACTTCTCCCTCAGAACGACTCTGCCATCCCTCAGTTCAGAGCTTTGCCTGGTAACTGGCCTTAGTAAAGGCTTTCTTCTCTGAGACCATGTAAATGGTTCTTGGTGACCTTTCAATACTAAATATTCCATGATCATCATCTCATTATGTAAAATAGACAATCTTAGGCATCAAGAATGTAGGCATAAACTTCCAGAAGTTTATAGTCTATCAGGATGATTTAACACAAACATAATTTCAATAATGTAAATAAGTTTATTAGATTCATGTAATGCTCAGCAAAAATGAGAAACATTGGACTTAATGGAAAAAGTAATCAGGAGCTTCTCGAAAGAAGCTTCCAGCACCACCAGAGGGAAGTGTGCTGGGACCTCAGGGTGGAGTTAAGTAGCCAGGTTTGGATACAAAACCAGACATGTGGGCTTTGGGGTGTCCTTGGCCTCATGGCTTGTGCTTCTCTCTTACTTTTTGTAGGCTTTCAACATGTTATTGGGGTTTCAAGTCAGCAGAATTGGTAGGATGCATTAACCAACTTTAAACGCATGTGAATTGGGTTGCCCTGTAACAATTACTGACATCATTTTGGAGGCTAATTTAAAAGGAGATAGATGTAAGAAAAAACAATTGAAGGCCCTCCCTGGTTGTACAAGGGGTTAAAGCCCACCACTGCAAATGAGTTGCAGCTCCTTCAGTGTGAGTTCCATCCCCAGCCCTGGGCGTGACTCACATATCAATACAGACCTCTCCTGGCCCACCCTTTGCTCCCCTCAGCAGTGTGCTTTGTCCATCTGCCTGTTCTGCTCTCAACTCTGTTTCTAGTGAACCCTTTCACCACCTCTATACCTCTGGCCTGTACCCCAGTTCCTTATGCATAAATAAATAAACCTGAAAAAAAAAAAACAACAAAGTTGTTCCTAACTTAAAAACAAACAAACAAAAACAAACAAACAAAAAAAAAAAAAACAAGCTGTATCCCTATTAACAATAGCCCAAGAGAAATATTAACAATCTTGCAAATTAACTAACATAGTGATAGAGGTGATGAAAAGGCTCAATATAAATTGTTATGACTCAGTAATTAGATACAGGGAACCAAGTAAGGAGCAAAAAAGTACAGTTACAAGTTGCTACAGAAGCTTGGCTAAGATCATGGTCCTTCCTCAGTGGGTGAGCTGGGACTAAAGCTTGGGTCTTCAGATTCCTTACTTGATGGCTTTCATACTGTCGGACTGCTACTGGCACCTAAGCCATATGTTGGGTGCTCAGTAAAACTGCTTTTCCTTTACTAAACTTTCCTTATAAATACACAATGAAAATCTGCTGTGCTAGGTAATAAGGATAAAAAGTTTATATGTATGGGCACTTTTCTTTATGAATCTCATGAAAGCCTACAATATCAGTTGATATAGGGTATAATTAAGATGTGTTCTAAGACCTATGGGGAAGGAAAAAAAGAGGAAGTAAATGCCTCATTGGGGGCCTCCATGGTGACACAAGTGGTTAAGTCCCAGCACTGTGAAGCTCTCTGGAGGCACTCCAGCATGAGTTGGATCATCAGCAAGAGAGGTGACCCACATGGTGTGGCAGACCTCTCCTGACCCACCCGCTGCTCTCCTCAGCTGTGTACTTCATCAATTTGCCTTTTTGGCTCCCCACTCTGTCTCTGATGAATCCCCTCACTGCCCCTGCCCCTCTGGTTTGTACCCCAGTTCTGTCTGAATAAATAAATAAATCTTAAAAAAAATCAATCTAATTTAAAACATTATTTATTTATGCATTCAAGATTTAGGGTGCAGGCCAAAGTATAAGAGGATCCACCAGAGACAGAATGGGGAGTAGAACAGGCAGATTTATGAAGTACACTGTCAAGGGGAGCAGCGGGCTGTGCCATGTGGGTGCTGAAATGACTGCTAGCTTCATAGTGCTGTGCTTTAATGTGTTCCATCACAAGGAAGGGCACAAATAAATACATCTTTTTTTTTTTTTCCATTGCTTTTATTCTTTAATCATTGCTTTCATTTTATCTTACTAGGCAACTTTTTGCTTTTAATCAGGCTATTCTCAAAGATCCTTTATCCTATTTTCATAACTGTAGCCCAGAACTGGAAGGGTTGTGGGTTGGCTTCAATATCTGAGATTTATTCAAGTGATTTTGTCATTTCAAATAAGGCCAGTCTGTTTAGTCACTTAGTCTGCTTCAGTGGACCTTCTTATTTTCTATAGTAAAGTGCCCTGACCTTCGGCTCTTTAGGGTAAGTACTGGATAGAGATCTTCAAAAGACACACTAGAGTATAGACAAGTGCAACAAAAACTGGATACATCAAATTAATCTGTGAGTTAGAAATAAAAAAGTAATATTTTCTTTTTCATTTAATTTATCTATTATAATCTCACCTACCATTTCTCCATCTACTTCCAAAGTCAACTCACAGAAACCCTGCTCTAATCACACTTTCTCCATGGTCTACTATTTTCCATCCACAAGTGCACCCTTAGTCACTGTATGAAGTGCCACTTTCACTCTCCAGCTGGCAACAGACTCACTCTCTTTGCAGTGTCCACAGAGCTTTGGACTTCTCTGATAATGCACCACCATTCTTATGAAATCATATTCAATTGAGTACTTACTTTCCCAAAAAAGAATTCATTCATAAAGAGAGTATCCCTATAACAATAATTGATGAGTGGGTAAAGGAGGTAAATCAATATCAGAGTTTTGTTTGAACAATTCAGCCACTTAGCCAGTTGTTCTATGGCATTCTTCATTTCCTGTAATTGAAGGATACTGTTATAAATATTTAGTGCATTCCCATTATCTCCTGGTTTATGTGCAGCTTTCTTGGCAGGAAACTTCCTTGGCATGTATTTCAGAAATAAGGGACAAATCATTTATGTCTTCATTTATCAAGTAATTGTTTTGTACAGTCAGTATGAGTCAAAAGTATATGAAAGGTGTGTGTGTGTTTGTGTTCCTCAGCCTGTGGATGCTATATCCTCACCAACTCTGTTGATACTATATCCTCTCCAATGTTCCCTGCCAAGTATACAAACAATCGGAACTGCAGCTGGATTATTCAAGCTGAATCTCCATG
>NW_004567116.1:50085765-50089793 GCF_000260355.1 Condylura cristata | reverse complement strand
ACAAAAGGCTGCTGAGCAGCTGCAGCTGCCGCCTCAGCAGTTTCCCTCTGTAGTGCTTCCTGTCTGGGGGCCCTAGATTTTGAAAGGAGCCTAAGGAGTAGGAAGCCACTGTATTCCTGGTTATAGTTGAAGGGTTCAGCTAATCCTGCCTGTGCGGCTTCCCTTATGGGGACTCCCCTATCGCCAATTCTCCCTAGGTTATCTTCCTTCTAGTGAGTCCAGGGCATTCTCATTTGGGTTGAAAATTGTAGCATGTAAGTCTATAGTCCGTTTTTATATAATCCCGTGCAGGTTTGGATGTAACCGTCTCGGCATCTTTATTCTACTGCCATCTTGCCCTATCTGAGCTGGTTGAGCTGATTAGCGTCTTTGCATGGCGCTCAGGCACTCTGATTGGGTCTGCAGTTTCAGCGGTTTTTCTCTATACCCAGGAGTTGCGGATCAGATTTGCAGTCTTTGGGCAGCCTGGACTCTACTCACTGAGCTGAGCAGTCCCCCTTCACCTCCAGGGTTTAGTGTGGGGGCAAAGAGCCTCCTGCAGTCCATCGAGCTTCCAGGTACCTGGGTTTTCCCGGGAGTTTCCAGAAGGAAACTCCCCAATCGCTGATTCCCCCTCAGTTATCTACCTTCTAGTGGGTCCAGGGCTTTTTCGTTTGGTTTGAAACTCACAGTAAGTCAGTCTATAGTCCGTTTTCAGTCTTCCATTCCTGTGCAAGCCTGGATGCAGTGATCTCAGCGTCTTTACTCTGCCACCATCTTCCTGAAGTCCACAAATAAATACATCTTAAAAAAGAAATGCATCATTGTTATATAAAGGCCATACAGGTGAAAGGATGTTTGATATTTAGATTCTGGAAAGACTGTAGATAGGCAAGAAACTGAATTATTTGTTTCTGCCTGCATTCTTGATGCCTAACTATGTGTTTTACAAAATAAGTTTCAAAACCTTACTATATATACAACATGAAGACTCAAAGTCTTATGTATAATATATTACATATACAATTTAATACACAAAATGAATATCTCTTTATTTGAGCTCCTGGATAGCATATTCACCGGGCTAATGAAAAGATTTTTGTAACTAGAAAAATAGTTTGAATAAGGACCATGTCTATGTTTTTTTTTTTGCTAGTAGTTAACTAACTAACAAATTTATATCACTAATTTTTAGTCAGTAAATGGAGCAAAGAACAAAACTGATTTCAGTTTGCTAACTGCTACAGGAAAAATCCAGTGACATAATCACACTGATGAATTAGCAAACATAATCAAGCTCATGGAGTGGTATTCATACTTCCATAGAACCTATCGTAAAGTTCATTAGATTTAAGGTCAGGGACCATAAATCCATATATATATGTATATATATATATTTTTTTTCTTTCATGTAAAAGCACCAGAGTAATATGAATCCTTTACCTGCATTCTTTAAGATGTCTGCCAGGTGTCTTAACAATAATGGGAAGCAGCAAGAGACTGGAACAAGGTGAAATGCAACCTCAAATCATAAGATTTTTTTTTTAAAGATTTATTTCTTTGTGCATACAGAATTGCGGTACAGGCCAGAGGCTCAGGGGCGGTGAGAGGCTTCACCAGAGACAGAGTGAGCACAGAACAGGCAGATCAACGAAGTACACTGCTGAGGGGAGCAGCGGGTGGGTCAGTAGAGATCTGCCATGCCATGTGGTCACCTCCAGGGCAGGTGGGAATCGAACTCATGTGGAAGCGGCTTTATATTCTCAGTGCTGTGCTTTAACCGGCTGCGCCACCAGGAAGGGACCAAATCATAAGATTTTTATATTAATGATCTCAGCATTCTCCTATAATGAATTTTTTGTGTTTAAGGAAATATTATTTAAGATTTTTGCTTTTTCCCACTAGTCACATAATGAGTCAACATAAGGAAAAGGAGATAGGAAAGAAGAAAAATCAATACTGACTTCATGAACACGTGTCCTGTACAGTTGCATAAGACATTAGCCTTAGGATGTTCTTACTCTTGGTTTAATTCCCTGCTCTTGCTGTCTTGAATTTTGTTTTATTTTTAATTTACATAGCTCATTGGTCTTGTCATTTTTCACCAGACCAGCCCTGTACTAGTAAAATAACTGGCACACAATTATTGAGCAATAAATGATAAATTCATTAATAAATAAATTTTTATCATTTTTGCTCTAACTTTATTTTTTCTTAACAAATTTCAGATTGGATCCTAGCTATAACTAACATTTTCTGTCATTTCCTGAATCATAAAAATTATTTTATTCCCTATGTTTTAACTCATTATTATTATTATTATTATTATTATTTGCATTGCTGTTTTGTTTTTTCCTTGGAAAACTCCAGCTTATTTTTCAAAGAAAAAGATATCCATTGAAATATATACATTTTTTTTCAAGTGCATATGAAATATTTTCCAGAATAGATTACATGTTAGGACACATGCCAATTGTCAACAAAATGATAACTATTAAAATCGTACCATGTACTGTCTGATTAGAATGTCAGAGACTAAAGCTAGAAATCTATTATATAAAACAATCCAGACGCACTATAAAAACTTAGAGATTAATCAAAAGGCTACTTAATACATATTGTACAAAAAAGAAACTAAAACACTGATCAGAGAATACTTCAAGAACAACAGAAATGAAAACACAAGCTATCAGAAAGTGCAGGATGCAATAAAATCAGTTTTAAGAAGGAAGTCAATTGCAAGACAGACCCATATTAGAAACAATAAAAGTCCCAAATAAATACTTTGTAACAGTATACTTTAAGCAACTTGAAAAAGAGAAAAAAGAAGACCCAAAGTTAGTAAATGGGAGGGAATTATAAAATAAGTGGAAATAAATGAAATATGATTTAAAAAAGACTATTAAAAGAGCAATAAAGCTATACAATTGTTTTCCTTTCTGGCTTATTTCACTGAGAATCATCCCTTCCAGCTCTATCCATGTTACCACAAATGGCAGTAGTTCATCTTTTATGATTACTGAATAAACAAGGAATAAAAAAGAGATAAAACAGTAAATAGAATCAGAAATGAATAAGAGTAATTACTATAGGTGTCAGTGAAATATTAAGGATAAGAGATTACTATCAGCAACTACACATCAATAGATTGATGAACTTGAAGCAATGGACAAATGTTAAGTCAATATGTTAAGGGGAAGAAGGTCCTAAAGGAACTTTTCAGAGTTTTGTGGATTCCACCCACTACTCCAGCTTTCTAGACTCCAACCCTTACTCCAGTGATTGGAAACTACAACTCCCAGCAGTACCAAGGAGAGAACTGTGAGGACCCAAGGGCAGAGCTAAGCAGGCATTCTGGGACTTTAGGTAATAAATAGTGAGCTATTTTCAATGGCTGAGGCTCAGGCAACTGCTCTCTCTCTCTCTCTGGCAATAGCTCTCAGGACCATGTGACTCAGTTAGTTTGCTACTAGAGCTCTAAGTCAGCCAAGCTGGGTAAGATATTCTAGTTACCTTGTCTCTCTCTCTCTTTCCCTGGGCTGTTCCTTTTCCTTTCCCCTTTTTGTAAATAAACCCATTATTAACCCTTTTGTGTGTGTTTGCAGTACAATTAAATTTTAAGCATGCAGGTGAGATCCCACAGATAGGCAGCCCATTTCATACTGGATGCTCTTTAACAAATATAGTTTATTTATTTATTAATACAAAACCAGAAATTAACAGAAGGGTTGAATAGCCAATCACAATCATAGATTTTGAACTGGTACTAAAAAGCCTTACCCAAAACAAAATTCCAATATCATATTGCTTTACCAAATTCTATCAAACCCTTAAGAACTTTTGCCCATCTTGCTCAATTGTTTTTCAATATCCAAGAAGAAAAGAAACCCCCCAATGTGTTTTTTTTTTTAAAGATTTATTTATTTGTGTATACAGGCCAGAGGCTCAGGGGCGCTGAGAGGCTTCACCAGAGACAGAGTGGGGAACAGAACAGGCAGATGGATGAAGTACACTGCTGAGGGGAGCAGCGGGCAGGTCAGGAGAGGTCT
>NW_004567116.1:50044966-50085620 GCF_000260355.1 Condylura cristata | reverse complement strand
AAAAGAAAGAAAGAAAGAAAGAAAGAAAGAAAGAAAGAAAGAAAGAAAGAAAGAAAGAAAGAAAGAAAGAAAGAAAGAAAGAAAGAAAATTATAAACCAAAATCCCAGGTGAACATAGATGTAAAAACTTCAATGAAATACTAGAAAGATAAAATTCAACAATACATTAAAAGGATTATACATCATTATCATTAAAAATGTATCTCAAGGGTGCAAGTCTGTTTTATTATATGGAAATTCATCAATGTAATATATTACACCAACAAAAGAAATGATGAAAGAAAGTTGTACATAAGTAACAATAGATGCAGAGAAAGTATTTGATGCTGATTGTACCCATTTATAATGAAAACTCTAATTCCAAATTCTATGTTCTTATTCATCTTTTCTGCTACCTACACTAACAAGCAATCAGTAAACCAACTGGTGTGCTATGGTGCAAGGAGAATTTCTTCTCAGAAATGAATGGCATGATCTAGAATTGATGCTAAAAATAAAAGTTGCTCTGATGGTATGTGTTGACAACAGTGATATTCTGTAGTCATCAGAACAAAACTAACCAAGGGTTTCTTGGCTGATTTCAGGAAGTTTTTTCCATCATAGTCACACACAGAAAAAAAAAAAAGTAAAAAAATATACCAGTAAAAATGATAGAATCTTCTCTAAACAGCTGTGTTAGAACTCAAGTTGTCTAACAAAGTAATAAAAATAGGGAAAATAAGTAAATTCCATTTTATTCTTAGATTTGTTGTCATCTTGGAGAAAAAGGGAAAGCTGACACAATCATGTCTTATATAGCTTTTTTTTTTTTTTGAAAAAGAACATAAATACTACTTGAGAAAATAGGTTAACATAGTTTCCATGGGAATGCTTCTTAATTCTATAGTTGTCAGGAGGAAGAAACCAGCAATGGCAGAGAGAGTGAAGTAAGTGTAGCTATACAGACTTCTTATCATTTCATTTTTCATATAGTGATTTGCAAGAAAAATGTATATTTGGTCACTCAGACTATATTCAGGCCTTATGTCCTTGCTCATATGTCCTAAAACTGTTAAGGGGGAGGATGTCCTAAAGGAACTCTGCAGGGTTTTGTGGACCCCACCCCCCACTCCAGCTTTCTGGGCTCTACTCCCTACTCCAGTGATTGGAAACTACAACTCCCAGCAGTACCAAGGAGAGAACTGCAAGAATCCAAGGGCAGAGCTAAGCAGGCATTCTAGGACTTTGGGGTATAAATAAGGAGCCATTTTCAATGGTTCTCTCTTTTTCACTCGGAAACAGCTCTTGGGAGGGTGTGACTGAGGGCTACCAGTTTGTTACAGAGCTCCAAGTCAGCTGAGCTGGTAAGATATTCTAGCTACCTTGTATCTCTCTCTCTTTCCATGAGTTGTTCCTTTTCCTTTCTCCTTTTGTAAATAAATCCATTATTGACCCTTTTGTGTGTATCTGCAGTACAACTAAATTTTAACTAAATTCAGTTCACACTGGTGTATCCTCTATAAAAGGCTTTGGAATTTTAGGTTACCAAATGACTGGATTTACCTAGTATTATGAGGGTGAAAGTGGCTCTCATTTTATTAATGGAGGATCACCAGGGATAGGGCTGGTTGCGAACTCAATGATTAAAGTTTGAATTTTTGTTTCTACTCCCTGACCTCAGGGAATGGGAGAGAGAATGACAATTCAGTTCAGTTGCCAACATCCATGTCTGTGAAATAAAATTATTATGGGACAGAAAGTGTTAGGGGGAAAGGATGTCCTGAAGGAACTCTGCAAAGTTTTGTAGATTCCCCCTACTCCAGTAAACTAAACTCTCAGCAATACCATGGAGAGAACTGCAAGGACCCCAAGGTAGAGCTAAGCAGGCATTCTGGGACTTTGGGAGGTATACAAGGGAGTCGTGTTAGATGATCTCTCTGGACTGTGTGGCTGGTGACTGGTTGTTAGGTTCTTGATGAGTTTTCAGTGTGCTAGTTCCAAGTCAGCGGAGCTGGTAAGATGCTCTAGTTAACTTGTATCTCTCTCTCTTTCTTTCCCAGGTTGTGCCTTTTTCTTTCCCCTTTATAAATAAACCTGTTATTGACCATTTTGTGTGTTCCTGCAGTACAATTGAATTTTAAGTGTGAGGGTGAGGACCCACAGACAGGCAACCCAGTTCACATTGGGTTACCCTATAACAAAAGGGTTAACACTAAAACTGGCCAAGGACAATACCCAAGTAGTTTACAGGTCACTATCTTTCTTCACTGTGTGCACAATTGCAAGACTACTCAGTTTCAGAGAACAACAATAATGGTATTTAGTTAACAAATAAGGGAAAAAAGAGTCACGGAGGCCAAAAATGGCTGCTTACCTCATCCAAAGCAGTGTCCAGTGTTTTAAAGACCTAAACACAAACACTCCAAAAATGGTATATTTCTACCACTGTGGACCTGGAACTCATGGCAGCCAGGCTATCATGTGGGATCCAACTCAAGAAGAAAACAAAGACAAAAGGAGACTCCCTGGAGCTGCCTAGATGCCCCAGTACAGCACCAGACAAGCAATGCTCTTAAACGTAGCTGCAGAAGCCAAACAACCCTACAAGTGGCCACACTCTCACAGCTCAGTGAAGCTTCCCACTCCTTTTTGCCTTTCCTTTCAGGCTATAAAGCTGCAAAACCTGGAACATTTCAGTTTCTCAGCTACCTGAAAAGCTTCTGAACTGTTCTTCTCTGAGATTGGCTGCCAGAAGCCTTTCTACATCCGTTAGAAGCTCACAACAGGCTTCTGGAAGATCAGCATGGAGCCTGGTGGTCAGAAATGGCTGACCCTGGAATCCTTGAGAAATGAAAATGAATTCCAAACACTGAGATGCTAGGGGCTGTCTCTACAGTTCCTTATATTTCTTACCAGAGTAAGCACCTGCACTGCTAACTTGGTTTTCATTTTCCCTGAGGCTATCCTCTCACCAGCATCCCCCTACCCTAGGGGGTACCATCTGTAACAGTCTTTGACTATACACTGGTTACAGTAGGACTGAGTCCTGTATCTGTGCAACCTGATGAGATTTCTGAGTAGATAGTTTAAGAAATGTATTGACTTACAGGAAACTCAGCTGATATTCAGAGCATGGTTTTTTGTGTGAGTGGAAAATTTCCTTCTCATATTGTTCTGAATCACCTTAACATTGTATTGGAATTTTTCCTACTTCACTGGGTTAGACCTTAACTCTGTAAGGAAAATGAATAAAATCAGGCAATTTTCACCTTCTACACAACAAACAGCCCATGTCTGGAATGCTGTTTTCTACCATTCTAACATCTAGCGAGTAAATGCAAGATGGGCCTTGCATTTGCAACAGCGCATCAGTTGTGTAGTTATGGACATTTAACAGTGTAAAGTGGCCAAGGCAGGCGAGTTGTTCTGCCTCTCTGTGTTAGTCTCTCACTTGCTGTCTGCCTGCCTGTGCTTATGGTACCTTGTTTCACAAGTGAGTTCTACCAAACATTTAAAGATAATCTAATTTCTGTTCTGCAAAATCTCTTGCAGATAATTGGAAAATAAATAATACTACCAAATACATTTTTGGCCAGAATTACATAAATACCAAACCCAAACAATGACAACATGAATAAAACAAGATTACAACTCAATCTCCTTAATGAACACAGAGGCTAAAATTCTCACTAATATCAAAGTAAACCAAACACAACAACGTTTCAAAAGGGTTGAACAAGTGGTATTTATTCCAGGGACAAAAGGATAGCTCAACATTTGAAAATCAATGTTGCCATATCAACAAAAATAAAACTATATAATCATATCGATACCAAGAAAGCATTTGACAAATTTCAACCTCTATTTGTAGTGAAGGCCAATGAAAAAAATGGGACAGAAGGAACATTTCTTAAAAATGTTTCTTTTTCATAAAAGACATACATGACAAGCCTACAGCTAACATCATTCTCAGTGATGAAAAACTGAGAATCTTTCCATTCATGATTTGGAACAAGACAAGCATTTTCACTACCACCTCACTTTTTCATTACAATGTAAAGTCTTCACTAGAGCAATTTAAGCAAGAGAAACGTAAAAGAAATGCAAGTTGGAAAAGAAGAAGCAAAACTATCATTATTTGCAGATGATGTGCTGATATATAGAGAGAACTCCAAAATATTAGTGAGAAAGTTAATTTAAGCAATAAACCAGTTCAGTAAAATAGCAGGTTATACAATCAATCCACAAAAATAAGTATACTTCTAAGAATATCTCCATCTTAGCTACATTGCTTTCTATTTGTGAATAATCAGTCTGAAAAGCAAGAAATTAAGAAAGCAATCCCGTTTACAATTGTACCAAAAAAAAAAAAAAAAAGCCCTTGGAATAAATATAACAAAGGAGATGAGAAACTTATAGAAGGAAAAGTATTAAAAATTGTTAAAAGAAATATAAGTCCTATCCCATAGAAAGATATTACCTACTCATGAATTGGAGGAATCATCTTTATCAATACAGCTGTTCTACCAAAAGCCATTTATAGATTCAATGCAATTCCAATATAATATCATTAGCATTCTTCAAAGAAATTAAACAAAAATTGGTGAAATTCATATGGATTCACAAAAAATCACAAATAGTTAAAACTCAGACTTAAAAGAATATCAGAGGTATTATGCTTGCAGACTTCAAACTGTTCTGTAAAGCCATAATAATAAATGCAGCCTGATACTGGAACAAAAACAGACACACAAACCAATGTAATCAATTTGAAAGCCTATTAATAAAGCCAGGCATATTTTATAAACTAATCTAAGACAAAGATGTAAAGAATATACATTGGAACAAGGGAATTTTCAATAAATAATTCTGGGAAAACTGGAATGTCATGGGCAAAAGAATGAAACTAGACTACTATCCCACAACATACAAAGAGGTACAATCAAAATGGATTAAATACTTGGTGTAAGACATAAAGCCATAATATATATAGAAGATAACATGGAGGAAAATCCATGATATAAACTTGAAAACATCTTTGAGTATTCATCTCTGGAAGCAAGTAAGGAGAAGAAAAGCATCCAAGACTACATCAAACTAAAATAGTTTTTGTACAGCAAAGAGACAATAACCAAAACAGAGAGACACTCTACTGAATAGAAAATATATTTTCACACTATACATCTGATAAGAAAATGGCATCAAAGATCTATAATGAGCGTATTCAACTCACCAAATGCAAAACAAACAACCCAACAAAAAATGTGCAAAGATCTAAAACAATACTTCTCCAAAGAAGAAATGCAAATGTACAACAGTTATATCAAAAATGTTCAAAATCACTTATTACCAGAGAAATGCAAATCAAAACCACAATGGAATATTACCTTACACCTATGATAAAGGCCCATATTAAAAACCTAGAAACTACAAATGCTGGTGAGAGTGTGGTTAAAAAAGAAACCTCTTACACTACTGGTAGAATTGTAAACCGGTTCCTCAAAACAATAAAAATGCATTTACCATAGGATCCAGGGATTCCACTCTACCCAAACAACACAAAAGCAGTAATTCTAATTGTTTACTCCTATGTTTACTAAAGTGATGTTTACAATAGCTGAGATATAGATATAAAATAAATACCCCAAAACAGATCTTCTTGAGTAGATCAAGAAGATGTGGTATATGTAACAATGAAATATTACTCAGTAACCAAAAAAAAGAAGAAAGAAAAACTCATTCCCTTTGTGACAATGTGGATGGGCTGAAAGGAATTATGTTAAGTGAAGTAAATCAGAAAGAACAACAACTATCAGATGTTTTCATTTATGTGTATTTTTTAATTTAACAAGTTTATTTTACTATGCATTGGTTTTAAGTTTGGCGTAGTTTATCATTTGTTTATTTTTGCTTTTGTTTCACCTTTTGTTGGAGTCAAGTCCCTAAAGACATACTACAATTTTCTTAGGTGATTTATTTTAGATGTCTTTAATCCATTTTTCATTTGTCCTTTCCCGTACTACTCCTTTTTAACCTCAGAATGGTCAGGAGTTTTATTCATATTCACAGATTTTGTGAATAATTTAGATTATCAAATTTCTCTCTCTCTCTCTCTCT
Organism: Condylura cristata; assembly: GCF_000260355.1. Lineage (NCBI taxonomy): Eukaryota > Metazoa > Chordata > Mammalia > Eulipotyphla > Talpidae > Condylura > Condylura cristata. Next base: position 50,079,524 of record NW_004567116.1, on the reverse strand, counting down.
CTCTCTCTCTCTCTCTATATATATATATATATATATACACACACACACACATATATATATGTCCAGAATTTGTTTTTATCATTCTGACTTTACTGCATATTATTCTTTCAATTTCCTTGCATTTTGTTGAAAATGGCAGCATTTCATTATTCCTAATAACTATACAGTATGATATACTGTGAATATACCACATCTTACTGATTCAATTATATGACAATGGACACATAATTTACTTCCAAATCACTTTATTATATTTTGAGCCATTTTTTTTGTATGTGGTGTGAGCTCATGGTCTAATTTCAACCTTTTGTATGTGATTGTACAGTTTATCCAGCAACATTTATTGAAAAGTCTTTGCTTTCTCCATTGTACACTTTTGGCTATTTTATTAATAGGTTAATTGTTCCTATAAGTGTTAGTTTACTTCTGGGCTCGCGATTCTATCCATTCATCTGTGTTACTATAATTATTATAATATTATACTAGTTCCCAGATTGTTTACGTGATTTATATTTTCAGTATAATTTGAAGTCTGCTATTTGTGATACAGTGATACTTTATACTGTATCTCTATAATACAGAAATTATACTTCTGTTCTTTGTCAGAGTTTTATTGCCTATTCAGGTCCATTAATGGTTCCAATGAATTTCAACAATTTGCTAAATTTCTTTAAAGAACACTTTTGAAACTGATAAAAAATTGTATTGGATCTGTATATAGCTTTGAATCACATAGCCATTTTAATAACACTAATTTTTCCAATCCATGAACAAGGTATATCTTTTTTTGTGTCTTCTATTTATTTTCAAAATGTCTCACAATTTTCATTGTACATGTCCTCCACCTCCTTTGATAAATTTATTCCCAGTTATTTAATTTTTTAGATGCTCTAGTAAAGAGAATCATTTTCTTGATCTCTTCCAGTTCACTGTACACATATAGGAACACACCTGATTTTTGCAGAGTCATTTGTAGCCTGGCCCTGTACTGATAAATTGTTTCTGTCAAATAGCTTTTTCTTCATGGAGACTTTCGAAGTTTTTATCTTGTCATAGTGATGGTTACACTTCTTTCTCAATTTGTATTCCTTTTATTTTTTTTCCTATTGCCTAGTTGCTCTAATTTGGCTTTCCCATACTATGTTGAATAGTAGCGCTGAAAATAGATACTTGTCTTGCACCTGATTTTAGGGGAAAAACTTTCAGTTACTCACCATTGAGAATATTTATTGAGGAGTTAAAACATATGACCTTTATGATGTTGAAATGTGTTCCTTTTATGCACAACTGTTTTTATCATGAATGTATGTTGAATCTTATCAAATGTATATCCTCCATCTATTAATATAATCATATGATTTTTATTTTCCTTTTGTTGATATAAGAAATTACATTGATTCATTTGTGGATGTCAACACCTTTTTTTCTCTTTGAAATAAACTCCACTTTTTCATGATATAAGATCCCTTTACTGTATTGTTCAATTCTCACTGCTAATCTTTTTATTTATTTATTTACTTATTTGCATCTAGCTCATCAGAGATTATGCAGCATTCTATGATTATGTGTGATATCGTTGTCTGATTCTGTTATGAGGGTAATGCTGCTGTATGAAATATATTTGGAAGTGTCCCTGTTCCTCAGCTTAAGAGTTTGAGAAATATAGTGTTAGTTTCTCTTTGAAATTTCAGTGAAATCACTAATGAAACTCTCTAGTCCTTGACTTTTACTTTAGGAGACTTTTGGTTACTGCCTCAGTTTCCTGGCTTTCAGTTGGCTTGTTCTGGCTTCCTGTTTCTTCCTCCTTCATTCTCAAAAGTTTGAAGGCTTCCAAGAATATGTCTATTTCCCCTTGGTTATCCTTTTTTTTTTTTTTCACATATAGATATTTATAGCAGTCTGTATTTCTAAAATATCTGTTGTAACTTCTCCTTTGTTTCTGATTCAAATTATTAGAGCTTTCTTCCTTTTATCCTTTGAGAACCTAATTAGCAATTTGTGCATTTTCTTTATAGTCTCATTGAACCAGCTTTTGGTTTCACTGATATTTTGGACTGTCTTTTTTAAAATTTCTGTTTCATTTATTTCTGCTCTAATTTAATTTTTTTTCTACATTCTAATGATTTCTTTTTTCCCTTACATCTAAGTCCTTACGTTTGCACCTTAAGGTAAAATACCTCAACATCCGGGCTCTCCCTAGTGGCTCAGTGGGTTAAAGGACTACAGTATGAAGCTCTCCAAAGTCACTGATGTATGAGTAGGATCCTCAGTCAAGGAGCTGACCCATATGGCACAGCAGACTTCTCTTGACCCACCCGCTGCTCCCCTCAGCAGTGTACTTTGTCAATCTGCCTGTTCTACTTCCCACTCTGTCTCTGGTGAATCCTTTCACCCACCACACCTCTGGCCTGTATCTGTAAGCATAAATAAATAAATGTTAAAAAATACTCACATCACTGTTCATTTTTGTACAATGTTTGCTTTCTTTCCTCAGGTGTAGTCCTCAAAGAATTTCAGCACCTATTCTCCCTGTGCAATCTCTCCAAAGTCCCTTTTGCTTTTCCCTTTGATCCCTATCCCACCTCCTCCCCTGTAGAGTATCACTTATTTATAGTTGTCTGTTTATTTTTTGTTTTTCCTAGATCCTCTCTTTTTTCTTCTGACTCATTTTACTGAGCATATTCGCTTCTAGCTCCACCCATGTTGCTATAAATGGCAACAGCTTTATACCAGTCAGAATATGCCATAGCATAGGCACATAATTTGAAATAGTGTAGGGTACATGGTCTATTTGAGCCAGTAAACATCATAGAGGAGAGAAGCATTAGTTTTACAGAAGAGAAATCTGATACAATGCAAGACTGACACTCTATAACCCTCTGTCGCCACAATGAGTCAACCTGTCTGGGAATGGAGCCAAAATAAAGGAAGCAGAGTCAAGAAGCAGAAAGAGTAGTAAGTTTTGTGGACCTAATGTCAATTCCTGAAGTATGATGTGTCTTAAGCCAGCAGAAACTAGTCCTGGACTTCACGGTTATGTGTCACAATAGACTTATTATTTCTGTCTGCCTAAGCCATTTAAAGTTATCTTTTCTGTCAATCACCACAAAAAATTCCTAAGTGATGCCTATATAAGACTGGAAGTATATTTTCTAGACTATTTAAGGGTAGATATGCCAAAATTTGTGATAGTATTGACAAATTGCTTTTCCATGAATTCACCTTAAAACACAACAAACATTTAACCATCGATAATATGATAAATAATTCTATCTTTTGGTAAAATTATATATCATTTAAATTGCATTATCTGATGACTAGGTGGGTTGATAATTTTTTATATATGATTTGGCCACATGCAACTTAAAATTTCTGTGTTTGTGTATACATTTTTTTCTTTGTTTTTATTACATAGCATATGATTTTCAGCTGGTGTTCTAGCTAATAAATCAATGCTTTGTTACATGTTACATATGTATTTTTTTACAAATTACCCCTTTTCTTGGAATATTGCTGATGATGTTCTTATGCAAATGTTTTTAAAATTTTCCTGAAAGGAAACAATTTCCCTTGGTAGCTGGTAATTTTTTTTTGTCTTGTTTAGAGGATCTCCAAATAACCACATCATGCCCTAAAAACGTTCGTTTATTGTCGTTGTCCAGCTGCAGCAAATGGAAGGACAGAGTCTTTGAAGGTGGGAAATGGCATTGGCAAGCTGAGATTTTTGGGGGAGGGGAGGCAGGGAAAGTGGGAGTGAGGAAGACACTGGGGTGAGTCTAGGGTGCAAGCGTTTCCTCTAGACAGTCTCAGCAGGACTTTATTTATACATTACAAGCAAGCTGTGGGACAACATTAGCATATGCATTAAGCAGAAAGATAACAATCATAGCCTTTTCTTAAGAACAGTTTGGGGTCTTTTTGACCTCCAGCTAAAATTGAAACATTTATTACTCTTAAAAGGAAAACACAGTTGTTAAACAAGGTATGCTCATTTCAGTTGTCTCTTTACAGCTAAACAATCAATCTCTTAATGCTAAAACAGGTGCATAAATTCATAAAATTTATGACTGACATTTCTATATTAATCACAGTGAAAGATTAGCTAAAAGGAAGCCCTTTAAAAAGAAAGAGGAAAAAAAGGAAGACCCTTTAACCCTAGCTATTATTTAATGACCTTCATTCTCATTAAGGCATCATATATGTGAAGGAAATGAAGTCCAGGGCGAGAGTGGAAAAGTTTACTTTACTAGTGAATCTATCACTAAAAGAGAAATAGTAGAGTTCCTCATAAAAGGCTGGACAATAAAAACTTACAAAAGATAGTAGCGTTCCTCATTTAAAGGCTGAACAAAAAAAGACTTAAAAGTAGAGTGATGAGATTTGGGTTATCAGTAAAAGAGCTCTGGTTATTTTTTAAAATGTTCTTAGTATTGCCTTTGTTATAGGACAGGGAGGGGAACTCCTGAACCTCTAAACCTGCCTGCTCTAAATAGGTTCTGCCATCTGCTGCATCAAGACAAAACATGTAAGACTTTAATGAAAAGGGACTTTAATACAATGAGTTTGCAATACAGAAGACAAAAAATATAATTTCTAAATCAAACACCTGAAGTTACCCATCCTTTCATGGGCAAAAGTCAACCCAAAAAGGATTGGTCCATAGAAAGGTCTGAAAGCCCACCACAAGCCTAAAGCACAATAGAAAAGGGTCAGAAATGGCCAGAGAAGTCTGGGAGGAAAAGAGCTCAAAGAAAATCAATATAAACACTGTCATAGTCAACCTCCCCAAGGGTTTCTCACCCCCATCACTTTCAACCAGTCCAGGGCCAAGAAACAAGCATGGTTTCTTCACATGCTCCCTGCTCCTTGTGGCTTCCTCAGGTCTCCTCTGGCTCTCCATCCTGCTCCCTTCTTCCTCAGATTCTTTCTCTTCTCTGCTCTTCTCTGCTCAGCTCTACCCTCCTTCTGGGTGGGGCAGGGAATCTGAAACTTCCCCTTTTCCTGGGGCCCATCCTGTTACATCTTGTTTTATAATATTGACTTTACTATAATAGCCAATTGTTTCTATTAAACAGCCAATTGTAAAATCAGTTTTGACATCATCAGATGCATTCGAATGAAAAAGTTGTTACAATTACAGGAGTGGCAAAAACAAAATAAAGGGTCCAGCAGGAGGCAGCTTTGGGGCCCCTTACTTTTTTTTTTAAAAAAGATTTATTTATTTATTCATATAGAACTGGGGTACAGGCCAGAGATGCAGGGGGTGAGAGGATTCACCAGAGACAGAGTGGGGAGTAGAACAGGCAGATCTATGAAGTACACTGCTGAGGGGAGCAGCGGGCAGGTCAGGAGAGATCTGCCTGGCCATGTGGCACTCCTCCGGGGCAAGAGGGAATCGAACTCATGTGGAAGTGGCTTAAGCTTCTTAGTGCTGTGCTTTAACCTGCTGCGCCACCAGGGAGGACCAGGGGCCTCCTTACTTTTTAGGAAAGTGCCCCCACAAGCTAGGGCCTTGTCAGACAGCAAGCGTTAGCTGGCCTGTGCCAATTTAACTTTAAATTTTAAATTTTACTTTATTTTTGAAAGCATTTGGAATGCAGTTGGTGATTGCATGGGTTAATGTATGATAAATTGCCAACTATGCTAACATTATTTGTTAAATATTTCATTGTTCCCCAGCACTTCAATGTGCTAATTTTATCATTTGTTACTTTTTATTTATATGTATGACTGTTGCTTGCGTTTATTTATTTATTTTAATGTTCTTATATTGTTGTTCATTTTTGTACAATATCTGATTCCTCCTCGCAGGTGTAGTCCCTGGAGTTTTCCCACTCCTACATGACCAATGAGCAGTCACCACAGTCTCTTGTGCTCTTCCGTTACCTGTTTTGTTCCTTCTTCCCTTCCCTTTCTGTATACTTGAGATCTATAGCTTGCCTGCAAGTTCTGCCTTTTTCTGATGCTTTCTTTGGTTTCCCTAAATTATACCAATAAGTGAAACTGTTACAGGACGGGAGAGAGAGGCACTCCTGAGTCCCCCAGCCTGCCTGCTCTAAATAGGTTCTGCCATCCACCGCATCAAGCCAAATCGTATCAAACTTTTACTAGAAAGGAACTATAATACAATGAGTGTGCAATACAGAAAAGACAAAGAATATAGTTTCTAATTCAGACACTCAAATTTACCCATCCCCTCATGTGTAAAAGTCCAACCAAAAGGGACTGGTCCAAAGCAAAGCCTGAAAGCCCACAACAAGCCTAAAGCACCTTCTGGCCAGGACCCATAGAAAGGGGTCAGATATGGCCAGAGAATTCTGGGAGAAAAAGAGCAAAATCAAAATCAAGGTAATTGTTGCCCTAGTCAACGTCTCCACGAGTCTCTAGCCCACATCAGTTTCAACCAGTCAAGGACCAGAAGAGGCAAATGCATTTCTTCACATGTCTCTCTGCTCCATGTGCCTGCCTCAGGTCTCCTCCTGGCTCTCCATCCTGCTTCCTTCTTCAATTTCCTCTCCAGATTCCTCTCTTCTCTGCTCAGCTCTACTGTCCTTCTGGGTGGAACAGGGAACCTGGAACTTCCCCATTTCTGGAGACCACCATGTTACAAAACCATTTGATAGTTTTATTTTTTTTTCTGATTTACTTCACTTTTGCTTCTTGAGTTTATTATACTTTGTTGAGCTAGTTTGCTATTTTGTTTCTTCAATTCAAGCACACATTATTTTATTAATCATTATCCTTTTTATGATATACTGTCACCACTCACTTATGAATTATCTGGTTTAATTGTTTTGGTTAGTTTGATTTTTTTTTTTTATTTATTTGTCCATTCAGAACTGGGGTACAGACCAGAGGCTCAGGGGCGGTGAGAGGCTTCACCAGAGACAGAGTGGGGAGCACAACAGGCAGATCTACGAAGTACACTGTTGAGAGGAACAGCGGGCGGGTCAGGAGAGGTCTGCTGTGCCATGTGGTCGCCTCCGGGGCAGGCAGGGATCGAACTCATGCTGAAGTGGCTTTAGCTTCTTAGTGTTGTGCTTTAACCTGCTGCACCACCAGGGAGGGCCTAGTTTGATATTTTTAATAAGCATGAACTAATTAATCATGGAGAATGAAATTTAGGCTATTGAAAGTGACCTACATCTAAGTAGTTGATTTTCTTCTCCCTGCTCCCTTTCCCGACAACACATTGTCCCTTATTTTCTTTTTAAATACTACTTTATATATTCTATAAATCATTTCTAGAATTAAACGTTTTAATTTATGAACTATATAATACAATACTAGATGCATGCTTAGGATTTGCATGATCTTGGAAAAATATGCCTTGTGGGGCCTCCCTCTATCTATATATAATTTAAATCACCCTCTGAAAAGCATATCAGAATCTGAGTGCTAAACCTCATATAATCTCCATGAGATACCTGCTCTATCCTGAGCAATCTACTTGTCACTTGTTCTTTGGTGTCAGATACTGCCACTGACCCTGAGGGAACCCCTTAGGCATGAGCCCAGAGGCCTTGAGAGCCTCTGGGTCAACCCCATTATAGACTGGACAATTTATACGGTGTTCCAAAGGACAGGGCCACAGTTCAGGACTGGGATGAGGTTGTCTCACATGTATGGCATTGTAGACCAAGGCTAGCCTCAGGCATTGGAAGAGAAGTTTTTGAGAAAGTTACTCTGAAGTATAACACTCCCTGAGATCAGGATCCAGGAAAAGGTCATCCTTTTATCCAGGCATGATGCAGTTATGACCTGTAAAGGAAGTTCTCTTGGTTGTATAGCAGAAATACAGATAGCTATGTAATTATCCCACATGATGAGATTATGCCAAATACTGTTACAAAGTTGTTGCATTAATTTATATTCTTACCAGACATATCTTTAATGCCTCAATAGTCTCTAATTGATTGATTAACTTTGCCAATTATATATAAGTATATATCAATGAAATTTGATTGGTACTTACCTGAATATTACCATGATAAACATATTTTCTTATATTGCTTTATGTGTTAACTAACCTGTTAAATATCAATTCTTGCATAGGAAGATTTTTGTGCTTCATAATATTGAAAAAAGTAATATTTACTTTCTGCATTTTATGCATCATTGATCATAATATTTTGTCAATATGTACACTGCAAATATTCCCATTTGAAACTTTTTTCATATTCATCGACATGTTAATTTCCATGCCATCGTTGTTTGTTTTAATACAGACCATACGATAATTTTTCTTTCTAATATTAATATCATTTTGCTTAAAATATTTCCCTAAATGATATATAAAATGTATTTACTGATATGTTATACAATGAGCTTTAAAGTTTATTCATCTAGAGCATATTACAGTAACCTTTTCTGAAAGGACCAGATAATATTTTGATTCTTATGATTTTTGTTGAAGCAGTGCAGCTCTTTTATAGTAGCATGAAAGAGCTATAAGCAATACATTAATGTGGGTGAGTCTATTCCAATAAAATGATTAACAGAAGCAGGCAGAAGACTGGGTTTGGCCTGTGAGCTGTTGTTTGCTTGTCTGTGAGCTCAGGATTTGATTTTTACAAATGGTTTGCAGTAGGAAACTAATACAGATTTAGCAATAATTTCTATTTCTGGTTATTCATCAGTTTTCTCCACTGTTATGATATGCAAGCTCCATAAAATGCCAGAGTTTATATTGATGAGTCTGCATCTTAATTCTGTTATATATTATAAGAAACTTATTCATGCACCAATACCACACTTTCTCAATTAATGTAACTTCATAAAAATCCTGATATCGTACAGAGAAGGTCTTATCCCTCTCTTCTTCATACGTGTTTTGATGATCCTTGATCTTTTTTCTTCACTTAAAAGCGGATGGTATCTTTTCCCTGCACAAAGAGAGACTTAACTACTAAACTGAAATGTAGACTAAATTCTGTTTTAGTTAAATATACACAGACTTGCATGATCTACACTTCATGATGTAAGTATTTTGCTTCTCTTGCTTAGGAGCCATATCATATATCTCTGCTTTGGCGGGAACAGACATTCTGATGCTAAATCTGAGTTATTTCAATTATTCCAAGGTTTTATTTAAATATTTTTTCAATAGTGAATTTACTTAAAATTGCTGGGGATTGTTAATACTTTCACACTCTAGAATCTGCATATGATATTATATTAGGATAAGCAAAGTTACTGCAATAAATATTTTTCAAATCTTGGATTAAAGTAATAAAGATAAACATTTCCATCATTTTATAGGCCAAGATAGCATTTTTAAGTTGGTACTGCAAGAATACATATGACCACACATTTACTTCTTAGGGTTTCTTTATGTTCAGAAGGAAAATAAAATGAATTTGATTAATTTAAAGCTCTGTCCATTCACAGAGTTTAAGTAGTAATATCACATTCTCAATCGTTTATGAATTACAATATTTGTCATTGACTGTTTGAAATTTTTATTTAAGTGCTTTATGGTGTTTTACAAATTTTAATGACTCTTGAAAATCAATCAGCTTAAATTTTTTTGAGAAATATTTAAATGTTTAAAATTCTGTGGATGTTTTAGCACCAGGTTATTTCCCTATAAGAAATGAGTAGAAGAATAGACAAGGGGATATTAAGTTAAAACTGCTAAAACATAAGGTGAGGCTCTCCTTACTCACTAGTGTAGGTAATCAGAATTATTCATGTTTAAAATAGAAGTACAAAAGCAAAATCTAAATATCAATTACTACTGGAATGTGTAGCTTCATTTCTATGTTGGAAAATTGTAATAACTTCATTCTTATTTTTACTCCTTAGGTTAGGTGTTTGTTCTATAAAACAATATAATTCTTCTTGCATGATCATCTTTGAAACAGCTGTAGATCATCATTTAAAATATGAGTCATATTTTAAAACTCACACTTTACTTCACATTCTTTACTCTGGACAGTCTGCTAACAGACTGTAGCAACTTGAAATCACGATTTACATTAAATAATGCCTCAAGCACAATGACAGAAATATTTATTTGCTGCTCCCTAATGACTACATAAAATGCTAAAATGGACAATGTTATGAGTTGATTTATAACATCATTTACCTAGTTTAAGTCTACAAGGATAGGACCCTCCTTGGTTGTGCCATGGGTTAAGGTGCAGCACCATGAAGCCTGCAACAGCCACTTCACTGCGAGTTGGACCCCCGGCCAAGGAGGTGACCCACAAGGCGTGGCAGACCCCTCCTGTGTCTCACCTGCTGCTCCCCTCAGTAGTGTACGTCCTTGATCTACCTGTTCAGCTCCCTGCTCCAGCTCTGGTGAATCCTCTCACAACTCCTGCAACTCTGGCCTGTACCCCAGTTCTGCATGCATAAATAAATAAAATTAAAAAATAAAACTCTACAAGTTTGTTATGAAATGAAAGAACCAGAGATTATTGAATAAAAGGAGGTCACCAAATAATTTATACTTCCTCCTAGGTTATTTCATTGAAAAACGTTATAGAATCATTCATATACACTGTATAAACCATGAAACTGAGAATCATGACTCTAATATTAATCAAATTTGATGCATAAATTGAGTAATACAAATTCCCTCTGTTTGATGTAAACATTTTCCCAGGACAAACAGAAGGAAAATAGCTCAAACTTCAGTAGGATTATATTGTAAGAAATCATGGGCAGTTCACAAAACATAAAATGTTCACAGGAAAAAAAATTGTATGCTAGCTCTCAGTATTATTTGATTTTTATAAAATTAAGACCTTTTTTTATATGCTCTATCTTTAATTTTTAAAAATAAATTTTGTATTTTTTTTAGTGCTGTGCTTAAAAATTGGCCCTCCCACTAGGGAAGGTCAATTTTGGTATTTTTATAGTACAAAACTCATAGGTGTGTGTGTGTGTGTGTGTGTGTGTGTGTGTATGTGAAAGCTACTTCATTTCTCCAATTTTGCTCCTGGGAAGGAAATATGTCACTCACCATGACTTTACTTGTAATTACTACCCATGAATAACTCAAAAGACCAAGGAAATATTGATGGTTCCTTATTGGATATACAGTTTTCCCACATCCTTATTCCAATAATGACTTGATATGATGAGAGCTGATCATTCTTCTAGTTACTATCACATATTTGTTCCACATAAAAGGAAGTATAAGAGGAGGAATTCAGAGGAGAGATATAATTTGTTTTTAATTCTTACAGTGACACAGCTATTATTCTTGTAAATGCACAGAGGGAAAATTAGGTTTAAATATCAACTGAATATTAATACCTCCTTCTTAGTTATGTTTTTATATAATGCCAACTTATGTGACCACTATCACAGCAACTGAAATTCTTCATTTACTAGCCATGTCCTGCATGATGACCACACCCTATTTCATAGAACACCTGATCTGTCTAAAGAAACTTTTCAGATGTTCCTAGGTTCAGGACATTGAGATGGAGAACATATATCGGATTAGTCAGTTGGGTGGGTCCAATATAATGCATAAACCATTAAAAGTGGAAAATAACTCTCCTCGCTATAGAGAGAGATGCAACATTAGTAGGATATAACCTAATATTGCTGGCTTTGAAAATAGAGAAAGGGGACATCAGTCTGGGTAGCTTTTAGAAACTTAAGAGGACTTCAATTGAGAGCAAAAATAAGAGGGAAAGAAATGGAGGGATGTGATCAATTACACTAACAATTACCTGCATGACAGAATTAGATCCTCTCGAAATTCTATAATGGAATGCAGAAGTTCCACCAACTGATTTTGGATTGTTGAAACCCATGACTGACTTCTGGGCTCTAGAAATATAAGGTATTAAAAGTGTGTTGTTTTAAACTACTAAGTTGATGATGATTTGGTACCATGGTTATAAAAATCAAAGGCGCTGGTATTTTAGTCACATTTAAAATTTTCTTGAAGATTTAATTTTTTCCAATCTCATCTTCCTCTGATCCTACACCACGAATGTTTGTTGCAAACAAATTTTCATTTTCCAGGCCATATTTATCTATGAACCCACCTATAAGTTCAATTATTGCTTTGGCTTTGGATGTAATGTGATGCCTTGTGTTAGAACAATCCTACCTATAGTCGAACCATTTTCAAATACAGATAAGAATTCTACTCTACCTGTGATATCAGAACTATTGCCATTAATTAATAATAAGAGGAATGCTATCAGTTACTACAAGTATGTCTATTTGTTAAGAATCATTTTATTTTGCTGTGATATATGCCATGATAAGGCAATTTCAGGCAGATGTTTAGCCACGACAATGTGAGTTTTGATTAGTGTCAAAAGAAACAAACCTTATTGCAAAATGGAAAGAGCATCACTGTGGGATAAAAGGAGGTTAAAAACAAAAGGATTAAAATGGACAGCAAGAAAATTAGATAGGAGTAAAGCAAGATTAAGTACAAGACTATTATATTTTTAATTCCCTATAGCTACTACTACCTGTATATATAAAACTTCCAGCTTTGTTTGATTTTAACCTTGTGAAAATATATAAAATGATATTTAGTGCGTAGATAGGAAAAATAAAATCTTATTCTTATGCTGACAGTTGGTATTAAAATTAGAATATGTTGTTAAGTATTGAACCATGTCATGCCATTGGTTTGTTAGCAGGGTCTTTTTTTAAGTCATTATCAAGAAAAATTCATTTTTTCTCAGGAATGGACACTATTTATTTGAGAATATTTTGCTATTTCTATCAGCAAATTGGCATTGTGATTATCAACAGTTTCGAAATGGGAATAAATGGAATAAGAAGGCATGTCTTTGCATTTTAGAGTTCAGTCAACCATTTTGAGGGAGAAATATAGTGTCAGACCCATGTTCTGTGTTAAGCTAAAAATGGTAAAGTTTAGTCTTTGTATTTAAGAAATATGCTATATTTAGCCTAACATAAGTTTTTGCACTTTAATTAGCAAAAACCACCCTACATCCCCAGCTATGTAACATCAGATATTTTATTTTATTTTATTTTACTTTATTTTATTTTATTATTTTTTAAAGATTTATTTATTTATTCACACAGAATTGGGGTACAGGCCAAAGATGCGGAGGGTGAGAGGATTCACCAGAGAATCCTCTGGGGGAGCAGAACAGGCAGATCCACGAAGTACAATGCTGAGGGGAGCAGCGGGCACGCAGTAGAGGTCTGCCATGCCATGTGAATCTCCTCTGGGGCAGGCGGGGATCGAACTCATGCAGAAGTGGCTTAAGCTTCTTAGTGCTGTGCTTCAACCCTCTGTGCCACAAGGGAGGGCCTTATTTTATTTTTTAAGATTTATTTATTTGTGCATACTGAAAAGAGTTAGAACCGACGACAGACCGACAAAGACTCAAAAACTCAGAACTGCAGAAAAATGAAAAGAATTTAATACACTCGCGAGCGGGCTCGAGGCGAGGGGAAGGCCAAGAGCCCCGAGCTATTACAGTGAGCAGTTTTTAAACAGTATTTTAGGGAAGGGAGGGGGTACATTTCTGAGGCATGGAACGAGGAAGTTACAATGGTTTTTAGGATGGCGACCGGATGTCGCTGTTTTTCCGAGAGGTAGTTATCTTTTGGTCAAAAAGGAATTCTTCCCTGCTGAACAAGTTGGGCCTGGTCACAGAAAAACCTCCTTATCTTTCTTGTTTTTACAATACAGAACTGGGGTGCAGACCAGAGGCTCAGGGGTGGTGAGAGGCTTCACTAGAGACAGAGTGGGGAGCAGAACAGGCAGATGGACGAAGTACACTGCTGAGGGGAACAGTAGGTGGTTTAGGAGAGGCCTGCCGTGCCATGTAGTCACCTCCGGGGCAGGCGGGAATCGAACTCATGCGGAAGTAGCTTTAGCTTCTTAGTGCTGTGCTTTAACCCGCTGCGCCACCAGGGAGGGCCAACATCAGATATTTTAAATCTGTTCTTTCAAAGACATTAGGGTTCAACTTGTATTCATATGCAGATAATAACTAAGAAAAAGCAAGGTAAACAAGTTTCCTAGATAACTTAGACAAAATAAATGAACAATTCACACTTAAACTTTAACTCTAATCATAAAATGTCATATCAAACACTACTTTTAGGTTTTCTAAAGACTATGAATTGTGAGAAAAATTATGTGTACTTAATTTTCATTTATTTTTCTTTAAAAACTTATTCATTCATAGAAGAACTGGGGTGTAGGACAGAGGTGATGGGGTTTGGGGAGTGAGAGGATTCATCAGAGACAGAGTAGAGAACAGCTGGATCTCCCGAAATACACTACTGAGGGCAGCATCCATCATGCCAGGAGAGGTCTGCTGTGCCATGTAGGTTACCTCCCTGTCTAAGCTTTAAGCTCAAGCTACACCAGTGGTAGCAGTATATTAACCCTTATGCTACCAGAGAGGCCGCCCACTTTCATTTTAAATGGCATGTCATCTAAGATCTGAAAGTCAGTCCAATCCATTTTTATTGACTCATTATATCATGCGATATATCCATTCTAAAGCTGGGGATTCTGAAATTAACAAAACACAATCTCAACAGTTTAGCATTTAGGTTGGTCTGAAAGAAGGCTAGAAGGTAAGCAAACGAATATTCTTCTGAATGGCAGATATTAAACTCAGTCTCATTAGAGATTATGTTATTATAATCCTTGTAATTTAGTTAGCTTTTCTTTATCCTCAATGGCTACCAGTAGACTATGTTCAACCCAGGGCAATAGAAACCAAGCCAGATTAAAAAATAGACCATTGGCAGAAATGAATTTAGAGGGAACTCATAAATTTCTGGGAAGTAAACCAACTGACTATACCTTTTCCAGAGGAAAAGTCAAATATGCACCTAACTGCACTATGTATGCTTCCTGATTCTTGAAAAGACGGGGACCACCTCCAGATCTAAGCTACAGACACAGCAGTGAAATGCAGGTCTTTGAAGCTAGGCTGATTTTAATGGATGCATTTAAAAATCACCAACACAAATGAATTTCATTTTTCAATGAAATAAACAGGCCAGAGAGTCCACATAAGGCATAGAGAATAGAGAAGCTGGAATCATTCTCTCCCCTTAAACAACTACAAAAACAAACAAATTTGAACACTTAACATTAATCCAGATTCTTTAAACCAGCTATTCAGTCCCAAGACTTACTGAGGGAGTTCAAGATAAACGTTGGCAGCCACTGAGGGCAACGAATAGGTGTGGTAGGGGAAACATAGCTGATCTGGGGGGGTGGGGGGGGCAACATCCCAAGTCTCATCAAGGGAAGTTCAGGATATGTGGGATTCAATGGAGGAATGTCCCTGATATCAGGGTGGGCTGTGACCCAACCCAGGCAGTGGTAGCGCAGCAGACTTTGACCTGGGAAGTTGGGAACCCAGCATTGGTGTACCACAATCATTGAATACTCCCTCTCCTCCCCATTCCTGGAAGAGATCAAAGGAAACTAGATAGAGCCAGGATAAATTTAAATGTGTGTGTCTGTGTGTGTGCGTGTATACACACATATATACATGTATATACACACATATATACATGTATACACACACATATATGTATATACACACATATATACATGTATATATGTGTATATATGTACACATGTATATGTATGTGTGTGTACACACACACACACACACACACATACCTACAGCAGAAAGAAGGACTGACACAAGCTATGCGACGGCTATCATCTGACAGATTCCGGGTAGCTAGGGAAAAGCTCTGAAAAATCAGACTTTCCATGCTAACTTGTGTTATGAACTCCCTTTTTTGTATATCGTAATATCAAAATATTCTGAGCAACTTTCAGCCTACAATTGGATTGCCTCAGCTGCATAAGGCCTGCCTGCCCTGACAAGCAAGCACTGCACCAGGGTGAGAAATTCCTCTGAAGTCAAAAGTGACTTAACAATTGGCTGATCAATAAAAGCAAAAGGGCTGTTTCTGCAAAGTCTCTCACTGCAGGACGGAGGAAAACCCAAAATCTTATTCTACTATCTCACCTAGCCTCCTATTCAGCTTCTACAGAATTACTCAAACTTCCTACTGTCTGGCTTTACATATGGAAATTCATCCAGGTTGCCTGTTTTAGAGCTAGTCAAGTTTTTTACCTGCTACACTTCAAAGCAATCCACAAAAGTCTTCCTGGCTAGTCTTTCAGGATTCTACTACCTAGTCTTTAGATAAGACCCATGTCTCCTATTTAGAGCAAATTACACTTTCTACTGTCTGGACCTCAAGGAAACTTACTTAAAACCTTTTAGCAAGTTTCCTCAAAGTAGGAAACTTACTTAAAACCGTTTAGCGAGTTTCTTCAAAGAACTTTTTCAAACTTGATTAGCAAGAAATTTCCTCTTCCTGAGACCCCAGACCATTTTCTTAGAAAAGTGATTGTGATCTTAACCCCTTTCGTATGCTAATGCCATCCCCCTGCCTGCTGGAAATGTATAAAATAAACCTCTTCTGAAGGCAGAGGAGGAAGATTTGCACCCAATTCTGACTCCCGTGTCTTCCTCACTCCCACTCCTCTCCCCCTCTTGGAATCTCTGCACGCAGACGCCTTCCCATCTTAGGGTCCTGCCTGTGTTGCCTCCAGACACCTCAAAAGTTGGAGCTGGTCTCTGACAAAGGACTTTAAAGAGCACTCACAAAATGTCCCTGAAGGTAAACCAATGGCACATACTTACCAACTCTTCAGAAACAGAAGCTGAGTCTCTGGAGAGGCAGCAATATCCAACATGGGAAGCCATGCTGTTAAATAGGCAAACCTGTGCCCACTGCACACTGAGTGCCACCTTTAAGCCAAATGCAAACTAACCCCAGAATGTGAGTCTGGTGTCCTGACATCACCCTTCCCATTTGGAAGCTATAAGAAAAATGAGTTAAAATCAGGTTATTTTTCACCTTCCACATCAGGCTGGCCATACCTTCAAGCTAGATTGATTTCCATCATTAGGAGGTCCAGCAAACAACAGATGGGCCTTGTGTTTGCATCACTGTGTCAGTTGTGTGGCTAAGGGCATTTAACAGCTTAAAGAGGGCTAGGCAGCCCTCTTGCTATCCTGCCTCTCAGACTCTATCACTCTATGGGTGTCTCTCTGCCTGCCTGTGTATATAGTCAGTCCCCTGTTTCATCGTTAAAGGACAAAAACCACTGAAGTCTACAAATTCTCTTTTAACATGCTACAACTGACAATGGATATACCTGGCCTTGGATGGTTACAAAACAGAGGCCCAAGCTTCATAAATGAAGAAACAATAAAGTGGGGAGGGAATACAGAATACAGTTTACTGTGGAACAAAGCAAGAGATGGAAATGACTAACATTACTTCTCAAACTAAGAAAAAGTACTTAAGCCATAGGCTACCCTCCTACCTCCATCACATGCCAAGATAAATTAAGAAGACAAAGAAAGATAAATCTCCAGCACATTATTCATACATGTATGCATAAATAGCTATAAATAAAGAAATATTTCCACCTATGAAGCAAGAAACATCTCAACACAGGAAGGAAAAGTAACATAAGGACAGAAGTCCTGGACAAGTATAAAGAAGACAGATATAGAGAATTGATCTGACAATAACTTTAAAACAGCAGTATTAGAAATGTGACTAGAAGGTCAACCAAAGGCAGAAAGGCAAACAAAGTATGTCTGAAAAAAGATTCAGTAACAAAGAGAGTGAATATATAAAACTATCACAGTTATTTTGAAAGAAATGCAAACAAAGTTTTATATGGAATCAAAATGGCAGAAGAGTTTCAGCAGTAGAAGCCTTAAATAAATTAGGCATTTAGAAGAGAGAGCATTAAGACAAGGGAAAAATGAGGCAATCTACAAGAAATGTCAATACTGGTAGCTGAGACCATAAGCTGCTATAGGTGGTGTCCCCCTGGAGGATTTTGCTGATAAAAAATACAGTGCTCAAGAAAGGCACTAAAAGTTGGGTAAAATAATGGAAAAAAATATATAAGGAACAAAACACAGGCTCAAAGAGCTCCATGCATACTTACGAGGGAGCTCCGCAAACGGGCATTGAGAGAAAAGCTCTCTGCATAAGAGAAAGAAAAAGTGCACATGTAGTCGATGAGTGAGCAAATGAGAGAGTGAGAGAGAGCCAGAGAGAGAGGCCAAGCTATGGTCACAGCAGTGCGGCATTGCAAGGGCAGTGAGGCGTCCCAGACAGCTCTGTGACAGCTTCACAGAGCTGAGTTTTGTGGACACGGGACACATGGTAGAGGCCATGTGTATTGCCTTGCCTACGTGGTTGTTTTGGAAAAGTTTTGATAGGCCTGGCAGAGAAAACAGGAGACCTGAGCAGTCAGGCATCTTGCTGAAACATGGTCTGGAGAAGAGGGGAGACCTGGAATCAGGTCATGCTAAAATATGTGTGTGGACATTTGTAGGGTTGTTTGTCCACTACAGCTGTTATCTGTTTTTTTTTTTAAATTTATTTATTTATGCATACAGAGCTGGGGTACAAGCCAGTGTTGCAGGGTTGGTGAGAGGCTTCACTGGAGACACAGTGGGGAAAAGAACAGGCAGATCGAGGACATACTCTGCTGAGGGGAGCAGTGGGCGAGACAAGAGAGGTCTGTCACGCCATGTGGATCACCTCCAGGTTCTGGGATCAAACTCAGACTGAAGTGGCTGTGGCCAGCTTGCAGGGCTGCATCCTAGCCTGCTGTGCCACCAGGGAGCATACAGCTGTGATCTTGAATATCACTTTTTTGATCACTGGGGCATTTTGGCAGCTCATGGACCATCTCCTGTTGAATTGGATCAGGGCCTATAATTTGGTTGCCACATGTGCATAGCAGCAAGAAGACACCATCTCAGACATGTGGTTTATTTTTTGGGAGAGGAGCTGCACAGCATCAGTGGTGGGAAGACACCATTATAATGGTCTTTGTGCAGGACTGGACAGTACTGGGAATGACTTGGATAAAGTAAATGTCATTTTTTTTTAACCTTAGTAACAATTGATTTTCCTGTGTGTGTGGATGGGTGAAAAACCCAGACTGTAATAGGTTGACTATTTGGGGAGCAGGGCCTTGGCAAGTTTAGTGTCTTCTCTGTCTTGTATCAATATCACACTCAGTTAAACAAGGAAACCTAAGAATGATCATACTCCCAGAAGGGAGAGAAGAAAGGATTGGAATAGAAACCCTATTTTAAAAATAACAAATGTGCCCTGGTGGCACAGCGGGTTAAAGCGCAGCACTAAGAAGCTAAAGCCACTTCAGCATAAATTCAATTCCTTCCCCAGAGGTGATCCACATGGCACGGCAGACCTCTCCTGACCCGCCTGCTGCTCCCCTCAGCAATGTACTTCATCAGTTGGCTTATTCTGCTCCCCACTCTGTCTCTGGTGAATCCCCTCAGCACCCTGACCTGTACCCCATGTATAAATAAATAAATCTTCAAAAAATAACAAATGATACTTTCCCAAATCTACAGAATGAATTAAAAATGGAAGTTCCAGCAACCAGAGAGAACATTTCAATTCTTATATGCATAAAGATATACACCTAGATACATCATTGTCAAGAAATCAAAAATCAAAGGAAAAAATGCAGGAAGCAAGGGAAAAATAGTAACATTTGAGAGCTCCTAAATTAGTGTATCAATACAGACAATAATAGTTAAAGAAATATTTGCAATTCTAAAAGACAAGATTTTTTCAGCCAAGAATTCTCTATCCTGCAAAATTTCAGTGAAGTTTTCATCACACAAACAGAAGTTAATGGTGTTTGCTACTACCATATCCACTCTGCAAGCAATATTTAAAGAAGTACTTCTACTAGGAACGAAAACCAAAACACTTAGCAAAATAAAAAACGAATATACACCACCACCAAGGGAAAAATATTGAGTTAAAAACACCAAAAAGAAGGAATGATAGAAACAATATAATTAAATGTTTGAAAGCTGACACTATCTAATAAAGTACCTAAAACCTAGGAATTTAAGTAAAACTTGAAAGGAAAGGCAGTGAGAGAGGGTCAGACAGGAGAAAAGGAGTTTATTGCACTTTAAAGCAACACCGACAGAGTATCTTTTTTCTTTTCTTTTTTTGAAGTTGTTTTTCACACCCTTTCCTGTGAGGGTTTTTTTTTTTTTTTTTGGTCTAGGCGCAGGTTCCCATTCTCATCAGTTTCTTCCTCAGGGTGCAGGCTCCGGATTCTTATGAATGTTTTCATCATTGCAGCCAGGCTTCTGCCAGCCTAACAATGCCAGCCTTTTGTTAATAAGGGTTGAACGGCATCGTTCTCATAGGTTACTTCCTGCGTGAGTGGAAGTTATCTTGTAAACCTTGGAAAAGAGAATTAGGCTGGGTTTTCTGGCTAGGTCCCTAGCTTAAGGTTGTCTTTTTATCTCCTCATCCGGAGACAGAAGAGGTTGGTACTCTCTGATGACCAGTTGGTCGAATATCGTCTGGGTTATCTGAGAGACTGTGTTTAAGAAACTTAATGAGACAAGGAGCAGCAGTTAATGTTAGGATACCCAGAATTAATGGTCCGGCAAGTCCTGTTATTAGCGTTGTCAGCCTTAGGAACTAATTAAACCATCCTTCATACCAATTTTGGGACAATTTCCATTGTTTCTCCCTTTCTGCTAGTGAAGCCTGGACAATGGACATAGAGTCTCTGATGACCCCGGAACGATTGGCATGAAAGCAGCAGGCTTCACCCAGAACATACCCAATCCGATTGATTAGAAAAGGTTTGGGTTAATAAGCAACGAGTTAAGCCTGAGGCGCATGCAAACCTGTTCCCCCAGGGTGCAAGTATTCTATTGTCAAGAGGGCTTGACAATATTCTGTGTCAAGTAGAGCTGACACAGACCTGTTGGGTCCCAGCTGGGATGAGCCTCCCCAACCATCCCCGGAGCTTAAGCACAAAATCATAATAGGAAGAAAACATCCTGTTTTGTCTGCTACCTGTGTGAGTTGATCAACCTGTGAGCGGCTGGTCAATATCTGCCCTTATCACAGTGAAGCATGTGAGGGAGACTTCCTCTGGCCCCCAGGCCAACACCCTGGTACTAAGGGTATAAAAGGGAGGCTGGAGGGAAAAATAAAGAGACATTTTGCTGCAACCATCTGTGTGAGCTGCCTCTTCAACCTCGACGTCCCCCGCTCAGACTTGTATACCTGCCATGCGGGCGTGGCACAGACCCTTAAGTAAATGCCTGCTAGACAGACTCCTGGGGTCACAAAGCACTTTCCTGTGTCATAAAGGCTTTCTAAGGTGACCTGTGGCTTTTGTCAGGTTGGGTACTTCAATGGACATCTGATGGGGAGAAAAAGGAGGTCTTATAGCCCCAGGTCCAAATTCAATGGGCTGGGAATGGATGATTTGGTGTCTGATTGTAAACTCAGTACCAAGGTCATATCCAGCCAGGTACAATTTTATCCCACAAGTCCGTTCCTGGTTCCAGGCCATAGCCTGGTCTCCTGACCAATGGTGTACTTCTAAAGTTATGTTTTTTTCTTCTTTTTTTTTTCAGAGGAGACTAGTCTAGAAAAGGTAATATAGGGGTCGCTGGCTGTCCCAAAGCCTATGGTCAGGCAAGCCCAGGTTGCATAGTGGAATTGGCCTGTCTTTTGGCACTGAGGGGTCTCTCAGATCAGGAAGATGGCTAAAATTATATTCATAGGTAGAGGTCACACCCTGTGAGTGCATTCTCGGAACTACAATGCCACATAGCTGGGTCAGTAAAATTGTGGAGGCTGGGCTTGTTGTCAAGGTCTGTGTCCATGAGAAGTAATGAGCATAGGTCAAACAAGAATTTTGGTTGTCCAGAGGTTATTTGGGTGGCTACCGTTTGTAAGGCAGAGGGGCTAACAACCAGTAGGTCCCATTTATAGACCAGGGTTCAGTGTTCAGCATGTCCAGGGATGAGGATTGAGCCCAACCACTAGGCAGTGACCAAAATCCTGAGTCTCTTCTGGCGAGACATCAGAGAGGGAGCCATGATAATATTGCTTAATTACCCACTCTATTAAAGTTGCTAAGGCAGGCAAATTTAGGACAGATCAGTTTTCTGAGGTTAGAGCCTGTAGGAAGAGAGAAAACCTATGGATCAGGCAGCCTAGACAGTTAAAAGTGGTGGGTCTAGGAGGATTGCCTCTTATCTAGGATTCCTTCATCTATTTTGGGGTGTAGGCCTTTGTCCATGTGCAGTGGATTCAAGTTGGTAGTCCTAAAACTTTTACTGCAATGGATGTAGTAAAGATGACCATATGAGGTCCTTCCCATGTAGGGTCCAGAGACAGTTTTGATGAGTACCTGACCACCCAGTTGTAAGTTATTGGGTGGGGTAGGAGCTGATCAGCATGTGCTCATTACAAATTGTGAAAAGAGGCTAAACAGGAACAGACAAATCTGAAAGATCAATTGAGGAAGGGAATAAGGAGTTGTAAAAGAATGGTCACCTACCCATTAGTTCAAAAGAACTCAAAAAGTTTGGGCCTCAAGCAGTGGCCCGGATTTTGGTGAGGACCATATGAAGGAGTGACAGCCAATCTAAGTGGAATTCAAAATAAAAAGTTTGGTAAGATGATATTTTAGTATTCCATTTGCCCGTTCTACTTTGCCTGAGGACTGTGGGCAGTATGATGTGTATAACTTCTACTCAATGCCCGGTTGAAGGGATATTGACTAGGTGATTTTCGAAATGAAAGCTGGGCCATTGTCTGATTGTATAGACAGTGGCAGGCCAAATCTTAGGATGATTAGTGTTAACAGAATCTGTACTATTTCTTGGGCTCCTTCACCTTTTATAGGAAAGGCCTCAACCCACCCCAAGAAAGTGTCTACCAGAACCAATAGGAATCTAAAATGGTTGGCCCTCAGCACATGTGTAAAGTTGATCTGCCAGTCCTGGCCCAGTGCTCTTGCCCAGTATTGGTGAGCATTAGGGGCTGTATGAATGCCGCCTTGGGGGAACACCTGAGCACAGGTTAAGCACATTCTAGTTGCCATATGGACCAACTTGTGTAAATGTATATGTGAAAAAGAGGATAGAGAGAAGTCCAGAGGGCCTGACACACCATGTGGTCACCTCCCGGGCCAGGGATTGAAATCATACTGAAGTGGCTTTAGCTTCTTAGTGCTGCACTTTAACCCACTGTGCCACCAGGGAGGGCCTAAAATTAACTTTTGAAAATTCATTCTCTCCAACTTTTATGCTCCCAAGTTTTCCTAATAATTAATGATGATATGCAAGCTTCTCAATCCTAAAACCTTTGTTACTATTGGCACCTCCCATTTCTTCATCTTCCCACTTCCAACCATAACCAAACCTTGATTAGTTAACTTTCTATTGCTACTATAACAAATAACCACAGTGTAGTGGTTTAAAACAACATTCATTCATAAACTCACACTTCTGAAAGTCAGAGGTCTTGTACAATGTGACTCAACTGATTTTCAGCCTGGAGTCTTAGTAGGCTAAAATCAAGTTTTCTGCAGGGTTATAATTTGTACTGGAGATAGCGGTAGTAAACTTTTCAAGTGCATTAAGATTTGTATTCAGCTCATTTCTTTGTAGTTATAAGACAAAGTTTCCAGTTTCATTGCTGGTTGTCAGTTGGGATCTATCCTAGGGATTTAGGACAAGCACCTCTTTCATGAGGCCCTTTCCATAACCATGGGATTCAGTTAACCCTCAGGCTAGCACTCTATGACGAGCCTTTCCACTTTATTCCTCAACTTCCAGGTGGGGACAGCTCTCTGCTTTGAATGGCTTATGTAAACTTAATTGAAACCTGCTGAGTAATCCAGGATACTCTTCCTATCTTAAAGCCACCTGAATAGTAACCATAATTGCATCAGCAAAATCCACTTTGCTGTATAATATAACATATTCATAGAATTTGGCATTAAGTGTGGATTTCTTTAGGAGAACGCTATTCTGCATAACATAGTAAAAAATCAAATACCTCAGAAGTACATAAAAAAATCAAATACCTCAGAAGTACATAACATAGTTTAAAAAAACCTCAGAAGTATATAATGTTTCCATATTGATTAAAAGAATAATCTACAAAGCTGGACTCCTTGGAATCTTCCATCTATTAACCTCTGTGCTTCAGTTTCATCACCTATAAAATAATAATTCTTAGTTTTCAGGATTCTTAGAAAAATTAGATGCATTTCTGTATTTAAAACTTTAAAATAATGTCTATTATATAGTGTGTGCTATACTTAATTTTGTATATTATATTGCAAATTGATACTCTACATAAAGGAG
Organism: Condylura cristata; assembly: GCF_000260355.1. Lineage (NCBI taxonomy): Eukaryota > Metazoa > Chordata > Mammalia > Eulipotyphla > Talpidae > Condylura > Condylura cristata. Next base: position 50,055,288 of record NW_004567116.1, on the reverse strand, counting down.
AAAATTGCGCTATATAAAACAATGGGTGCCAATTTTCTAGTGAGTGGTCAAAACAAATCTTGTTAAGTTCAGATCTGAACAACACATAAGCATAGTGTACATTAAAACTGATTAATAGTGTGACATTACTTGATAATAAAATTTAGAGATTCACTCTGAGTCCTATGTGTGAAAGAACTAGAAATAAATAAGTGCAAAAGCAGAGAAAGTAGTTAGAAGTTCATAGGAACACTCTACTGGAAAAATACTGTTGGGCAGGGGAAGTAAAGAAACCTAAAGGCTGTTGTAATCTAAACAAGCCCCCCCTCCCCACATGCACAACAAAGACACCCATACTCTAATATCTGGAAGTTGTCAGTAGACTATATTACTGATAGGGACTTTGCAACAAAGTTATTTAAGGTTATTGAGCTTAAAATCCTGGTGGATCCAAAATAATCACATGAGCCCTTAAGAATAGCGATTGACTCATGTGGAGCAGATGACTTCAGAGAGACATGGTATAAGGCAAAGCCATCTTCCACAATGGAGAGAATGAGGCAGATTTTTACTCTGTATGATGGGACTTGAGAGGGGGCTTTTGAGAGAGGCCTAGTAAAGAAATGGGCCTTAGTTTTATAATCAAAAGTAAGTAATTCTGCCAACCACCTGAAACAGCTTAGAAGCAGATTCTTGCCAAGACCTTCCAGTAAGATTCCTGCTGGAATCATAGTTTGACTTTGGTCTTTTGCAGTCAGAAACAGAAACCAGATGAGTCAACCTGGACTTCTAAACCACAGAATGGTGAGAAAAACAAACACACAAACAAACAAAAATTAACTTTTGCTACATTTATATCTTTGTTGCTTACGATATTAAGTTTGTGGTAATTTGTTGTGGCAGTAATAGGAAACATAAACTTATATATTAAAGTCATTTCCCTTCATACATTGTGTTTGGTAAGTACAGGAACTTGTTTGGTAAGTATGGGAGCAATGTCCCTTTATAGTTGTCACTCTTCAAGAACTAGCAAGGGCCAAATGCTCAGCAATTATTTTGTTTTAAAACTGAGGCAATTAAAGGTTATACAACTTATTTAATGTCCCACAATCAATAAGTTTTCAACTATACCTTGAGTTCATGCAGAATGCCATCTTTGTTTTTTAATTTTTTTTAAAGATTTATTTATTTATGCATACAGAACTGGGGTACAGGTCAAGGTGCAGGGGCGATGAGAGGATTCACCAGAGACAGAGTGGGGAGCAGAACAGGCCTATTGATGAAGTACACTGCTATAGAGAGAAGTGAGAGGGTCAGGAGAGGACTGCCTTGCCATGTGGATCACCTCCGGAGCAAGGATGGAAGTCATGCTGAAGTGGCTTTAACGTCTTAGTGCTGTGCTTTAACCCGCTGCGCCACCAGGGAGGGCCCCATTGTTTTTAATTTTAAGAATGTATAAAAAATGTCTCTGATTCATTGCAGGTATTTGGTAGCTGTTAAATCCTCCACTTTCCTGATTATCCTGATCCCAGATTAACTTTTCCCATGGCTTTTCTGACTAATAATATCCTAATTGTCCTCATAACTCAAGGAACTCTCTTTGTCAACCTATTTGCTATCCAGATTAATATGGAAAAAAACATATTACAAAAGATACAGTCTTTGGAAGAACAGAGTTACCTATAAAGTCTATATAATGCTGCTGTCATTATCATCACTCCCTCATTCATACCACACTAAACTTACACTGCTAACCCAAGCGTCAATGGGCCAGTCTCATGGCCAATTCCCTTGTTCTTGCATACTTCTCAACAGGACTCAGTCTGCACTTATTGTACAAATCAAGCCATATTTCTCTTGGAGAAACATTCATCTCTCATTGATAACTAGGCCTTTTCTATGCCCTTTCTGATTATCTATCACTGAGCTCTGAATTCTTACGGTAATAAACTCTGATCCATGATTTTTGCATCTATTTAGTCTATTCTATAAACACAAACTGCATGTCTTTGATGTGATAGACATTTTGCAAGGTATAAACAATAACTTTTGCCCAGTCCTTTCAGGGAAGACATTTTGTTGGTTGGGATAATGTGTTTGTGCTAGTCTTGTCTAGCCACACTAACTCAAATCGTTCCAAACTATTTGCTATCCAGATTAATATCACAAAAACACATTATATAAGATAAAGTCTTTGAAAGAACAGGGCCATTTGTTAAGTCTATATCTGTCCAGACAAGACTAACACACATACATTAAAGAATACAGAACTTTTCCCACCCCAGTTTTGATCCTTTCTCCTCTCCTACCCCATACAATGTCTCTGGTTTAAAAATGCTAGTTGATGTTCATTTATATATATTTATTTATTATTCTTCCTGATTCCCTTGCACTCTGCTATGAGCACACAGGACCATGGTGATGGCACATGGGTGAAGAGGTGGTGGGAAGTTCACAGGAATTTCAACTGAAATGAAAAATGTACAAAATGAAGAATAATGTAAAAAAATATATTTTATATTTTTTTACTTATTTTTAATAATATAATAGTTTATTTTTACATTATGTTGTGCCTTTTTCCATCTCAGTTGTAATCACTGTTGGCTTCCCATCACCAAATAACCCATGTGCCATCACTATAGTCCAGTGCCCTTCCCTCCCCACCCCCACATTGTTGTTGATCCCATTACTCACTCCACCCCTGTAAAATGTCTCTGTAAAATATAGTTGTTCATTAATATTATTTTCTTGCCTGGTCCATTATATTCCTGCTGTGAGTGAAACCACCCAGTATTTTTCCTTTTCTTTCTGACTTATTTCACTAAGCATGATCCCTTCCAACTCCATCCATCTTGCTGCAAAAGGCATGTATTTTTTTTTTTTTGGTTCCAGAGTAATATTCCATTGTGCATATGTACCATATCTTTTTAATCCAATCATCTACTTTAGGCATTTGGGCTGTTTCCATGTCTTTCCAATTGTAAATAAAGCAGCCATAAACATGGGGGTGCAGGTATCTTTTTAAATCAGTGGTGTTTTTTTTTTTTTTTTTTTTTGTCTTTTGAGTAGATACATAGGAGTGGGATTGCTGGGTCATATGGAAGCTCTATTTTTAGAAGTTTAAAAAGCCTCCAAACAGTTTTCCATAGTGGTTGTACTAGTTTGCATTCCCACTAGCAATGCAGGAAAGTTCCTTTTTCTCCACATCCTTGCCAACATTTGTTTTTGCTAGTTACTTGAAGATGTGCCATTCTCACTGGTGGTATCTCACAATGAGGTGGTATCTCATTGTGGTTTTACTTTGCATCTCCCTTATACAAATGATTTTAAACATATTTTCATATGCTTGTTGGCCATCTGCAAGTTCCATTTGGAGAATTGTCTTTTCAGCAACACAGAGAGTCAAGATAGCTATAAGTTATTCTATTTTAAGCAAATCTAGCCAAATATGTAGGGAATCCATAATCATTATGTAATTTTATTTTTTGGAAATGTAAAATTTATAAATGAATGCATGCTGTTCATTAAAAATAAAAATCGAGCACTAGAGAGAATGATAATGTAAATTCTATTAATTCTACCCTTACTCTCACCTTTCTTGGTGACCCACTATACTTATCATGAAAAGCTTCTTCTCTGGTCTTCCCTCAATTTTCTATGCAGGCAAGTATTTGTCTTTCCAATCCTCTATGTCCTCAGTTTGAGATGTATCTCATCCAACTACTTGTTAAACAAATTTTAATAAAGCACACAATATTTTCCCCAAGTTAATCTAAGAAAGCAAAATTTTGCAGGCATAGAGGCAAAAGAGAAGAGTTTGTTAGAATCCTTTCAAGGTGAATCAGAAATTAATTCTATAAAGGTATTAAGTCTCAAATGTATTTTTAACTAAAGATTATTATGGAGTACATCCGTTTATTAATTAATTTAAATGATTGCATTGTTCAAACAGGAAGTTGTAAATGAATTAACTTTTTAAAATGTTTAAGAAAGAAAATTAGTATGTGCATTTATAATCATTCATTGCCAAATTTTAAAGCACATTGATAATCAGAAAATCTAATGAACAAATTGAAACAAAACTAATTACAGAAATAATAAATGAATAAGTAATTACTAGATGCTGGGTGGTAAAATGATACATTAGGACTTAGAGAAGGAAGGGAGGGTTAGCTTCTTAGGTGTCTGTTTAGTCCTTTATCCTCTAAGTAAGGACACACACAACCTAGAGATCTTCTTAGCCTCCTCATTCATTGGAATTATACACCAACCAGTATAAACAGACTTCTAAACCCTGATTTATTTCTAATAACTGATATTCTCTTTACCTTGCTCCGCTTTCTGTATCCCTGATTGATCTCTCTCTCAATCTTCTATGACAATGATCAAAGTTGGTGACAGTGGTGAGTATGACTATAATTTCGCATGTGCAAGAAATGAAGCTTTATTTCATTCTTTCACATCTAAACTGATTTATGTTGCAAATTATGGTTCTCCCAGAGTAATTTGAACCCTTTCCAAACTTTCTCTAGACCTATATCTATGTTATCACTTAGTGACAAGGCAATGAAGTTTAAATGGTGTGAACTTTGAGTTTCATCAACCACACTTCTGTCCCTTTCTGTAGAATCATAGGGAACTTCTGACACTCCTGAGTCATCAAGGAATAAAAAACAAAAAAAGATTGCTGGTACTATTTCTCAGCCCATGTCACTTCCAAGATACTGTTGGACACATAGACATTCTACTGCATCTGCTTGAGTTACAGCATCTGGGAATTCTTAAGTGTGTTACATTCTTCAGCTTAGACACAGTCTGTGCTACACTTAGGAGACAGCAACAGGCTCTCAGGTCACTCACATTTACCATGTCATTCTGTAGTTTTATTTTACTTTCACTTGAAGTGTATCTTTTGTTTTTAAGGGCTGATGTGATTTGAACTATCTAGATAGCCTAAGATGATTTCTTCATTTCAAGTTCATAGTTGTTGTTACATATGCAAAATTTTTTTTTGCATATGTAACACAGCACATTCAAAAATTCTAGAGATTAGGGCACATACATTTTTGGAGGAAGTATATTATTTGGCCAGAGTGTTCTCCAAATATGTCTCACTTTCCATACAATTTCTATCTCTATTGCTCTCAAAACTAGAAATTTGGATGGTTACCATAAAATTCTAAGCAGTCTGCACTGGTCTTTGCCCTTTTCCTGTGCTTTTCCAAAAAGCAGACAGAGTCATCTTCTAAAATTGTGTTACATAAGTCATGTATATAATTTCTACTGTTCTAATATCTAAAGCCTTTGTTTAGATCAGATATATTTATGGGATTGTATAGTCTTTTTGCTTCTCGAGGTTTCTTTTGCCCCAATGTGCCCTTTTCTCACCAGGTTGTTATTATATTACATTTGTATAGTCCCTCATATATGCCAGAATTTGTTTCCCCAGAATATTGTCCCATCCAACATCATCTGCCTTGGAAACTTTTTTTTTAAAGTATATCCCTTTTGGGAGTCTTCCTGGTGATGCAAGGGGTTGAGAAACCACACTGTGAAGCTCCACAGGAACTGAGTTGTCAGTTTGATCCCCAGCCAGGGAGGTGATCCACATGGCATGGCAGACCTCTCCTATCTCACCAGGTGCTCCCCTCAGCAGTGTGTTAGGGTGATCCACCTGTTCTATCCCCCACTCTTTCTTTGGTGAATCCTCTCAAATCCTAGATCTTGTATTCATGAATGAATGAATCTTTAAAATAACAATAAAATCATATCCCTTTTCTACAGCCCATGTTGGCGGTCTTCTTTTCTTATGTTGAAAGAGTATTAGTGACCCACTTTAAAGAAAAACTGGTCCACACTTATCTGGAATTTCTAAAGTTCTTTACTTGTTCTATCCCTATTCAAGAGAAGCCATATTTTCAAAACTTAAAATACAAATGACCAGCCTACCAAAAACAATATATAGATTTAATGCTATGCCAGTAAAATTCTTTTTTTAAATTGATTTATTTATGCATACACAACTGGGGTACAGTCCAGAAGTGCAGGGGCAGTGGGAGGATTCACCAGAGACAGAGTGGGGAGCAGAACAGTCCAACTGACAAAGTACACTGCTGAGGGGAGCAGCAGGTGGGCACAGGAGAGGTCTGCTGCACCACGTGGGTCACCTCCAGAGCATGTGGGGATCGAACTCATGCAGAAGTGGCTTTAGTTTCTTAGTGATGTGTACCACCAGGGAGGGCCCTCCAGTAAAATTTTTAATGATATTTTTCAAATAAATAAAACAAATATTGATGGATTTATATGGAACCACAAAAAAAAACTTGAATAGCCAAAACTCCTGACTAAAACAAAAGAGACCAGAAGCATCATAATCTCAGACTTTAAGCTATACTACAAAACCATAATAATCAAAACTGGAACAAGAACAGACACACAGACCAATAGATTCAAATAGAAAACCCAGATATAAACCCACAGGTTTATGGACAGCTAATTTTTGACAAAAGCACAAAGAATATGCAATGGAACAAAAAATGGTTGGTTAACAAATGGTGCTGGGAGAACTGGACATCCAAAAAAAAAAAAAAATGAAGCTAGACTACTACCTTGCACCATGCACAAAATTAACTCAAAATAGATTAAAGAATTAGACTTAAGACCTGAAGCCATAAAATCTCTAGAAGAAAAAGTCGGCAAAACTTCACAACATACACCTCAATAATATCATTAAAGATATATTACCCAAAGCAAGGATAGTGAAGGAAAGGATAAACAGCTGGGACTACTTCAAGTTAAAGAGATTCTGTACAGTGTTAGAGAGACTACATAAAACAAAGAGACACCTGGCTGATTGGGAGAAAATATTTGCACACAATACTAATGACAAATGACTGATCACAAAGGTACACAAAGAACTGATTAAACTCAACAAAAATAAAATGAACAACTGTCGGGAGCCTGCCCCAATTTCAAGGTGTTGAGAGACTGACACAGACAGAGTCCTAAGGTGGGAATGACTTAGGCTAGCAGATATTCCAAAAATTGGGGAATAAAGGGGAGTGGGAGTGAGGAAGAAAAGGGAGTTGGATTTGGGTGCAAATCTTCCTGCTCTACCTTCAGCAGAGGTTTATTTTATACATTTCAAGCAGGCAGAGGGATGACATTAGCATATGAAAGGGGCTGAGATCACAATCACCTTTTTTTCTAAGAATAATCTGGGGTCATTTTTGACCTTTATTTGAGATTATAACATTTTAAAATCAATCTATCAAGGTTAAAACAGGTACATAGATGCACAAAGTTTAAGACTAATATTGCTATAGTGAAGAGTAACTAAAATAAAGTCCCTTAAACCTTATCTACTACTTATTTTTTTTTCTATTTGAGACATCCTAAGAGGCAGGAAGAAGAAATTTCTTGTAAATCAAATTACCGAAAAGTTGAAAAGTTCTTTGAAGAAACTTGTTAGAAAGTTTTAAGTGAATTTCTTTGAAGTCTAGACAGTAGAAAGCAGTAATTAGCTCTGAATAGGAGACTTAGGTGAATTTCCTTATCTAAAGACTAGATAGTAGAATCTTGAAAGACCAGCCAGAAGACTTGTGTGAATTCCTTTGAAGTGTAGCAGGTAGAAAACCTGATTAGCTCTGGACAGGCAACCTGGATGAATTTCCACATCTAAAGACCAGACAGTAGAAAGTTTGAGTAATTCTTTAGAAGGCTAGGTGAGATAGTAGAGTGATAAGATTTGGGTTTTCCTCCATCTGCCAGTGAGAGAGACTTTGCAGTAACAGCCTTTTTGCTTTTTTTGATCAGCCAGTTGTCAAGTCACTTTTGACTTCAAGAGGAATTTCTCACCCTGGTGCAGTGCTTGCTTGTCAGGGCCAGGCAGTGCCTTATGAGGCTGAGGCAATCCAGTTGTAAGCTGAAGATTGCTCAGAATATTTTGATATTACAATTATACAAAAAAGGAGGTCATAACATAAGTTAGCGTGGAAAGTCTGATTTTTCAGAGCATTTTCCCTCCATCGGTACCGTGTCTGTTGACAGAAACAACCCCATCAAAAAATGGGCAGTAGAGCTAAAAAGACACTTCTCCAAAGAGGAAATGCAGATGGCCAACCGGCGTATGAAAAATATTCAGCATCACTTGTAATAAGGGAAATGAAAATTAAAACCACATGAGATACCATCTAACACCAGTGAGAGCACATATTAAAATAACTAGCAACAACAAATATTGGCAAGGATGTGGAGAAAATGAGCTCTGTTACATTGCTGGTGGGAATGCAAGCTGATAAATCCACTATGGAATACAGCTTCCATGTGACCCAGCAATCCCACTCCTAGGTATCTAGCCAAAGGACACAAAAACATCAACTCAGAAGGACACTTGCATCTCCATGTTATTGCTGCTCTATTTACAATAGGGAAGATGTGGAATCAACCAAAATGCCCCAAAATAGATTGAAAAGAGTTAGAACCGACGATAGACCGACAAAGACTCAAAAATTCAGAACTGCAGAAAAATGAAAAGAATTTAATACACTTGCGAGCAGGCTCAAGGGGAGGGGAAGGCCAAGAGCCCCAAGCTACTACAGTGAGCAGTTTTTAAACAGTATTTTAGGGAAGGGAGAGGGTACATTTCAGAGGCATGGAACGAGGAAGTTACAATGGTTTCTAGGATGGCGACCGGATGTCGCTGTTTTTCCGAGAGGTAGTTATCTTTTGGTCAAAAAGGAATTCTTCCCTGCTGAACAAGTCGAGTCTGGTCACAGAAAAACCTCCTTATCTTTTTGGTCAAAAGGGAATTCTTCCCTGCTGGACAAGTCGAGCCTAGTCACAGAAAAACCTCCGTTTCTTCCTCGTTTTTACAAGATAACTGCATAAAAAAGATGTGGTACATATATACATTGGAATATTACTCAGCAAACAAAAGGATCATGCAAAAGGCATGAGTTTATCTTTCATGACTTTTGCAGCAACATGGATGGCGCTGGAAGGGGTCATACTTAGTGAAATAAGCAAGAAAGAAAAATTAAAATACAGGATGGTTTCAGTCATAGCAGGAGCATAAGGGATATGTGTTGGAGGGCAAAAAGAGAAATAAATGTAGTGGAGCAAAAATGAAAACAATGAGCAATTATAAACCAGAGGCATTTCATGGAGGAGAAAAGGGGAATGGGATCAAAACAGGGGTGGGAAGAGTGCATGGGACTACGGTGATGGCACACATGGGAACTGGTGGTGGAAATTCCACAGGAATTACAAATGAGATGAAAAAATACACAAAATGAAGAATGATGTAAAAAATAATAAGAAGAAATAATGGGCTCTCCCTAGTGGTGTAGCCAGTTAAAGCACAGCACTAAGAAACTAAGCCACTTCAGCATGAGTTCCATCCCTGCTCTGGAGGTGATCCTCATGGCACAGCAGACCTCTCCTGACAGGCCCACTGCTTTCCTCAGCAGTGTACTTTGTTGATTTGTCTCTTCTGCTTCCCACTCTGTCTGTGGTAAATCCTTTCACCACCCCTACACCTGTGGCTTGTACCCAGTTCTGTATACATAAATAAATAAACCTTTAAAAAAAGAAATAAAACATGAAGAAAATAAAAAAAGAAAAATACTTTTCTGTAAGTTTATTAGAACTTTCCACCCCTGATCCAATGTATGATATTTCAAATGAGCAAATAATAAGTTATAGGATAACAAGTTTCATTAAAAAATAATCTAACAATCTAATATAATAATCTAACTTAAAAATCAGTCTGACAAATACATAATAAATTATAGTCTGTCATAATATATAAAACATTATATGTATTTAGCTTATTTATAACAAATACTTATTATATAACTATCATTGTATTGTTAAATGATAGTTTTTTTATAGTGTCCAAAATGATCCTGTGACATAGATAACATTTATTTGATTTTATTATCAAATTATCTGAATTACAATAGCATGCTATTTCCAAAGTCTTCTGATCAGAAAGGGTTACTGTTTTTTTTCTTATCCATTAATGATTTCCCCTTTGTAATTGAATATTCCTTGATTTTACTACAGATGGTAACTGTTCTTATCAAGGAAAGGAATAGATTTAAACTGTAATTCCCCAACAAATACATTAGAACATATATGCTTATTAGAAAATACTTATTGATTGCCATTACATGTTGATGCAGATCATTAACTCACCAATTAAAATAAATTACAATCTTGAAAGTAATATTTTTTTAAACTTTTGTGCTAAATAAAATTATAAAATAGTCCTCTAAACTGGACAACAAAATATAAAGTGAAATGATTCAGTTAATATCTGATTATCTGCCTACTCTTTT
>NW_004567116.1:50008096-50044866 GCF_000260355.1 Condylura cristata | reverse complement strand
TAAGTTTTTAATACCAACATATTACCTCAGAATTTTCCAAGTTGAGATACTGTTATCTTTGTTTGATCTGACAGGTATTCTTTTTGATTCAAAATGATCCAGAAGAAGACTTCTGCTAGTTATGACAATACTGAAAAAAAAAAAAAAAAAGTACAAGAACAGGATCTCACACACCTGGATTTTAAGCTATAATGCAAAGCAATAATGATAAAAAACAGTATGTTACTAGAACAAAAACAGACACAGATCATGGTATACAATTGAATGTTCAGAATGTTCAGAAATAAATCTGTACTATAAATGGACAGTTAATCTATGACAAAGCACATGACATTGGCTTCAATGATGTATTTGTAAATTAGTATCCAGTAGCAAATGAAACAAAAGTAAATATAAAAAAATGGGAGTACATACATCAACCTAAAAATTTTTCTTACAACTAAAAGACCGTATCAGTAAAACAAACAAAAAAATTCTATTGAATGGGAGAAAATATTTCCATATCTTACATCAAAGGGCTGACACTGTACACTTTACAAAAGGATGATATCTAACATAAAATATAAAAATTCATGCAACTCAATAAAAGGAAGTCAATTAGTCCAATCAAAGAAATGAGCTGAAGGGCTTATTAGAAACTTCTTGAAAGAAGACAGACAAATGGCAACAGGCACATAGAAAAATACATATTGTCATCAGGGTAAGAATGACCTATATCAAAAGGATCAAGTATGTGGAGAAAAAAAGAAAAAGAATCTTTGTTTTTTTTTTTAAGGATTTTATTTATATTTTGCAGAAGAACTGGGGTAAAGGACAGAATTGCAGGGGGTGAGGGAATTCACCAGAGATAGAGTAGGGAGCAGAACAGGCAGATCTACTGAAATACACTGCTTAAAGGAGCAGCAGGCAAGAAAAGACATATCTGCTGTGCCATGTGGGTTAGCTCCCCAGTCTGGGATTGACCCCAGGCTATCATGGTGATAGAGCTGAGATTTAAACCCTCAGCCCCAGGGATACCCAAGAAGTAAAACTACCCATGCCTTGTTGATGGGAACATACTTCAGACTACCCTCTATGGAAAACATTATGGATATTTCTCAACCTATTAAAAGTAGATCTATCCTAAGGGGGAAAGTAGGTCCTGAATGAACTCTACTGATACAGTTCCCCCCTCCCCCCCAGGCTCTTATCTCTCTCTTTCCCTGAGTTATTAATTTCCCTTCTGTTGTAAATAAACCCATCATGAACCTTTTTGTGTATACCTGAAGTTGAATCTTAACTGCATCAGTGAGGACCCACTTTCAGGCAACCCGATTCACATTGGCAACCCAATTCACTACCTAAGTGTCCAAGGACACATGAATAGATTATGAAGATGTTATATTAATACTCAGCTATTGAAATGATAAGTTCCTGTCATTTGAAACAACTAGGATAGATCTGGAGACTTTTCTAAGTAAAATAAGTCTGAAGGGAAAAAAAATGCCACTTATATGTGGGATATAAATAAATACATAAGATAGGAAGGAGTGGGGAGAATGAAGAAGGGTCACAATGGACAGTGGTGAAGGATTATGGGTGCCTTCATGGTGAGTATGGTGTGGAGACATGTATCTAAAGAGATCTGATTTTATGCCTCTGAATCATATACAGTGAAGTGAACCATTATTCCCTTAAATATAGTATAGAAAGGAAGCAAACAAACAAAAATAGGCATTGTATTATTCCTTTTGTATCTTCAGTGTCTAACACAGTGTCTTATACATTATAGATACTAGATAAATATTGAGTCAATCTTTAGAAATAATGCTAATAATAAAATCTCTGCTAATATATCCCAATTTACAGAACACTGGAATCATTTAGAAACCAAAATGAATCAACACAGTTAAAATTATTATTAAGTGTATGAATGAGAAAGTGTTTAGATAATTTCTAGGGAAAAGGGGTTTTCAATATAGCCATGTTAAGAACAATGTTAAGAACACTTTAAGGAAAGATAAATACATATCTGTTTTAAGAAAGGAGGGAGTAGTTATAGGTAAAGGACAAGTTATATTTGTCCTTTCAACAGCATACATTGATAATTCCTAGTTCTATGTTCTCTAATATTTCTTTGGAATTATAGTAATGACATACAGGAAATTTAAAAATATACAGTTTCTCCTCTCAAGAAAACTACACTTTTCTGTATAGGTATAAATCTTAAAGTATAATCAAAATATGTATATTTTATCATAGTTGGGACATATGGAATAATGAAGAGCACAGAAAGTCCTTTTATAGCTCAATCTGACCAAATTTTCAAGCAACATCTGAGCAAATCCTGAGAGACTAATGAAGAATTAGTAGGGTAAAGAATAAGTAATAAACATAGCAGACATATGAGCATACTTAAAATTACTGGAGAAATTTAAATGACTGCTAAACTGAGACCAAAAGTTGATAGTCTTCAATACCATTAACTCATTTGCATTCAGTGAGTCAGAGGCTCTTCTTAGGCTTTACGGCGAAAATCTCTCTTGACTTTCTTGTTTGTACTAATAATGGAGTTCAAAAATTGGTTGATGGTACTACTATATTCTAGATGCTCAAATAATTCTTATAACTCTTGTAAGGCAAACTTTCACCTTGCCTTACTTGTTAGGGATGCTATGAAATCCCAGAAAGGAGACACAAAGAAAGACTAAGAGGACCAGAGCCATCTGTGGTGAGGCAGGTCATTGGCAAAGTGGAATTTACAGACTAGTCTAGCAGCACAAAGTCATGTGAGGACACCTCCAAAATGGTATGAAAATCCAGTCACCATGGAAAATTTCTGGAACTTAGAAGACCTGAATTTAAGGACCATATACTTTTCTAATAAATTAATACATTTATAATATGCAAACACTCATAAAAGTGTGATTAGACAACCAGATCTCCAAAATTAGTACCTGACACTAGGGATTTGGGGACCTTTAGGAGAAAGAGTTATTTGAAATAGGAAAATAGGATAAAGGAGACAAGCTGGGATACAGATGTTTACTTGTTAGGGATTTAGAAGGATAATTCAAGGTGTCCAACTTAGTATCACCCAATCCTCAAAGAACTTTGTTTTTATAGGTTCAAGGAAAGTTATTTCTTTAGCCTAACAGGCAGAATTATCTGAGAATATTCTGTAGTTCAGACCTGGGTAATTTGCAGGTAGAAGTTATAGAATCTAAATGGTGAATAGGCACAGAACACTTTTCCACCTTTACTAACCTGATTACGTGCTTTATGCCAACACATAGGGATACACATTCACTATCTTTAGTACAGATGGTCTTTAGTACAAATAGTCATATACCTTAAACATTATTAAATGCCAAGCACAACTGAGCAGCTGAGTGCAAATTTAATAATGGATAACTGTCTTAAAATATCTAGATAGAACTAGATTAAATATTTAATAAATATAAGAAAGTTATTAATGTTGAATGAACAATATCTACTCTAATCATGAAGGTGAAATTTTGCCTTACAAGAGTTGTAAGAATTCCTTGAGAATCTGAGATCAAATTAACAAATATTTTCATTGTATTTTCAATGTTGAAGTCAGTAGTTTTTAAATATCGCTAATAAATGTTTATGTTGGAGTAACTTTGATTTACATTGTACTGACTGTTCAGGGAGTATCCATATCATTTTCTTCCACTTTCCTCTAACAGTAATGTTACTGTAGTCCATTTATCAAAACCAAGAAACCAAATTTGGCAAATTATTAGTACTTAAGTTGCAAGCTGTATTTGAATTTAGGCAGTTTTCCCATTAATGCCTTTATCCTGTTGTAAAATCTAATCTAGGATACCCAATTACTTTTAGAAGCTGTTGGATTTTAATCACATCATTTCCCTCTAAAAGATCACTGCAGCAAACAACCTTGTTCTGTAAGATACAGTTCCTATGATGCAGTTTAAAGCAGTTTCTACATGTTGCCAGAATTTCTGCTTGGAAAGAAAATCCAATCTGATGGGTTTTGGCTGAAGTTCTCCAAATAACTCAGTAAACTGATATTTTTAGTAGTAGAAAGATAGACTAAGAGGGTCATTTTCTGTGACAGGTCAGCAGTGGTATAGGTTTAAGTACTTTTCTCTTCTTCTTTGACCATGACTTAAAACTTGCTGACTTTTTTTCTAAATCAACACTATCACAGGCATAAAGGATTATATTTTCAACCTAGGGTCAGTAAAGGAAGGAGAAATATAACTACAGCCTTCATTATTATCATTGTGATTGTGTATTATGATATTTCATTAGAGGTAAATAATCTTTTTAACAAATTTTGAAAATGCCATTCTCAAATATATTCTTATTTCCTGTAGAGAAATTCATAAAATATTCATCACACAGGGCCCTCCCTGATGGCACAGTGGGTTAAAGCACAGCCCAAAGAAGCTAAAACCATTTCAGTATGAGTTTGATCCCCACCAGGGGAGGTGATTGGTGTGGCAGACCTCTCCTGACCCACCTCCTGCTCCTTTCAGTAGTGTACTTCATTGATCTGCCTGTTCTGCTCCCCACTCTGTCTCTGGTGAATCCTCTCATGGCCCCTGAACCTCTGGCTTGTACTCTAGTTCTGTATGTATACGTAAATAAAAACCTTTAGAAAAAAATACTCATCACTAAAGATTTATAATGAGAGAATCAAATGTGTACCATTCAGATTTAGGAACTTGTAATAGGACCTTTTTAGAAGCAAAAGTAAAATTAAATGAAGTCTTTGAAATCTTCATATTTAACAAGTAATTTCATAAGTTCTTTATTCCATGATGCATTTACATTTGTTTTCATATAAAATTAATATTTTAAGTTATTTACTAATAAATCCCCACTTAGTACCCTTTCTTCTGTGCTTTTGTTAACTTCCTTCTAAATTGGTATCTAGAGTAGACGTCCGTGGCTGTTAAGCAGAGTCTGTACATTCTTGTCAAAAATGTATGATTAGAGCTTAATTTGCAAGCCTCTTCCACAAATTCATTTCCCACAAATGCCATGATTTCCACACAGAATATATATATATATATATTTAAACCCAGACTTTAAGTCTTCATATCTCTAGACTGTGGCATACCTGGTTCCTTCCCTTTCAACAATTCAACTACTTCTGTGAATGTTGAAGATGTTATTAATACAGGCCTTAGTGTCAGGGAGATGGGCAGGTGTTTATGTGCTAGACTAGAAACTAAGGCATTTTTTACTATGTGGTCAATGGTATTTATACTTCTAGTACTGTCAACTATAAGTGAAGTGACATTGAGCAAAAACCTTCCTAGGACTTAGTTTCCAAGTATGTAAACCTGAGATTAGTAAAAATGATTTACTTCAGGGCCCTTCCTAGCAGCACAAAGGGTTAGGATGCAGCACCGGAAGCCAGCAGCAGCTGCCTCAATGCGATTTCGGTCCTCGGCCTTGCAGGTGATCCACATGGTACAGCAGACCTCTCCTGTGTCACCTGCTGCTCCCCTCCTTGATCTTCCTGTTCTGCTCTCTACTCTGTCTCTTGTAAATTTTCTCACCACCCCTGCACCTCTGGCCTGTATCCCAGTTCTGTATGCATAAATAAATAAATCTTTACAAAAATGACTAATTTCATTTTTATTTGGAAGTAAATGGTTTGATGCATGTAAAATATTTAATTACTGACTAACACCTTGTAACAAGTCCAGTGTTTTGTTTTGTTTTTCCTTATATTTAAAGGTCCAGATCAAATGTCATTTCTTTTGTGAAGACTTTATTTCAATTCCATGGAGACTTAGTGATATTCTTCTTTGGGTTTTCTTGCATTTCATTATAAAATATGTCACTGGAGGGACTCCCTACTGGTGCAGTGGGTTAAAGCACAGCACTAAGAAGCTAAAACCAGTTCAGCATAAATTTGATCCCTGCCCCAGAGGTGATCCACAGAGCGCGGGCAGACCTCTCCTGACCCGCCTGCTCCCCTCAGCAGTGTACTTCATCAGTAGGCCTGATCTACTCCCCACTCTGTCTTTGGTGAACCTTCTCAGCACCCCTGCATGTCTGGCCGTATACCATTTCTGTATGCACACATAAATAAATCTTTAAAAACTATATGTCATGGGAGAGTCATCAAATACTTTATAGTAATAAAATTATAAAATAACTATAGCATGTGTGAGAAAGAAAACCATATTAACGTTGTAACTTTTTTGTTTGGCATTGCTGTAATTTTCAAATGTTTAATACCAACATGCATTAATTTTCTAATCTAATATAAATAATATATTGTTTCAACTAAAACCATATTAAATTCATTTTATAAAAATAATATTGGTATAGTCTCTTTCCTGACAGTCCCTACTTACTAAATCCTGTGTGCCACATGATATCAATTTCAATTCCTCTCAATGCTCTATCCATTATATACCTCCGTATTTCTTTTTTTAGAATTTTTTTCCTTTTTCCAAAAGTTTATTTTTACATTATTTTGCACATTTATTTTTTCCATCTCGATTGTAATCCCCGCGGGTTTCCCATCACCAAATCACCCGTGTGCCACCACCATAGTCCCGTGCATTTCCCTCCCCCCCCCATTTTTGATCCCATTCCCCACTCCACCCCCACAAAATGTCTCTGGTATATGGTTGTTCATTGTTTTTGATATTTTCTCGCCTGGTCCATTATACTCCTGCTATGAGTGAAACCATCCGGTATTTTTCTTTCTCTTTCTGGCTTATCTCACTAAGCATGATCTTTTCCAGCTCCATCCAAGTTGCTGCAAAAGACATGTGTTTCTCTTTTTTGGTTGCTGAGTAATATTCCATTGTGTATATGCACCACATCTTTCTAATCCAGTCATCTACTTTTGAGCATTTGGGCTGCTTCCATGTTTTTCCAATTGTAAATAAAGCAGCAATAAACATGGGGGTACAAGTATCTTTTTCAATCAGTGTTTTTGTGTCTTTTGGGTAGATACCTAGGAGTGGGATTGCTGGGACAAAAGGCTGGGAGCAGCTGCGCCTCTGGCAGTTTTCCCTCTGCAGGCTTGCTGCCCTCAGCCTAGATGTTTAAAGGAGCGGAGCGAGTTGGAAGCCGCTGGCGTTCTGGATCAGTTCCTGCCTGTGCGGCTTCCCTTATGGGGACTCCCCAATCGCCGGTTCTCCCTCGGTTATTTTCCTTCTAGTGAGTCCAGGGCGTTCTCATTTGGGTTGAAACTCGTAGCATCAAAGTCTATAGTCCGTTTTTGTATAATCCCTTGTGAGTTTGGATGAAGTCATCTCAGTGTCTTTATTCTGCCACTATCTTGCGGGTTCCCGAGCTGGCTGATCAGCGGCTTTGCGCAGCGCCAAGGTGCTCCAGATGGGGTCTGCAGTTTCAGCGGTTTTTCTCTCACCCAGGTATTGAGGATCAGATTTGCAGTCTTTCTGCAGCCTGGGCTCCATTCACTGAGCTGAGCCTGAAGTTTCAGCGGTTTTTCTCTCACCCAGGTATTGAGGATCAGATTTGCAGTCTTTCTGCAGCCTGGGCTCCACTCACTGAGCTGAGCTGTCCAGCTTTACCTCCAGGGTTTAGCGTGGGGCAAAACGGCTCCTGCAGCCCGCTGAACTTCCAGGTGCCCGGGTCTTCCAATCGCCGATTCCCCCTCAGTTATCTATCTTCTAGTGAGTCCAAGGTGTTTTTGTTTGAGTTGAAACTTGCAGTAAGTGAGTCTATAGTCCGTTTTCAGTCCTCAATTCCTATGCAGGCTTGGACGGGGTGATCTCGGCGTCTTTACTCTGCTGCCATCAGAATTTTTTTTTTTAATGCATAAAGTACTAGGGTATGGGCCAGAGGTGCAGGGTGAGTGCATTCACCAGACACAGAGTGGGGAGCAGAACAGGAAGATCTATGAAGAACACTGCTGTGAGAGCAGCAGGTGAGACAGGAGAGGTCTGAGGCACCATGTGGGTCACCTCCTGGGCAGTAATAGAACTGGTGCTGAAGCAGCTGCAGCGAGCATCACAGTGCTGCGCTAACCCATTTTACAACCAGGGACATCCACCTTCGTATTACTGAAGAACATGTATTAGTTCTCAAATTTAACATTTTAAACATCATATGACTTCCTACTACAGAAGACAAAAGTTTCTTTCTTGCATCACTATCCAGCTATTCAGTATTTTTCCTCATCCTCCCAATATAGTCATAGCACAATTTTGTTTATATAGATCATTATACACCATTGTTATTAGGACTATGTAAATATATATATATATATATATATATAAATATATATATATATATAAATATATATATATAAATACATGGCTAAATAGACATAGCTAAACTATATAGCTTATTGTTTTATTTTATATAATTTTGGTTCACTGGAATTAGTAATTATTTAATAATTTTCATATGGAAACATGATACACCTATTACTTCCCTTATGATCTGAAATATATAGACTTCAGTATACATTATATAGGGTTATTGCTGATAAACTTTTTCAGTTTTTGCTTGCTGGATAATGTCTTTTTTCCACTATTGCTTGTGTGGGATATTTCTAAAAGATATAGAATTCTAGCCTGCTGCTATTTATTTTTCTTACTGTACTGACTATCATTCTAGTGTTACTCTTGAGAAATGCATTCTTGAGAGTAGTCCATCATTTATGCTTGTCTGTTTTTAAAATGTTCTCCTGTTATTTATTTTACAGTGGCCTCACTATAGTGTACTTATACCATTTTTGTTTAATCTGATTATACATTTTTGGATTTGTAAATGTGTTTTGATATCTTATTTGTACTGGAAAATTCTTAGCAAAAATTAGCTCCAATATTGCACCATTACTCTCTTGGAATACTGATGAGAGAGATGTTAAATGTCTTACTCCAAAATATATTGCTTTGCTTCCATATCATTTTTCTATACTGAATCAATACATTTTTTTCAGATCTGTCTTCTACTTTACTAATTCTCTCTTCTCTCTAATATGCTACTAAGCTCATATATTCCATTTGAAATGTTTTTAATTTAATCACTGATTCTAGATCTTTTTTTCTATATGTATTCTCAAGTGAGTATATTATTTCTTAAAGTATATTGAGCAGTAATTTAAAATAAACAGATATAGATTGTAATATATCTGATTGTGTATTTTAATGTCAGTTATTTCTAGTACTTTTTTCTTCATTAATTTGTTATTCTGATTTATTTTTTAAAAAGATTTATTTATGCATACAGAACTGGAGTACAGGCCAGATGTGCAGGGGTGGTAAGATGATTCACCAAAGAAAGATTGGGGAGCAGAACAGGTAGCAGTGGGTGGGTCAGGAGAGGTCTGCTACACCATGTGGATCACCTCTGAGGCAGGGATCGAACTCATGCTGAAATGGCTTTACTTTCTTAGTGCTGTGCTTTAACCTGCTGCACCACCAGGGAAGGCCCAATTTATTTTTTAAATTTTTTTAAACTTTTTTGTTTAAGATTTATTTATTTATTTATTCATACAGAACTGGGGTACTGGCCAGAAGTGCAGGGCAAGTGAGAGGATTCACTAGAGACAGAGCAGGTAGCAGAACAAGTACACTGCTGAAGAGAGCAGCGGGTCTACTGCTCCATGTGGATCATCTCTGGGGCTGGTAGGGATCAAACTCATGCTGAAGTGGCGTTAGCTGCCTAGTGCTATGCTTTAACCTTCTGTGCCACCAGGGAGGGCCCTATTCTTTTAATTTTTAATGAAAAATTCTCCTTGGGCTTTCATTTAAGGGATATATTTGAAGCCTGGAAAAAGGTGCTCCTGTAGGGGTAATTTGCTTTTGCTTTTACAAAATATTGCCAGAAATAAATTAAACATTGAGCTCAGGTATCTTTTGAATAAGATGGTGAGATAGATTATTGATTTAAAATTAAGAGTTTTATTATAATTCTCAATTCTTACTCACCACTTTTTATTTGGGGCTTACTAGTAAGGTTTGATTCAATTAATCGTTCAGATTCCTGAAATAATTTTTTTTAAAGATTTTATTTATTAATTCGTACAGAACTGGGGTACAGGCCAGAGATGTGGAGGGTGAGAGGATTCACCAGAGACAGAGTGGGGAGCAGAACAGGCAGATGGACGAAGTACAATGCTGAAGGGAGCAGCCGTGGTCAGGAGGGGTCTGACACGCCATGTGGTTGCCTCCAGGGCAGGCGGGAATCGAACTCATGCCGAAGGGGCTTTAGCTTCTTAGTGCAGTGCTTAAGCTGCTGCGCCACCAGGGAGGGCCCTCCTGAAATAAATTTTACTGACTTTGCTTCTGGCTCTAAATCACATGTATACTGGAGCAGGTTCTTTCTCTCCTGAAATCTGAGTTTTTGCAGAAAAATGTATTTAGCTTCCTGCTTTTAACAAGTCTCAAGTTTTATCAGCGAACATAATGTAGTGCATAAAGACGTTTATCTATAATGATATGCATGGTAAACGTACATATATTATTAACAGTATTATTTCGACTAAACAAAAAACAACAAAAAAAAAAAAAAAAAAAAAGAACCAGGACAGATTCCCTTCCAGCATAAGAACCAAACCAAACGAAGCAAATACTGTCATATAACACTGTTTCCATTGTCGCATTTTTGGGTGGACTGTTGCTATGGAAATATCCCCATATTATCTGCAGATCTGAAAGACATACAAAGGACCACCACATCTGTAGTGCTGCAGCATATCATATGAAAAATTTACTGCAGCCAAAGGAGGCAAGTAACAACTCTCTCCAGCACAGTGGCATCAACATTTATAGGGTTGATACAACTGTTCAATAGCTTACATTGCCTGTTTCCTGGCAATACCAAAATTGAAAAAGGCATTTTTCCTAAAATGCTGAATATACAGTTGTTTAGTTGACACTTGGGATGAGAAAGCAAAGAAAACCTGCTTTGAAAACAGCTCTGGCAGAAAATCTCAAACCTGAAGAGGAAAACATGTGTGTCTCTGTCCATCACAGTTGTCTCCATCTGAATTCAGTTCTTCATTAATGATATAGAATGTGGGGATTTATAAATGTTTAAATAGAGATCCATTTATAACTCTGAAAATGTCTCAGTGTTTAGTTCCTGATTATTTAAATTGGCAATAACATGACTAGATAATGGAATTGAAAATTAATTTGTGATGTGAGTTCCAGTTGTCCTAAGCAGATGATAACAACAATTTGTGGGCCATCACACAGGCTTGACCTTTATCTAAATGTATTACAAACATTATTTGATATTTTTGCCAGCACTCCTACAAATGGATGCTATTATCCCCACTTGATCTAAAATTTGAAAGAGACGCTATATTTAAAAGAACTTGGTATATCTGTCACAGTAAATAAACTTGATATAAGTTTAATTTTCACTGAAATTCTATCAGATCTCAAAATGTTGGGGTTTATGTTTGTTTCTATATAACAATTTCTCTCTGACAGAAATATACATAAATCAAGCATTAATACTACTACTCTCCAGTCAGACTATCTGTATCTAATCGTCATCTTTTGTAGATTACTACACTCTTATCTTTAAAGATTACTACACTCTTATCTTTATTTTTTTTCTATAAATAGAAGCATGGAAGTAATTATGTAGGAGGATTCCTGATAGAGCTAAATGTTCTATTGTACAGGGCCAACTAAAAACCAAGTAAATACCAAATCAGTATTATGATCATTGTTTATTCATTTATTTAAAAACAGCACACTAATTTTGTAAATACAAGTAACATGCATCTAGGTAGATAGATAGATAGGTAGGTAGGTAGATAATTTCTCCTTTTAGAATAGCAGGTTTACTAAGGTACTAGGGTGATATTTTTAAAATGATTGTTCCCAACTAGCAATACTATTACAAGTTAGGGACTTATTAGAAAAACAAATTTTCAAGTCGTAATCGGGATGAAGTGAATAAGAAACTCAAGCAATGTATCTTAGATATTTGTTTTAGCAAGAACTTCAGAAACTCTGATGCACATAAAATATTATATGAGAAATATTAGCATGCAAGAAAAAGATTATTTCCTAGTTTTATCCAACATGAATTATACACAAAGTATATCTTTAGTGCCTTCTCTGAAACAGAGATTTTTCTAGAATTTATTCCGCACTGCTTGAATGGTTCCTTCAATCACTTTGTCTGAGTCCAAATAATCATTAAGATTTTTGATTAATAACTAATCACTTTGTCTTCACTGAATTTGAAATGATTGATTATTTTATAATGAGGTATAATGCCATAATTACAACAGTAATTACACACTACTGGAATTTATCCAGAGTTGAAACAAACAGAGCTTTGGAGGTACCCTAAATGTAGTGTTGTTTCTATTTCTTCATAAAAATTTCTCCATAGAAATTATTCTATTTCTCCATAAAAAAAAAAACCCTGATGTGTGCATCAGATTTTCTGGAGGTCTTGTTAAAACAAACAAGATGAAGTTTTTATTAAGTATTATTGATTTTAAGTATAATTTCTGTGCATTGCTTAGTAAGGCTAATGCATAAAAACAACATATTGATATCTTTTAGAATGAATCAGGTTAAATGCAGGAACAAAATTCATAAAAATGATCTGAGCCTCAGTAGGTTAACTTAACAGCATCTTCAAAAATAAAATTGAACTACTCGTTTTGTAAAACTGAACAAAAAAAAGAATAAATAATCTTAATCAATATTTTTAACAAATGATAAAAAAAAAAAAGCCTTCCCTGATGGTGCAATTGTTAGGACACAGCATTGCAAGCCAATTGAACCCCTGCCCTGGAGGTGATCCACACAGTGTGGCAGACCTCTCCTGACCGGCTCGCTGCTCCCCTCAGCACTGTACTTCATCAATCTGCCTGTTCTGCTCCCCATTCTGTCTCTGGTGAAGACTCTCAGTGCCCTGCATCTCTGGCCTGAAAGAAAAGTGAGTATGTTGAAAAACTATCATTTAAATGTAATATTAGAATGTTTAATTATTTTTTTTCTTTTAAGAATAGTTTCAGTCTCAGTGACAAAAGTTTTAAACAATGTCTTTGGAAATTTCATGAAAATGGTCAATTTGGTAGACTTTAAAATAGTTCTTGGAACTTCTGACATCTAGCAGTTATGTAGGAACTCTTGATTTGACCAGATAGAAAAATCCCTACTAGGTTGATGGCTTTATAATCCATCTTTCATTTGATTTATAGGATACCAGTAATTAAAACCTCATAAAGCACCTACAAGTGTTGCATATGTAATAAGTGATAAGAAACTTGATCCTTGACTCATAAGTGAAAGGAGTTCTATATACATGCAGTTATTATTCCAGCCCAGGGACTTAAGTTTTCCATTTTTTTTAACACCTCAGAATATAGCTTCTGTAGAAATATATATTCTTAAGTAACATATCATAATAATACTACTAGTTCACCAAATCTAAATTGTTAATAAGTTTCCCATATTTTAGATTATCCTATATAGTAGAGCTTTCCAAATTAATAGAACATAAAGAGGAGCAGAAAAGAGAGGCGAGAGAAGCAAAGGAGAGGGACAAAATTAAGAGAGACTTAGTTTAAGGAATTTTGTTGTGATTATAAGAGTTGACAAATGTAAAATCCAAAGAATATATCAATAGGTTAGAATATTCAAGCAAGTATTGATGCAGTTTAGTCTGAATTCTGTAAAGCAGCAGAGTGAAATTTCAAGCAGGATTTCTTTATTGGAGTTTTTAGGAAAATACTCCTTCATTTGTCGTCTTTGCTTGTAATACTTTCCACTGATTAAATGTAGCCCACTCCATTGTAGAAAGTAATATGCTTTACTCAAAATAAATTGCTTTAACTATTAGTCACATCTGAAAACAAAATAGCTTCACAGCAATATCTAGTGTTGTACAAAGCAAGTGACATAGCCTAATGAACTTGACATAAAATAAAACAATATCTTGAGAAAAACGTATGTCCTATAACAGAGAAATGTAGATGTACCAGAGATTTTTAGTCTGTAGCATGATAAAGAAAAAAACACTAATAGAGATCTTGAGCAATTTGCTCTAGTAAACAGTAATAGAGGGAGGCTATATACACTTATAGTTATAAAGATGAAGAAAAACAATACAATCCTCTAAGCTTAAGCATTATTCAACCGTTGTTCTTGAGTTTCTAGAAACACCCCAAGAGAACTGGAAGACTCTGGGGGATATGAAAGCAGTTAGTGGGAAATCAAAGAAGTATGAATCTGAAATAAGATCAAGACATTAATGTTTACTCTATGGTACTAGTATTTATCTTTAATATTCTAGGATTTCTGTTGGTTCTAAGTAAAAACTAATGCATGTATGATAAAAGACAATACCAAAGCTAATTCTAGTGTCTAATCACTAGCCAGGGATTAGAACCAAAAAGTCAAACCAACATTTTCAAAATGCCACCACTCAGGAAACATGCAACTGCATTATATAAATTTATATTACAAACAACTTCTCCAGGTAAATTACTTATAGTCATGTCCATCTGACTTGAAAACTCATTCTGTCTCTGTTATCATTCCATCTGTGGAAAAGAAGAAAAGAAAGGAGTCATGAGTTAAAAGGTGAGGTCCAAATTTAGAATTCTAAATTTAGACTTCTCATTCAACAGTGGACTTCTCCAAAATATTGGATCCTGCCTTTCTGCCTGTACCTGTGTCTAATTTAAACTAGTTCAGACTCATTGCTCCAGTTCCTGGGTACATGTGGGAGTATCCAGGGAAGTCTGGGGCTTGATGTCGTGAGGTTTAAATTTCATATGAAGAAAGCACAAGATTGAATTATGAGCTGCAGAACTTGAAGTCATATGCGTCTGAAAGAAGTAATAAACTGGACATCTAAATGGAAATCCTGGCAAACAGTCAGAATGAAGATGTTAATCCAATAGAATATAAAGATGTTCAGATCTGAGGCTATGGGAAAGAAATGGGGCCTGCCAAACCAGAGTCAGAAGCATGAGAACAGAGAGAGGAAAGCATAGCTTTTAGTTTACTAAATATATTTTCAACTTATTTTAACAAAATACCAAATCATTTCATTCTTGCCTCTGGAAAACACCAATCTGTGTTCTCTATGTCAATGTCTGTAAATCTGTATATATACAAATTGTTTTGTACATTCATGCAAGTTGTGTTTAAGTCACTTGTTTTTTGGTGTTAATAATGTTTTACATATTTTGATGCCCCTTCATTTGGTACATATATATCAATGAATATTATGTTTTCCTGATTAATTTCTTCCTTAATAATTATACAATATACATCACTACATCACTACTTTTTTTTTTTTACTTTTTAACTGGAAGTTAAAAAGTAACTTTTTTTTTCTGCCATGAGTATCTCTGTGTCTGCCTTTTTAAGGTACCATTTGTTTGTATGATGTTTTCAACTATTTATTTCACTTAATTTTATTTTTGGAGCTCAGCTAAGACACCTTGAGAAAAGGAAAGTTGGGTTTTGTTTTCTGACTCAACCAATTATCAATGACTTTCTATTTGTCAGCTCAGACCATAAATTAAGGCTAGTTATTTATATGTGATGGTTTGCTACAGGCATTTTGTCTTCAGTTTTTTCTTGGTATTCATTTATTTCCTTTTGCAATTTCCTTTTTGACTTTCTTATTTATTTTAGATAGGAAAGGTCCTTTAAACTGTCCTCAGAGTGTAGATGTAATGTCGGCAGTCCCCTTCAGCTTCTGTTTGTCATGAAGGTATTTAGGTTCCCCTCAAATTTTAAGAGGTCCTTGAATTACATATTCACAGTTATGATATATTTATGATTATTAACTGACATTAAAAAAACATTTAAGTATTTTAATACTCCTTTCCATTCTTTACTTAACAATAGAATCTCTACTAAGACATCTAATGTAAGATTGATAGAAGTACACTTATAGTTAACCTGCTTCCCTCCCCCCCAACTTTGAAGTCTTTATTTTGACCTTTAGATATTTTTTCACTATTATGTGGATTGGTGAAGGTCTCATTGAATTTAGATACCCAAGTGTTCTTTCAGTTTCATGGACTTGTATATTTAGCTCCTTGCCCAGCCTGGAATTTTTCCTCTGATATATCTGGGAATATGCTCCATATTTCTTTTGTTTCTTCTGGGATACCTGTTACCCTTATGATGTATTTCTTATTTGAGTGAATATATTTGTCACCTCCAATAATTCCTTTTTCCTGGGTTTCAAATATGAGATTGCCACCAGTGTACTGCCAGTATACATCATGAGTCCAATGCCTATCTGGAGAGATAGGAATGTAGAGCTTTCTGTTCTTTTCCTTAGCTTTTCTATATATAATATCACATCATTTGCAAATAAAGGCAATTTACTTCTTCCTTTCCAATTTAAAAATTGCCTTTCGTTGTTGTTGTTCAATTGCTCTGGCTATGTATACTATCTTGAATAATAGTGGAAAGTGGTGATCTCAGTCTTGTTCTTGATCTTAAAAAAAAAGCTTTAATCTTTGCACTGTTGTAGCTGTACAGTTGTCATATTATGATGAAGTATGTTCCCTCTTTAACTTTATTGATAGTTTTTATCACAAATGGATATTGGATTTTTTCAAATGCTTTTAATCTAGTCAAATGATCATATGATTTTAATCTATTGTTAATTTTGTTAATGTGGTAAATTGCAATGACTGACTTCCTGAAGTAAATCCCACTTGAATATAGTGTATGATTATTTTTTTATATTTTGCTAAATTTGTTTTGATAATGTTTGTTTGGAATATTTTTATCTATGTTGATCAGTTGTAATGCCCTGTAATTTTCTTGTCTTCTGCTGTCTTTGTCTAATTTTAATATCAAAGTGATTTGGCATAGTAAAAGGAGTTTGCAGTAATTCCAACTTATTCTAAATTGGAATAGTCTCCGGAAGGTTAGTGTTAATTCTTCTTTGGATGTTTGTTAAAATTCATTAATGAGGCCCTCCCTGGCGGTGCAGCAGGTTAAAGCACTGCACTAAGAAGCTTAAGCCACTTCCACATGAGTTCAATTCCCGCCTGCACCGGAGGTGACCACATGGCGTGGCAGACCTCTCCTGACCCTCCCGCTGCTCCCCTCAGCAGTGTACTTTGTCAGTCTGCCTATTCTGCTCCCCACTCTGTCTCTGGTGGAGCTTCTTGCTGCCCCTAAACCTCTGGCCTGTACCCCAGTTCTGTATGCACAAATAAATAAATCTTTAAAAAAATATTCATAATGGAGCTGAATAAATAAATCTTTAAAAAAATATTCATAATGGAGCTGTTTAGGCCTGATATTTTATTTGTTGTGAGGTTTGGCTACTTGATCTCCTTACTAGTAATTTGTCATTATATTTTCAATTTCATCATGATTCAGTCTTGGTAAATTTTAAATTTATGGGAATTTATCTATTTCTTACTGGTTGTCTGATTTGTCAGCATATGATTGTTTATAGCAGCATTGTAGCCACTGGATTTTTGTGTTATCATTGTAAATTCTCTTTGTTTATATGTAATTTTAATTGAATCATCTTTTATTCCTTAGTGACTATAAGTAAGCATTTGCCATTCTTTTTTCTTTTTAAAATAAACATTTTTAATTTTATTAGCATTTTCTATTGTATCGTTGGTCTCCATTTCAGTTATTTCTGCTCTGTTACTTTTTATTTTCTTCATTATATTAACTTTTTAAAAAAGATTTATTTATCTATGGTTACAGAACTGGGGTATAGGCCAGAGGTTTGGTGGGTGAGAGGATTCATCAGAGACAGATTGGGGAGTAGAACAGGCAGATCTACTGAAGTACACTGCTGAGGGGAGCAGCAGGTGGGTCAGGAGAGGTCTGCCATGCCATGTGGGTTAGCTCCGGGGCCAGGAATGACCTCTAGATGAGTGGCTTTGGAGAGCTTCATAATATGGTGCTTTAACCCATTATGCCACCAGGGAGAGCCCCCATTATATTAACTTTCATGTATTCTTTCTATTTGGTTGAAGTATAAATTTAGGTTATTTATTTAAAGTTGTTTTTTAATCTGAAGTAGCTATTTAACATTCTGAATATTTTCTTGAACTAAATTTGATAGATCCCATAAATTTTGTTATATTTCATTTCCATTTTAAGATATTATCTCTTCTTTTACCTATTGGTTATTCAGTACTATGTCCTCCAATCCTCACATATTTGTGAATTTTCCAGTTTTTTCATGTAGCTAATTCCTACTTTAATATCTTTGTGATCAGAAAGATATTTGATGGCAATCCTCTAATGTTTATTAAGGCCTCTTTTGTGTTCTAACATGTTCTATCCTGAAAAATGTTCCAAATGTTCCACATGCACTTGAGAAAAAATGTCTATTATTTTGTGTTTGGATGAAATGTTCTGTAAGTAGCTATTAAGTTCATCTGTTTTAAGGTGTCATATAAGGGCAATCTTTCTTGACTGCTTTTCTCTCTAGATGATTTATCCATTTGTTAAAGTGGAATGTTAAAGGTTTTTTGCTATTGTTTTTCTATTTCTCCTTTTAGGTGTGTTTACATTTAATTGCTGTATTAGGTGATTCTATATTGGGTGCATATAGTGTGTAACCCGGAGGTGTAGATAGTAAGAGTATTCAACAGAGACACAGTGGGGAGCAGAATAGTCAGATCTATTGAAATACACTGCTCAGGGGAGCATCAGGAAAGGCAGAAGAAATATGCTGTACCATGTGGGCTAGCATTCTGACCAGGGATTGAACTCATGCCACAGTGGCTGTCAACAGCCTGATAGCACTAAATATTTAACCCCTTCACCACCAGGAAGGGCCATATTGAAAATTGATAACAAATTCCTCAATTTGATAAGGCTCTTGAGGTAATTAAATCATAATAATAAAATAATATGGGTGCATTTTGTTTAAAGCCTTTCTCTCCCTTGGAAAAACTGCTTAGCCTTTCTGGAACTCACTTTCTTTGTGTGTAAAAAAAATAAATTATGTGGAACAAAAAAAGCACATAAAATTCATAGTATTTTGTACACAAGTACTAACAAAAATTAATTTATTTTTTAATTATTAAATAAGGTTAAGATGAGAACTATAAGAGATTAGATGAGCCTGATGCTTCGAGAGATACACTTGATATCATGGTCTCTAAGAAGATTCTGGAAACTGTCGTTCCTTCCTTTTTGTAAACAATTGGACATAGGGTAATCTATGATATGGATCTTATAGGGCCTTGTGTGTAGCAAGGGGCTAGTGAAGCTAATGACTATATGTATGGTGCTATAGAAGAAAAATAAACAAACAAACAAAAAAGCCCTCAGGTATATGCTAAAGGAAACCAAAGTGGAAGAAACCAAAACTTGTTCTTCCATCAGATGATTTATGTAAAGGAGACAAGTTTCATAGTGAAATTCCAGTTTGCAGAAATTGGAGGAATAAGGAAAGATAAGATAAAGAGAAGATAGTAACTATTTAGTTGACATGGATCACCAAGATGGAGTACCCACACTGGCTATATTAGAATTTCAAAAGATTCCAAGAGAATTTTTTTCATTTTTGTTTTGTCATAGACAATAGAGTTCATTTTAAAAATCCTGAACAAGAAATACAGAAGAGAGAATAATTGTTAATATCTAGTATGTGTCATATTGGGGCAGCTTTGTTCTTCAAGAATCATGTGCCTGAATGTAAACATTATTTTTTACTTATTAAACAAATCTTCCCAATCCTGGACACGGAGAGAAAATTTTGTCAATTATGGGTCTTTGTTCCTACATACAGTTGGAAGATTTTATTTTCTAGAGGCACAAAATCATGTTAGAGTTCACTTGCCCAAAATGCCTTTATTTCCTGTTCAGGAAAAACAAACAAATGTTTATTTATCTTGTTGCATTCCCTAGTTTCCCACCCTTGATAATCTGTCTTCTGGGAAGACTTAACATTGAACAAGCTATATTGATTTCATATTGCCCTGGCATATCTCTCATGAAAATTTAAACCTGTATGGATATTGAAAAAAAAAACTGGAAATATTTTCCTCAAATCTTTCTAAACTTCATTACTTAGAACATTTTTTGTGGGGTTCCTCAAATTGCTATTCTTATCAGACTATGTATTTTTCTATTCTATTTTTATTATAATAGTTTATTTTTATATCATTTTGTGCCTTTTTCCATCTCAGCTGTAATCCCCATGGACTTCCCATCACCACTTTTTTTTTTTCTATTCTTATCAGACTAAACAAAAAGCAATTCCATCTAAAATTGTTCCTTATCGATGAAAACATGTTACAGCACCAATATTCAATGGGACAATTTACAATCTATACTGAGCTATATTTCTCTAATTTGGAAAAGATTAATTCACAACTGACCTATTTTTTTTCCACAGTTGCAAAATGAGAATTGTTTTCAAACAACCAGAAAGTACTGATATGCGGATTCAACATTTCAGCATTTCACATAAAAACCAATAAAATAAATTTGTGATAAAGTTTAGATACAAATAACACAAATTACTTTTTCACATTTAAGAATATCCTATCCAATTCAACGATCTCTAACAACCTCCAGGCTTTTGGAAATGATTAATGTAAAATACTAGAGACAGACTGATACAATTTTTAAAAAATATACAAAATGTACATGTTTTATAAGAGAAACAAATGAAGAAAACTCAAGAGACCACTTGATAATTACTACCGAATGAGCTACTAGTAGAAAGTGTATAAATTTCAACTTCTTCCAAATTACTATCACCTTTCACACATGAAAGAACACCAATAACTCCTGTACATTTTATGAAGCATCGGTACTTAATGTTTAATATAGGAGGAATATTGATTTATAGAAGAAGATGTTAAAACAAATTAATAATCCCTAGTGACTCTTCTTTTCTCCAGAATCTTAAGAAGCAATAACATATAATATTATTATAAATAAAATATTAATATTATTATAAAACTATAAAAGAAACAAAAAGCTTTATGTAAAGTGAGAGAACAGAAAATAGAAAATTTTACAGGCATGTAAGATCAGCAGATCCCTTAAAGGATTCCACAGCAAAGCAGAAAATGAAGTAAGTATTCCAAATAGGTCAAGAAACTCAAAAGAGGTACAGACTATGAGATTCATTAAAATAATGCATAAAAATATGCAAAAAATGGTAAAGAGGCCAATCAGTTAACCTGATCTTTTTTACTATATTAAACATTTTATATTGAAATGTTTTTGCAGATGAGTGTGTATTCCTGTTTGGTTTTCAGAAAGAAACATTTGTGCAGACACTACTTACTATGTCCTTACATATACTAATAAATATACTTTATTCACAATAGAAATAATATAACCATCGGAATAGCACAATTGAATTTCTTTTGGCTTCATTATTAACAGATAACTTAAGGTAATTATATAAATTTTACTTGCCACTTAAATCTTTTCTTGAGTTAACTGATAATAGTCATTTTAAAATTTTCAAAAAAAATTGAAGCATTGGTACAAACATGTTTTATTCTAATTCATTTTACATATCTGAATATGAATATGGCAAAAATGGCATATTGAAAGACATATATTGAAAATAAGATCTTATTCTGATTTAGTAACTAACATCTGAGTTCCCTTTATTACTTTTAAATACAAATGGGGTAAATGGATAAATCCATCTTTTGTCATTTATAGAAAACAGAAAAAAAATGAAAAAAAGAAAGATCACTATTATAGACAAAATTGTCTTATTTTCTGAATTAGTGACCTCCAAACTGTTAGGCAGATAGCAGGAATTGGAGCACAAAGGAACAGAAAAATAAAATTAATATTCGGAATAGATCATCAACTTTCTTGAAGCTTTTTTTTTTTTAAAGATTTATTTATTTATGCATACAGAACTGGGGTATAGGCCAGAGGTGCAGGAGTGGTGAGAGGCTTCACCAGAGACAGAGTGTGGAGCAGAACTGACAAAATACACTGACAAAATACACTGCTGAAGGGAACAGTGGACAGGCCAGGAGAGGACCGCCCCTCTATGTGGGTCACCTCCGGGGCTAGGGATCGAACTCATGCTGGAGTGGCTTTCACTTCTTAGTGCTGCGCGTTAGCCTGCTGCACCACCAGGGAGGGACCATGTAGTGTTTTTTTTTTTTTTTCCCAGCACTTTCACAGTAGTTAATATTTGTTCCTTTGATAATAGTTATTTTTAATATATTCAATTATTATTTAAATTTATGTTTTTAAACTTTTATTTTCACAATATAGCATTATTCCCCTCATAACTTTCCTGACAACCCAATATTTTCTTTTATAAAGTTGAATGAGTTCTTTGTAGATCTTAGATATTATTAGCTGCTTCTAAGATGTACAATGTGAAATATTTTCTCCCACTTTATTTTAATCATAGTTCCTTTCAACTGTGCAAACTCTTTTTTAGATCAATGTAGTTTCATTTGCTTATTTTTGTCTTTATTTTCTTTGCTATAAGATTCAAGTCCCCAAATAATCCCTGAAGCCAATGCCATATGAACATTTTGCCTATGGCTTATATATTTTAGGTTTACAGATCTTATACCCAAGTCTGTCATTAGGTTTTTAATTTATGTATATAGCATTAGAGAGTAGTAGTCTAGTTTCATTATTTAGCTTATGATTATACACTTTTCCCAATATCATTTCTTGAATAGGAATTTCATATCCCTTTCTCCCTTGTATATTTTTTAATTTTTTTTTAAAAGACTTATTCATGCACACAGAGCTGGAGTACAGGCCAGATATGCAGGGGCGGTGAGAGGATTCACCAGAGACAGAGTGGGGAGCAGAACAGGCCAACAGACAAAATACAGTGCTGAGGGGAGCAACGGGCGGGCCAGGAGAGGTCTGCCCGCGCCATGTGGGTCACCCCTGGGGCTGGGATTGAACTCATGCTAAAGTGACTTTAGTCTCTCAGTACTGTGCTTTAACCCTCTGTGCCACCATGGAGGGCCCAAAAAGTTGTGATTTTTAAAAAATTTTTTTTTGTTTGTTTGGAAGAATTGAGTTGTAGGTCAGAGGTATGGGGTGGTGAGAGGATTCCCAAGAGACAGTGGGGAGCAACACAAGCAAGTCTATTGAAATACACTGATAAGGGGAGCAGCAGGTGAGATAGGAGAGTTCTGCTGCATCGTAAATGGTTAGCTTCCTGGCTGGGATTGAACTGAGGCCTTAGTGGTTTTAGCCCTCCATTGTATATTCTTGGCTCATCTATCAGATTGTTGATTTAAGAGTGGGTTGGTTTCTGAACTCTCAAATCTGTTCCATTGATCCATGTGTCTATCTTTAGTTCAAGAACATTCTGTTTTCATTATGATAGTTTTGTAGCATAGTTTCAATTCTTGGAATGTGATGCCTCCATTTAATTTTTGGTACAGATTTCTTTGTCTATTTTGGATATTTTGTGATTATATATAAATTTTCTTAACTTTTGCAATGATTCCATGAAGAATGATTTAAAAATTTAATAGGAGTTGCATTGAATCTGAATTAGTTTTGGTAATATAGTTATTTTAGCAATATTACTTTTCCAACCCATGAACAATGAATGTATTTCCACTTCTTTGTGTCCTCTGCTATTTTAAT
Organism: Condylura cristata; assembly: GCF_000260355.1. NCBI lineage: Eukaryota > Metazoa > Chordata > Mammalia > Eulipotyphla > Talpidae > Condylura > Condylura cristata. The sequence goes on along the minus strand of NW_004567116.1, from coordinate 50,021,329 downwards.
AGTGGCTTATATAGTTTTCATTGTACAGGGTTTTTGTTTGTTTGTTTGTTTGTTTTAGTTTTTTCCTTGCAGGCAAACATAAAGGTGTTTTATTTAACTTCTTTATTTTCTAATTTATATATATAAATATGTATAAATATATATTATATGTATACTTTCTAATTATCTATATAATACATATATACACAAACATATATTATATATATTATGTTCTTTACTTCATTATAATTACATTTTCCCGATCCCTTATTTGGTTCATTTAATTTCCGCCTATAAATGACCCATCCAATATATTTTTTTTTCTGGCTTCTTTCACGAGCATAATCCCTTCCAGTTCCATCCATGTTGTTGCAAATGGCATGAGCTTATCTTTTTGATTGCTGAATAGTATTCCATGACATAGGGATACCACATCTTTTGACCAGTTATCTATTTTGGAGCCTTTGGATTATTTCCATATCTTGCTTATAGTGCTGCAATAAACATAGGGGTGCAAGTATGCTTTTGAATTAATGTTTTTGTGTTCTTTGGGTAGATCCTAGGAGTGGAATTGCTCGGTCATATGGAAGCTTCATTTTTAGTAGTTTGAGGATCCTCCATCATTTTTTTCATACTGATTAGACCAGTTTGCATTCCCACATCAATGTAGGGGAGTTCCCTTTTCTCCTCATCTTATCCAATATTTGTGTCTTGTTTTTTGTTTGTTTTAATATGTATTATTCTTGCTGGTGTAAGGTGGCATCTCATTGTGGTTTTGAGTTGCATTTCACAGGTTGCAAGTGGTGGTAAACATTTTTTTCATATAGTTGTCAGTCATGTGCATTACCTCTTTGGAGAAGTGTCTTCTCAGGTCTTCTATTTTTTTGACTGGGTTGTTTACTTTGTTTTTGTTAAGTTAGGTGAACTCTTTGTAGATCTTTGTGATCAGTCCTTTATCATGAGTATTGAGTGAATTTTTTTTCTTCCAATCAGTAGGATGTCTTTGTTTTGGTTAATGTTTATTTTGCTGTACAGAAGTTTTTTTTTTTTTTAATCTGATGTAGTCCATTTACAATTGTATCAAAAAAATATGCACCTAGGAATAATCTTACCAATGGAGTTAAAAAGCCTGTACAATGATATAGTCCATTGATTGTACTACAATTTCACTGTCCATACAATTGATTCTGCAATTGTAAATGGAATTGTTTTCTTTATTTCTTTCTCTTCTAGCTTAATGTATGCAAATGGAAATGAAACTATTTATATATTGATTTTATAGCTTCTAATTACTGAACTTATTTATGGGTTCTATTAATTTTAGCAGATTTTTAGATATTTTTTATGTATATTGTCATGTTGTCTGCAAACAGTAATAATTATATATCTTCTATCCCAGTTGCATATTTTATACTTTCTTTGGCCTAATTGTTCTAGCTAGGGCTTCCAGCATGTAAAATGTTAGGTTGTAAGTGGGTAACTTTGTTTAATACTTGATTTTAAAAGAAAGTTTTCAGTTTCTCACCATCAAGCACAATGTAACCTAGAGTTACATGCACACATACACACAGACACATACGTACACTCACACTCCTTTAGTGTATATATTATATAGATATCCTTTAGTATATATAGTATATGTATATCCTTTATTATGTGATGCATGTAACTTCAATCTCCATTTCTTTGAAAGTTTTTCCATAAATTGATGTTAAATATCAGCAATTTTTTCTCTGCAACTCTTAATATGAAAATTAATTTTTATTCTCCTTTTGTCAAGGAAAATTATATTGGTGGAAAATTATATTGATAAATTTGCACTTATGAACATGTTTTTTAAATGTCTGGATAAATCTCATTAATTCATTAAATATTACCCTAAATTATTTTGTTGAAGAATTTTGAATTTATATTTATCATGGCTGTAGTTTTGCACTTTTGTGGTGTTATTGTCTGTTTTCAGTATTAATGTTAGGCCCATTAAATATGCTTATTTTTCTTTATAAGTATGAGAAGGATAAGTACTAGTTCATATTTGAAGGCTTGATAGAACTCAATAATGAAACTATGTGGTTCTGAGATTTTTGTTTACTTGTGAGAATATTACTACTGTTTTGACATATATACCTTCTTGTTGTTGTTCTTTTAGATTTTCTATTTCTTACTGACTTATTGTCTGAGGTCTGTGTATTTTATCAAAATGTTCATTTCCCCTAGATTATTCAAATTTTGGCATAGAAATACTCATTACTGTCTCTCTGACCCTCTTTATTTTGAGATGTCTGCTGTAACTTCTTTAGTTTCTGATTATATTTTTGAAATTGTCTTCTTTTATTCTTTTTGAATCTAAGGGTAGGTTTGTCTTTTTTTTTTTTCCAAAGAACCATCTTTAGGGTTTTGGGATCTTTGGACTAGATATATATATTTTATATCTATTTTGCTTATTTTCATTCTGTTTTTATTATTTCCTTCTACTGACTTTTGATTTTTGTTTGTTCTTCCATTTCCTAGGGCTTAAGGTCCTAATATTCATTATTGCTCTTTCTGGTGTCTTCATGTGGGTCTTCCTAATATATATTTCCCCTCAGTATAGCCTTTGCCACTTCCTTTGTGCTCTAGTATCTCGTGCCTTAATTTTTGTTCATTTACAGGTATCTTTAAAAATATTTATTTATTTATACATACAAAACTGGGGTACAGGCCAGAGGTGCAGGGACCGTGAGAAGATTCACCAGATACAGAGTGGTGAGGAGCAGTACAGGCAGATCGACAAAACACACCGCTGAGGGGAGCATCAGGTGAGATAAGAGAGGTCTGCTGCAACATGTGAGTCACCTTCAGGATTAATGTTAAACTCATACTGAAGTGACTATGGCTAGCTTGCAGTGTTGTGCTTTAACCCACAGCACCACCAGAGAGGGTCTACAGGCATTTTTAAAATTTGATCTCTGATTTCTTCTTTAATACAATAGTCACTAAATAATAGGTTCAGTCTTCACATATTGGAGGTAAATCCCATTTTCTTTTTGTAGTTGATTTCTCGTTAGACACTATGGTGCTCAGAGGTTGTATGATTTTATTTGAATCTTCATGAGCTTATTCACACTTTATTCATAATCCAATTATGTGTCCTACCCTTACTAAAATTCCATGTGCACTTGAGAAGAATGCATACTTAGCTTTTATTGTGTTGTTAGTCCCCAGTAAGTGTTTATCATACCTCTGGTTTGATTATTCATTTATAAATGAGAGTCTGTCCTATTACAGTATTCTTGTCTGAAAATTTTTATCTTTAAATATTTTGAATAATTATTCTATTATCTCTTTGTTGTAGTATCTTCAGAGATCTGATCTAAACTTTTATATGTTACCTGTTTTCTTTACCCTTGCCATGTTCAACATAATTTTTTACTCTTGAACTCTTGGTATTTTCACAAATTTGCATTTGATCTAGGTTTCATTACATTTTATAGTGTTCTTTTACCTCTATAAACTTGTATCATTTGTGTTTCTCAGATTTGGGAAATATTTCTGTATTACTTATTCGAATATTTTCTATGTTCTCCTTTTGGAAAACCCATTATCCTTGTTTTCTTTATAATGGAATTGGATTTCGGAAAGTTTTACTGCATGTTTTTTCTTGGTGTTTCATTTTCAATGTGTGCATTATCTTCAAGGTCAATGATGGAATCTTCCATTTTCTTTATTCTACTTCTGTAACTTTCACCAGATTTTTAAAAAATCTCTTCTATTAGTATTTTTACTAATAAACCCCTGTCCTTTCTTGTTACAAGTTTAATATTTTTTGGTTAAACAATTATATTTCTGAAATCATTTGCTCATGTCCTGAGTTTTCTTCTAGTTCTTTGATAAGCCTTACAGAGATTGCTTCTTTGTCTTGTTTCCCTGCATTGAGGTTCATTTCTTTGAATTTCTTTATTGTGACCTTTTTGAAATCTGTATCTATAAAAAGATTCATTTTTTTCTTTGGATTCTGGAGAATTCTGCTCTCTTGGTGACGGCATGTTCCCTGAGTTCTCAAGCTGCCAGGTGTTGCAAATTTTTTGAATGCTCATTTTGCTACTTTAGATTCCCCAATAGATTTTTTAGTATCCATAGTGATCACTCACAGAGTTGAACTACTTTAATTTCTCATAATCACTGTCTTTTTTAAATAAAGCTTTAATCTCAGTGTTCCTTTTACATCTGTTTGTGTTTATCTCCAAATTCCAAATTTTTTCCAATATTATTCCAGCCCATGGACTCTCTGGACATTGTTTCTAGTTCACTTTAAAATTATTCTACCAGGAGCAAAACAAGGGATCTCCTTGATTCCTGTGATCCTCTATTTGTTTTTGAGATCTTTATTTGCTATGCTATCATACTTTTAGCATAATTTATAGAGATAATATGAGAAATCTAATAGCAAATGAAGGTTGCATAACAAGAAAAAGTTTATGTCTGAGTAACCACTTGATGATTTTGTAAGCAATAAAGATATGCAGTCTATCTTTGTAAAAGTTTGACTGGCAAGAATAAATGTAATAATGAGCATAAAAATTTTTTTGTAAATTATAATTTAACATTAATGGTCAGATATAGTGCCTTGATAGCAAAAATGTACAGAAACAGAATGGGATAATTTAAAAATTATATTCAACACCTTTAATTTTTTGATGTGATGGATTTTTCCATTAGAAAGAACACTTGTACATATCTCATGTCACTAGGAAATATTGCACTTGTCATAATGTTCTGTTTAGGGCACATTTTAAAAATAAACTAACAAAAATTGCACTAAGGGAAAAGTTTTTGTACCAGTGTTTCTATTGATGTTCATGTATACCCATTGTCAGTGTGAAAATAACTAAATAATATTTCTCTTAGGGAGTAGGCAAATTAGACAGAATGTGTTCATTACCAATAAATTTAAAATACATTTGTAAGTTGGGGGCAATATATGTCTTTCCATTCTCTTCTTGCTTATATTCATTCTTCAGAGATATTCAATATTAATTGGTGTTCCTTTATAGGTTATAGGTTATCTGTTATATATATATATATATATATATATATATAGACACACACATATGTATATATATATTTTCAACTTGTCAGCTTCATCATTTTTTCTTTACCCTGGATTTTGGATGTGTTACTGTTTTTGTTTGTTTGTTTTTTCCAACAAATTGCCCTTCATCAATTGTTGTTCCTTCTACCTCCTTAATTTCTATGTTTATATCCTTCTTCAAGTTTGAGTAGCTCTTTTCCACTATTTCACTAATTCGATTTGCTTCTTTGGGATTCCTATGATTCTTACCATTTTTGTTTGTTTCATGATGTCAGATTCTCAATGTGTTTCTTCAAAATCACTGATTCAGGGTTCCATTTCATTTTTTTTCTTGCACAGATTTCTCCTTAATTTTTTGCTTCTTCCTGAAACTTATTATGTCTTGTTTAACATGTAATGTCTATCACCTGCTTGCTGATTGTATTACTTGTAGTATTCATTTCCGTTTCTGGGTTTTCTTTGTGTTATTGCTACTGGTTAATTTCTTTACTCAAGACAAGTTTGAATTCCATGTCTGACATGTAAAGAAGGTCTTCCAAGTCTTGGCTTGATTTGCTTTCTCTCTGAGGTGTATTTTCCCCCTAGTTTAGCCACTTGCATTTTCTCCATTGTTTGCTTTGCATTCTCTGTGCTGTAGTTGCATTTTTTGTTGTGTGTTAATCCTTCTCTCTCACTGTTCTAGTCATTACTTGATGGTGGAAATAGCTACTGGGATTTAAGGTCAAGAGTGATGCTAAAACACCTCCCAAAGTACTTGTGGAGCACCTCCTTGGTGACACAATGGGTTAAAGTGCACAACTGTAAAGCTAACCACAGCCACTGCAGCACGAGTTCTGCCAGGGACCTGACACACGTGGCGCAAGAGACCTCTCCTGTCCAACCAGCCATTACCCTCAGCGGTATAGTTCAATCAGTCCACCTTTTCTGCTCACACTCTGTATCTGGTGAATCTTCTCATCTTCACACCTCTGGATTGTACCCCAGTTTTTTTATGTATAAATAATTTTTTTTAATACTTCTGGTGGGCCCTCCCTATTGGCATAATGTGTTTGTTAGGATGTAGTACTATGAGCAAGCAGCAGCCACTTCATTGTAAGTTCATCCTCAGTCAGGGAGGTGATCCACAAGGCATGGCAGACTCTCCTGATCCACCCGCTGCTCCCCTCAGCAGTGCACTTCATCAGTCTGTCTGCTCTGCTCCCCACTGTCTCTGGTGAATCCTCTCACCATTCTATACCTCTGGCTTGTACCCCAGTTCTGTATGCAAAAATAAATAAATTAAAAAAAAAAGTACTTCTGGACTTTTTTTCTTGTAGCTTGTAGGGCTGAAGGGTGCTGTATTGAGTGGCTGAGTTATTGGGACCCTACCCCACCCAAAAGCAGTAGCTTGGGATTCATTTTCCGTGGCCAAGAAGGTGAGCATTGTATAAAATCCCTGATAAAGAATAAGGCCTTATGCAGCCCAGACTGGGTTTTGAATCTGCTCCCAATTTGCTATGAATGGATTTAGAGCCAGGGTCTTTTACAGGGGTGAGGGAGATGGTTTGCTGAAGATCCCTGATGTAAAGCAAGTCCAGGGTATGGAGCAGATCTGTTTTAAAATGATGGCGGCAGAGGACTGAGTGGGATGTACTTCTCTGGTGCATTAACACATTCCTGTATTGACACTTCTTTCTTTCCTGTTTACCTCCCCTGTTTCTTATGTCTTCTGCTAGAATCATACTTCCATTAAAATATTTCCATATAAAACTTTATCTTAAGCTCAGCTTCCTGGAGAGCCCCTGTTAAAATGTTCTTTGAGAAGGCTATTATTAAAGCTTCAGTCCAAGTGATAAATAATTTTGTGATTTCAAGACTCACAGATGGTGATGGCCTGAACCATCATTTTAATCATATCTTTTGACTCAAAAATTACATCGTTTCTACAGAGGATCATTTCTCAATGAAGTTTAGAGTGACTGTTCACTAAAGTGGGTCAGTAACTATTAAAGTTAAAAGGTATCTTGTATGCTGTCATCTCTGGTGGTTGACTTTAATGTTAAATCTTTTTTTCTGATATAGTCAGAAGCAATACATAAAAAGGAAAATAGCAGATTGTTCTACTTTAAAACAACAACATGGGAGGAGAATATGATGTAGTCTAAACAGTTCTAAATTTTGCAGTACTTTTCAATCACTGTAGAGGTTCTATGTAGACCCTTGGCATCACAGTCTAAGAGTTTGCAAGAAATTGATAATTTCTTGTCCCAGCATTTAAAAATGAGATACTTTGACCTTGAGCTATTAATTTACTTGTCAATTTCAAAACCTTACTAATGGGAAATATTTAAATTGTAACTAGATAATAGAAATGAAGTAGTAATTATACTTTTGGTTAAGTTTAAATACAGGTTTATAGAGGAGTATGGGAACTGCCAATAAAAATCTCTTGAGATCCTTTCTAATACTATGTATCTGTGACTCTAAGTAATCATCATATCCAGTGAATTATCTGTGTTCCATGATGTTTCCCCTTCATCATATACTTTTGGGTTCTAGTAAGAAAATGATTCATTGAAATTTTAAACTCACTTTTCTACTGTTTCTTAAAGAAACTCAAAGTAGGCTTTAAATTGTGTATATTGAAAATTGTATCACTATTCCAAGTCACTTTGTATCTGAAAGGTTCCATATGGAATTAAATTCTAGCAGCTGGGTCAGTGTTGCACAACTAGTATTGCAGAAAACCCACCAACAGATTAAATTACAATGGAAATGTGTGTGCAGCAGAGTCTAGAAAAACTGCCTTGCACCATGTACTATCATGGCTCAGAATAATGAAACCCACCTTGAAAGGGCCTAGAACATCTGAGTCAGAAGGAAAGCTAGAGATTATTGGTAAAATATAATCTTGGTGGTGTAACGAGTTAAAGCACAGCACTGCAAAGCTAACCCAAGCCGCTTCAGAATCAGTTCAATTCCCAGCCAGGGAGCTGACCCACATGGTATGGCAGACCTCTTCTGACCTGCCGGCCGCTCCCCTCAGCAGTGTACATCTGTCGGCCTGTTCTCTGAGTCTGTCGACAGATTTACCATTCTGTCTCTGGTGAATCCTCTCACCATACCTGCACCTCTGGTCTGTACCCCAGTTCTGTATGCATAAATAAATACATTGTTAAGAAAATATATATGATGCTGGAATTCCTTTCAGTCTTCCTGACAGACATTTATGCTCTCTGAATTCACCAGTTAACTACATTGATTCTGACCCAGCAGCAGTCTGCCTTAAAGTAAATCTCCTTTCACTTGCTGAACATTATGGTTGACTATATAATTGGTTTTGACATTAAATCTATTGAACTAAAATTTATTAACCACAACATTACATTAATCAATTTAATGCATATAAAAATATAAAGGTGATTGCATACCTAATTACACCTTGATTTATCTCCAAAGGTAATAGAATCCTATGAACCAAATAAGTAAGTCTATCCTAAATGCTCTCAGTATGTAGCAAGACCAATATGCAAATCAAGATCACTATATATTATTATATAGATGCATGAGGGAGAATACATATTATCTTTAGTGGTTTGTCTAAGTACTGGAGGACTAGTAGGTATTCCCTGGGTAATAAGAGGGAAATTGTCTTTCAGACAGGACATCTCAAGCACAAATAAATATAAAGAGGGCACAATACAATCAGAAATGACAACCAACTCATGATGTCTAATATAAGGTGCCTTGGGAGGGAGGGATAGCCAATAAGCCTGGGAAGCTTGGAAGGGAAAGTCATAGAATATCCTACATTAGCTTCTACTTTATCCAAAATGAATGGAGAGTGAGAATGATTTTCAGCAGGGTAGTGATGTATTGAAGTAAAAAGATAGACTAATAATTATAACTTTTTGTCTAAGCTGGTAGTTTCTACTGGTCTTTATGTTGCATACAGCTGTTCATTTATCCTTTTATTGTATAATGTTTAATTATACAAGTGTAATGATTATTTATTATCCATCTTCCTATAAATGGTCATTTGAATTATTTGTCATTCATTCCTGGTGTTAACAAAGTTATCATGACATGTACATATTTTATACATGTATAAAAGTGTCAGTTGATGAGACATTCTCAGACAAAAAGTTAAATATACAAAATAGTGCCTTGATAGAATATTATATTTCCCATACAGATAATCTCAACCAATTTAAAGGATTCCTCCAATAATATATTAAAAGAAATATACACTATCATCAAGTGGGATTTATACAGGAATACAAGTATACTTCAATATCTGAAAATCAAACATGTGATTCACCACATCAATTAAAAGTAACAGAAAACACATGATCATATCAACAGATGACAATAAAGCATTTGATAAGCTATTTATCTATTTGTCATCAACATCATTGAAAAAACTGAGAATAAAATGAACATATGTGAACGCAAAAATGGCCAAAATCTGCTATTAACATCATCTCAATGGGGATATACTGAAACTTTCCCACTTAAACCCAGTATAAGAGAAGGATGCCCACTTTAACCACTACTAATTGACAAAGTACTTGAAATCCTCCTTAGAGCTTTTAGGTGGGAGAATGATATAAAAGTGACCTAAATTGGAAAAGAAATAAAATTACCAACATTTGCAAATGACATGACAATATACATATAAAACCTTAAAGACTACAGTGAAAACCTAATTGAAACAATGAATTGGTTCAGTAAATTGGCAGGTTATAAAATTCAATGCACAAAACTCAATTAATTTATACAAACAATAAAATAGAAGACATTTTAAAAATTGATTCCATTTATAATTACACTCCCCAAAATTAAATACTTAAGAATAAAACTAACAAAGGTGGTAAAGGACCTACAAAAGAAAGCTATAACATATTGTTAAAAGAAATAGAAGAAGATACAAAGAAGTGGAAATATAGTTCATGTTTTTGAATCAACACTGTCAAAATGGCTATCCTACCCAAAGCAATTTATATCAAGATTCTTATTTAATAAGCTGGAATCCTTATTAAAATCCAAATACTATTATTCAAAGAAATAGAACAAAAACCACTGAATTTTATATGGAATCACAAAAGTCACAGTTTAGACAAAGAGATCCTTATGAAAATGAGGAAAAATGGTGGTATCACACTTTACGACTTCAAACTATACTACAGCATAGACAATTGTGTTTTTTCCCTGTTTGTTCTTACTCCCTCCCACTTATCTTCCTCTGGTGCCTCAGTTTTATAGTCAGCTGACAAAAGTTAGTTTTTCAGCTTGTTTTTCTGTGATTATTAATTGCATTACTTTATATTCCACAAATTAATGACACCATCCAGTATTTGTCTTTCTCCTTCTGACTTATTCCACTTAACATATCTCTACAAGCTCCATCCATATTGCCACAAATGGCTTCAGTTTCACATTTTGATTACTGATTAGTATTCCATATATATCATATTTTTTTGATAGTGTCATCTGTTCTAAGGCAATTAGGTTGTCTCTATAATTAACCTATGGTAAATATTGCTGTGTTAAACATAGTGGTGCAAATTTCCTTTCAAATTAATGCTTTTGAATATTTTGGATAGATGCCTTCATAGATTTCCATTGTTAATGTTTTGAGACACCTTCATACTGTTTTACATAAGCATTGGACCAGTTTGCATTCCCATCAGCTGAGTAAGAGTGATCCCTCTTTTCTACATCTTTGTCAATACTCAATGTTCTGGCCTGTTGAATTGCCAAATATAGATATGAATATGGTCTGTTGGGTATGGATAGTCTCATTTCTCTAATAATAAGTTATGATGAACATTTTTTCATGTGTCTGCTGGCTACTTGAATGTCTTCTTTGGAGAGGTGACTGATTAGTTATTTCGCTCATTTTTTTATGCATTATTTATTTTGTCTTTGTAGAGTTTTTATATCTTTGCTATCATTATTTTGATAGATGTATGGCATACAAGTATTTTCTCTATTCATAGGGTATCTTTTCATTTTAGCTATGTTTTCCTTCATTCTACCTAAGCTTTTCAGTCATGGAATACAGGTGAGTGGGTGGAGGGTAACCTATCTGATGGGGATATCCTAACATTATTTCAGTTATAAATTAATTTAATTTATGAAAAGACTTCAAACTATACTTCAAAGATATAAAAATTAATATACCATGGTGCCAGTATAAAAAAAGAGACAGGAAGACCAACAATGAACCCAGACATGTGGACAATTAATTAATGACAAAGGACCCAAGAATGTATACTAGAACAAAGATAGTTTCTTCAAAAAGTGATATGGGAAAATTGAATAGCCACATGCAGAAGAATGAAACAAGGTAATTTTCTCATATTATACACAAAAATAAGTTCAAAATGTATAAAAGATTTGGACACAATACTTGAAAACATAAAAATATAGGCAAAATGCTTCATAACATGTGCTTCTAGAACAACTTTGCAAATTTATTTCCAGTAGCATGGAAAACATAAATGGTACTAAATCAAATTATAATCTTCTGCAGAGTGAAACTGTGATCATAGAATCTGCTGAATGTGATAAAGGTTTTAAATACCATACATCTAAAAAGGGACTGATATTACAGATAAACAAGGAACTCATACTCCTTTCAAACATAAAACAAATAACCCAATCCAAAAATGGGTAGACAAACTAAACAGTCACTTCTCCAAGGAAGATATACATATGGCCAACAATGAAAAAATGCTCATCATCAGAGAAATAATCAAAATTGCACTGAAATACACTCTCACACTTGTGAGAAAGACTGATATCAAACAAGCAAAAACAATAAATAATGCAAGAATATGGACAAAAAGGAAACTTTCTACACTTTTTAGCCTAGTGTATAGCGGAACTAGTGAGTACTTTGTCATTGATTAAATGTCATTGAATCTAGACTGGTCCAACCACTCTGAAAATCAATATGGAAGTATTTCAAAAGACTACAAATGGATCTGACATATGATCTAGCAAACTACAAAATAATATTAATTTGAAAGGAAATTTGCAATCTCATGTTCATTATACACAGCTCAAAATAGCCAAGATATGGAAACTGTATAATTATGCACATATAAGTATGGCTATTTTGTTTATTCACACACACAATGGAATATTAGTCATTTGTAAAAGATAAACCCATGCCATTTGCAGCAGCATGGATGGAGCTGGAAGGAATGTAGCTAGGTATATTCAGTTAGAAGGAGAAAGACAAATATTGAATGGTATCACTTACATGTGGAGTATAAAAAATAATAAACCGAGGACTTCCGGAAGATGGCGGCAGAGTAAAGACGCCGAGATCACCGCGTCCAAGCCTGCATAGGAATTGAGGACTGAAAACGGACCATAGACTCACTTACTACATGTTTTAACCCAAGCGAAAACACTCTGGACTCACTAGAAGGTAGATAACTGCAAGGGAACCGGCGATTGGGTAGTTCCCAGAAGGAAACTCCCGGGAAAACCCGGGCCCCTGGAAGTTCCGCCGGGCTGCAGGAGCCGCTTTGCCCCACGCTAAACCCTGGAGGTAAAGCTGGTCGGCTCAGCTCAGTGAGTGAAGCCCAGGCTGCTGAAAGACTGCAAATCTGATCCTCAATACCTGGATGAGAGAAAAACCGCTGAAACTTCAGACCCAATCCGGAGCACCTGGGCGCCGCGCAAAGCCGCTGAGCAGCTCGACCAGATCGGGAACCGGCAAGATAGCAGCAGAATAAAGAAGCCGGCGACTACATCCAAACTCGCACGGGATTATACAAAAACGGACTATAGACTTTCATGCTACGAGTTTCAACCCAAATGAGAACGCCCTGGACTCACTAGAAGGAAAATAACCGAGGGAGAACCGGCGATGGGGGAGTCCCCATAAGGGAAGCCGCACAGGCAGGAATTGATCCAGAACGCCAGCGGCTTCCAACTCGCTCCGCTCCTTTAAAAATCTAGGCGGTGGCGTTGAAAGGCAGGAAGCCTTACAGAGGGAACCCTGCCTGAGGCGGCAGCTGGGGGCTGCTCAGCAGTCTTTTGTCCCAGCCCTGCTACAACCCTGGAGATAAACTGAGACAGTTCAGCTAGGGAGGGGAAACCAAATCATGGGAAAAGGCTGCAGCTCAGAACCAGAGACCTGAGGATAGCCTCAGACCTGTTGCTGACCTTTGTCCCAGCAGCCC
>NW_004567116.1:49979636-50002257 GCF_000260355.1 Condylura cristata | reverse complement strand
TCATATCCAAGGGAGGCTAATTTTTATGCATATCTGTGAAATAATTATTTTCACACTGCTCATGTTTTGAGGATTGATGAGATAACAATGAGCATAAGCATACAGTAATTTTTCAATAAACCATGACACCCAATGACTTTGGTGTCTGATACTAATTTCTAAATATCTGGGATTATATTTCAGTCTTTTATATGCTTTCTGTAGGCATTTGGAAAAATTTTGATGCTGACAACCTAAGGGAGTAGTCTCTCATGCTTCCTCATGCATTCATTCTTTCCTGTATCTGTCCAACAAACATCACAACTTGACTCAGGAGATGGAATTAATTCTTGTATATAGTGATGCTTTTTGTTTTTTAGTAATTCTGCTTAATTTTTTTGACAATATGTGTGTGTGGGAGAAGCTAGCCTTTTGCACAGTAGGCATTCTGGAGATGAGAACTTTATCTTTTTTTTTCAATTTTTATTTTATTATTATTAAAGATTGTTCATGTTGCAGAGAAATGCTGGAATGGGGAGAAGAGCAGACAGATTTACTAAAATATATTACTAACAGGGAGAACAAGATAAAAGAGTTCTGCTGCAGCATATGTGAGTCAGCTCCCTGGCTGTGATCCAACTCAGGCCCTAGTGGTGATAGTGCTGAGACTTAACCCTTGGATTTGAGAACTTTAATCCCCAATACAAGAGACATCCCAAGGGAGGATTTTGTCATGGAAGGAGACACCTGGCTGAATGCTGGAATCTGATGAGAACTGAGATAAATTTAATTTCACATAAGAAATAATGACATGTAATAGATATCTTGGGACAACAGAGTTCATTGGCATTCACAGATAAGCTTATGACTATTGGGAAAGGCAAACAAGCTAGTTTGTTTATATAGCACAGCTAGTGATAAGGGCAAGATATGTGAGTGGCAGTTAGCTCAATGAAAATGGTTAGGAAGCCATCACAGGTAAGGGGTCATGTAGGTGGGTTTAGAAGAAAAGGTGGGATATTTCCAGGTGGAGAAGGGATACCTAACAGAGGAAAATATTTAAGCAAAAGCTTACGTGTAAAACTGATATTTGTGTACCATTTTTAAAATGGAATTGGAGGCCCTCCAGGGTGGCACAGTGGGTTAAAGTGCAGCCCTGTGACTAGCCTCAGCTACTTCAGCGCAAGTTTGATCCCTGGACAGGGAGCTGACCCACATGGCATGACAGACCTCTTCTGTCTCGCCTGCTGCTCCCCTCAGCAGTGTACACTGTCAATCTGCCTGTTCTTCTCAGCACTATCTTTGATAAATCCTCTCACTGCCCCTGTACCTCTGGCTACCAGTTCTTGTGTGCATAAATAAGTAATTCTTTAAATAAAATGAAATGGAAGTGGAGAATCATTACAAATAAACTGCACTACCTGACTTTTGAATTAGGCTAAAGATTTTCAGATTGAATCAGATATGATTGTTTAAAAAACCATCAAGCAAACAATTATTTGTGAAGTCATCCAAATCCCAGTAACTGGTGATTATGGACATTTTGACAAAATAGACTCATAGTTTTAGCTTATTCACATTGATCAACTCTTTTTTTTTTTTTAACCACTTACCTCTCATCTCCCCGCCCCCCCCCCCTTGAATTTATTCCTCTTTAGGGAAGGTTTCATGTTTTGCCTTTTAAGTTGCCTTCTGAATTTTTAGCTTGACATATAAACTGAGAAAATTCAAGAATAGTCTATGCACAAGTCTTTTTCTTCATAGGTGCCAGGATTCAGTGCCATTTAGTCCCAAAGCAAGTTAGCTAATTAGGCAGTTTCAGGGAAAGCACAGGCAGGGACTTCAGGACATTTGAAAGAGGCTTTTGAGACAAGGGCAGAGAAATTAAGGAGGGCTAATGAGGGCAGTAAATTTTAAGGCTAAAATTTGAGGCTAATTGGGAACTTGGATATTGGAGGTAAAAATAAACTGTAAGGTAAGAGCTGGAAAAATGGGCACATTTGCCTGGAGGAATATAGCCACTAGGAGGAAGAGTTAATCACAAAATAGAAATATGAGATTTTTAGAATAGAGAAAATTGAGTTTAAATACCCCCTAGACATGGGCCCATAATGGTGCTTTTTCCCATTATGGGAATGGGAATGCATTCCCAGAATGCTGCCTTGGAGTTTTGTTTGTCTAATAAAGTTTCTTACTTTCTTGAATAAAGTTTGCTTCTTTTTGATTACTTATCTAAAATGTCCACAAATTCCTATTTAATGGCTTAAAGGGACAAAAATCTGGTGGGTCAAGCGCTAAATTGACAGCACATACCAGCTTCCCCATTTTCCTACTCATCTCCATCTCCATGCTCCACATAGAAAATAACAGATTACACACACAGTACACAGTTCCCAACACACAGACACTCCTCAGTGACTGTCATTCTGATGAGCCTGCAGATGCATGTCATTCATCTCTGTTCCATGTGATTGAGACTCTTAAAGTTGTGGTCTCAACAAGATTCTCAGGTTTCATAGAAAGAATTTACTTGCCTATATAGATAGCATTATGGGAAAAAAGCATTATTGACTTTGCAACAAGCTTTAGAAGTGAGAAAGAATAATCTCCTATAAAACCAGTGATGCTGGATAGGTCGATGCCAGCGTTAAAGTCACTATAACTGCAAGAAAATTTCAACATAAATGAAACAGAAACAGGGCTGTAGGAGTTCCATGGCCAGCCAAGGATAGTGCCCAATGGAGGACAGATCACTATGAGCTTCTCACCCACAAGCAGAATCATAGGACCACTCAGGCTGTAGGCATTAGGAAACAACACTAATGGGGTTTACTTACTAAGTAGAGCAAACAGCGAGTTACAAAGGCCACGAGTGACCAGTTATCTCACCTTAGGTAAAATCCACAATATTCAGAAGTCCCAAACAAAAGATCACTCATCCAAGACTGTGCTGTGCTGACAAAGAGGGCCTGGAGTCTGTGGCAGATAGCTGTGGCAGGCCAGGACCCAGCTCACAGTGGTAATGGAGGCGTTCACTACCACTCACTCACAGGTGGCACCGTTGAGTGGACACCACAGCAGCCCACAGCAAGCCTGAGTGTGCAGAAGAATGGGACCGGATGCCAGAGCAAACAGCAGAGGCAGGAGCACCAAACGCAGTGCCACACCATCCCATAAACAGCTGCTGGAAACACCAGGCCTCGAGGGCCCTTAGTGCTCTTTCCTGGTGCTTGCAGCAAGAACAGAGGAAGGCCCAGCTTCCTGATCTCTACAAAACTCTGACTTCTTTCTCTTCAGAGGTCAGTGTCTGGAAGTTTTTTCTTCTTGTGAAGGCTGATACAAGATAGGATGTGGGTGTCTGGGTAGATCCCAAGCTGGTTCCCATGCTACCTTATGTTCCCTTCAAGGGAAACCCGCACCCTAGATGACACCTGTGGACTGGACCATTTCATCTGGCTGGTGACTGGGAGAGAGGGGCTGCCCCTCCCATAGGATAAATTCACTATGCTTTTTGCTTTTCTAGTTTTCTGTTTTGTTTTGTTTTGTTTTTTAATGTTTCCTTCTGCTCAAGCTGCAGTGGAAAAACACAGTCTTGCTTAGCAGTCCACACTGCTAAGTCTACACACTGAATGGATCCCATCAATAGTGAAATGTGCAGACACATGAAGGTTACACACACAGGGCTAGAAATGATGACAACTAGCTTTTATTGAAAATTTACTAAACTATAAGTATTATATTGAGTTTAAATATACTATCGCACTAGATTCTTATCACAAGCCTTTGAACCTGGCATTAAAATTATTATATCCAGTTACAAGAAATTGAATCACAAATAACTTAAATAAGTTCTTCAAGATAATGTTTTATGTAGAAAGCCAAAGATTAAACCCAGGTATATGTAGTTTAGATCTCAGTCTTAATCTTTTATAATATAAAGTAAGTAACTGCTAACATTCATTGAGTTTATAGCAGAAGTATTGAGTCTTGGCACAAAACATTGTGAATTACTATTATAACCAGTTTGTAGATAAGGAAATTGAACCTCAGAAAGTTAAATTACTTCCCCCAAAGCAGACAATTGAATGGAGTTAAATCCCAGCCAGGGTCTGCCAGACTCTAGAACTTATGTGATTTTCTTCTGCTTCATACAACTTCTCACATTGAGTCTGTGATAGGTCTTCTGGGGTGACCAAGATCAAAGAACAACTCAGACACTTACCCAAATATTCACTAAAACTTGCTATTTAAAATATCCTGATTACTGTACCATAGCTTTCACCTGTTTTCCAGGACAGCATTTGGAAGTTACGTTTCTTGATGTGGTATCACTAGACATACCCCACCCCCTTCTCCAGATCAGAGCATTTGGATACTATCTTCTCTTATGATAAGCATCATTGAGCATCCTTTGACATCTAACTCACATCATTACCAGTGCCACTCATTTCTCCTTTCCACTGTGGCTTTCACTCGTATAGGGCAATCATTTGGTAATATCCATTCACCTTCTTAAGAGACCATCCACTGCTGATTAGAACTCACGTTCAGATTCAAAACGAAAAAAAACCTTGCCTTTCAGTTATTTTCTTGCCCTTGGGTTTTTAATTTTTTCATTTTATTTGGGAAAAAAGGTTATATGTAAGATCAGGATCAAGGATTTCCAATTTTTATTTCCCAGAGGACTTATAGATCTTCTTATAAGATATTAGAGTAAACTTAAATCTAAAGAGAAGTGAGTTTAAGCTACTATCTACCTAAGCTGAGAAGGTCCCAGTCCCCAATCTCTAATCATAAATTAACATCAGAATTAATTTTGAATTTTTATTCTTCTCTGCCTTTGAACATAGAGTTGAAATGATGATGTCATGTTAGCATAGCTCAGTGAGCTGAATTGTCCTAAGATTGTAGGGTAAATGGAGCTGGTCAGGCTTTTTCACCTTTGGCCTCTAATTCTATCACCTGCAACCTTGAGTACAGGAGGTGATTGGGATCGTGGGCTTGTGGTACATGCGACTGATGGTGGACAGCTGGAGAATGGTGTGGGTATACATAAGGGGGGTCACACTTGATCTTGGAGGCTGAGCATATATGGGCAAAAGAGGCCAGTTCAGAAGGGTGCAGCAGAGAGAAACAGAGGATGATGTGTGGTGGAGAACTGTTAAGAGAAGAAGACATCTTGAGAGAAGGCTAGAGTGCAGTGAGAATAAAGAGTCTTTAGGGACTGGGAGGCTTGTCAGTGTCCCAGCCACTCTGACATCCCTATGCCTGGCTACTGCACTACAATTGGCATAGAAAGATCATAAAGTCTGAAACATCCACTGAGGGCTCTGGACTCTCCTTTACACTTCTGCCAGAATCCCTGTGTGCTATCATCTCATTGTGATAATATGGATCCACTCATTCACATACTTGATGGGAAGGCTGGGAATAAGAATGTATTTTACTATCTTGTGAGTAACTTGAAGGTCAGGCACTGTTTACTATCTGTTATCATAACATAAAGAAATAGCTACTTAATTAACATGACCCAGTTGTGCAGGAATTTTCTTTCCAGCAGAAAAAGACACATGCCAAAATGATGTTTTTTAAATGTTTTCATCAGATTTGTGATATAGAAAATTCACCAATCAAACCTTTTGATGCTATTGCCTCAATATTTAGGAAAAACAACCTAAACAGCTTAAACAGTGCTGATCACTGCTGTTAGGCATGTTGAAAATGTGAGACAGGGTCACTCCCCATAGGGCCTTGCAGACTTAGGTGAGCCAATTCTTAACACACAAATGTTGTATATCAAGGTAGGTGCAACATGTTTGAAGAATGTCAAATAGCAAGTATATAGAGATGGTAGAAGGTGAGGACAAAGTTGGGGCTAGGGTTGACAAGTTTTGAACATTATTAAGAGTTCAAAGTGTTTCTTATTGTGAACAATAAGAATCTCTCCTCTTAAATGCAATCATCCTATGATGATTTTTTCATGACCAGAGCTAGGGTAAGTGCCATTCCAATAGTTAGACATGATATCCCCTCCATTTACATGCAAGAAATTGTGACATAACACCATTGCATGAGTGTGATCTTATTTTAGATATTACCTTGAGTTGGCTATGTTAAAAAAAGGTATCATGAAGTTTCCATAATTTGCCTTTTTTTTAATAAGAAAGATTTTTGACATTACAAACATTTTCTATGGTGTATATAGTTGAAGGAAATATTCAGTAATGGTGGCTATAGCAATATCAGTTATAGTTTAAGATTATGGTAAAAGTCAGCAATTACCATGTCCCCCCTTCACCTCCAATTCAGGAATTGTTAGAAACATTGGAAATATAAGGCCACATTTTTTTTTTAACTTTCTGTTTACAGAAATTTTGGATTTTGCAGACCTCCCCTTGGCCAGGTTGCCTTTGCAGAGATGTTTATCATAGAACACATCCTGTTTTGTTGTTGTTATTTTAAATTGATCTCCCCAACTTGGTAAAAAGTCACCAGTCTAGCAATTAGGAACTGCTGTGCTCACTTGTTTTTAGCTGAAGTCCCATACTGAGAAAATTGCATTTTACTTGGCTTGAGTTCTATTCTTGAGTGATACTCAAGTTAAGAAACAGGTGTGCCTAGTAGCATTTAATGCTTTCAATAGATAACACACTGAAAATGAGATGACCCATGTAAACTGAGCTGCAGTGAATGTAAAATCATTACTTTTTATTTTCTCCTCCTCACTTTCAGTGTGATCGTGATTATTATCTATTGTCTGGAATATTAAAGTCTTCTAATTGCTCTCCATAATCCATTTCAAGTGATTTTTCAGTTAACTTTTTCAGTACTACAAGTGATTCCCCATCCTGTTACTCTCCATACATAAAACTTTTAATGAACAACCTGTTCTTAATGAGAGGTTAACAATGAATTTTGTGAATCAGTACTAAGGAACTTTTCAAATCATCTTGTAATTCAGAACACATTACTCTGTTAATTCAACAAGTCTCTCTCCTTCCCTTCTTTCTCTCTTTTCCCCACACCTCCTCAAGGCTTCTGCACATTGTTTCCTGAGATACACAGCTTTCTAAAATACCCATCTACTATTTTAAGGCATTATATTCATTCATTTTAAAAAATTGTGTTATTTTGCCTTTTTAAAACTTGTATAATTTTGTTTTGAGGTTACACTTGTTTATACTATTATGTGTGGCTTAATGTTTCAAATTTCAAAAAAATCACAGTTCTCACAACACACTGAGTACAGACTATGCATAGCCCATTAGACTGCCCTCCCCCCACAATCCCTACTTTCCACCATCCCCTTTTAGTAGATTCAATTTTGCAGTCATACTTCTAGAATTTATTTTGGTTTAGTTTTGTCTGTTCTTTTATTTCTGCATATTTCATGTACAAAATCAGCTGTTATTTGTCTCTCTCCTTCTGATTTATTTCATGTAGCATAATATCCTCTAGTTCTATCTATTTTGTCACAAATGACAAGATTTCTTAGCCACTCATCTGTTATGGGCACTTAGGTGGTTTCCTAATTTGGTTCAGAAATTGGTTGCTGTAAAGAATGCTGCTATGATCATAGGAGTGAGTGCATATATTTCATATATCCCTTAGATTTAAAGTTTTATTTTGTTTTTCATTCTTAGATATACACTGAAGAATAGAATGGCTAGATAATGTGGCATATCTATTTTTTTTTAAACATTTTGAAAAATCTCCTACTGTTTTTCATAGGGGCTAGAATGGTCTACTTTCCATTTTGGGGTATGCTTCACATACCCCCAGAATGGTTGTGGTCTTTTCAATTGGGCTCTTCTCATGGGAGTGATGTGGTGTCACATTGTGGTCTTAATTTGCATTCTCATGCTGTTAAGTGATGATTTTTTTTTATGTGCCTCTATTCTATTGGCCTCTATGTCTCCTTTAGAGAAGTGTTTAGCATCACTACCCATTTTTTTTGACAAATAAATCAAGGAATTAATTATATTTTCAGTATCACTAATTGAAAATATTATGTATCACTAATATAATTAAATATCTAGAAATAAATATAACACATGCACACACACATATTAATTCATATCTTAAAGTCAATAAAATTAAGACTAGGATTTCTTGCCTAAAAGAATAGAATAACAAATATCACGTGTGAGCTAAGCACTATGAAGCAAATTAATAATTAAATGAGTAAAATTCCTATGATATTACTGGTTATTAGACTTTAAAAATGTAACTTTAATGTCACTGGAATTACTACAGAGTAGTATTATTATAGATTAAGTCAGCAGTGAAAGTCTATAATCTATAATGTGTCAACTTTTATGAGTTCTGTCTTTTGCTCTGGAGCACATTGCCAATAAAATACACAAAATGGTTGAAAGTCTCTTGGGTCTTATGAAAAGAGACAATAAGTAATATAATGCAAGTCACAAAGGGTAACCTTCAGTCATGCAAAAAAGAAAGTCATTCAGGAAAGACTCCTAAGAAAAGGTGATGCTGAAATACATGATATATGTTAACTAGAAATAAATATAAAGTCAAGTTAGTAATTCAGGAGTCAGAAGTTAGAATGATAGGTGAGTGCTTCTGTAAAGAAGTTAAAAGAAAGCAAGATATAAATGTAAGCTGTAAATATAACTTCAATATGAAGGAGCACACACATAGAATAAGAGGAAGAAATTCATCACATTGTTAAAACTGGTCATAGCTGGATGTTGGGAACATAAGTGGTTTTTATCCCCCCCCATATATAGTTTTTCAGTCCAGTAATATGAAAGGCATGACTATAAAATCAAACGGAAAATGATTATTTTAAAGGTGAGTAGGTAGAACTGAAATGTAACTTGAGTATGAATATTATTTTCTTAAACATTTATTATGCATACAGAGCTGGGGTACAGGCCAGAGAAGCAGGGGTGGTGACAGGATTCACCAGAGTGCGGAGCAGGACAGGCAGGTCAACGAAGAAGGACACAGAGATGTTCTAAAAAAAAAAAAACATTCAGGAAAATGAGAACAGATACTCAAGAGATTTACCAGAGACCCAACCAGTATCTGACAGAATGAAAAAATCAAGATGGGATAAGAACTCTAGTAAGTCATAAGAGAGAAAAATCTCCATGATGAAGCAGAGGATGATAATAAATTAAATGCATTTCTATTCTTGTAAGACATGTTGATTTCAAAAGAAAAATTAAAGTCCCCACTTTCATGCCCCAACCTCCCCACACCCACCCAAAAAAGTGATGGGGCAGAGGGGAATCAGGTTAGAGAACTTTAAATGCAGAACACCAATTGAAAAAAAAATAAAAGACGGTCCAAGGAGGGGTGGGTTACTTTGAACCATAGCGCTCTACAGATACAGTTACAGAAATTCAGGGGCTCCTTTTGTGTTAGCCACATAAACAAAACGTAAATACAGTTGTTTAAATTTTAACTGGACACAGCCTTGCCTAATGTTTGTTGAAAGGCGGGAACTGGCAAGTGTTAGGCCTTAAAGACATAGCCAACGTTACTTCCTCTGTGAGGTAAACAGAAGGAATAAAAACAGAGTTGAAAAGGAAGGACTTGGTCTGTTATTTAAGGCAGTGACTGAATCCCACTCAAGATAATTCTGGGTGCCGCAGAGAATTCTGGGTGCACCGTCCCCAGGCCATTCTGAAAGCTGGCGGCAGGAAGGAGGCTGGCCTCCCAGGACAGGCCTGGACTGAAACTCTCCCCTCACCTCCCCAAGTCATTAAGGGGGGCAAAGGCGGTTAAGACAGAGTGGCCGCAGAGACCCTGAAGGACCCAGAGGTGTGCACAGACCCTGTCCGGCTTACCACACACGCCATGGGCGTCAACATCTACAAGGAGGGCCAGGATGTGGTCCTGAAGCCAGATGCTGAGTACCCCGAGTGGCTGTTCCACATGCATTTGGGACCCCCCAAGAAGCTGAAGGAGCTGGACCCTGAGACCGGGGAGGCTGCTGCGGAAACACAACATCTGGAGAGACAACCGGCTGAGCCAGAACCGGAAGTTCTAGGGAGAGAGACAGGAGTTCCCCCACCTGCAAAGGTCTCACCTGCTCCCATGGAAGGCTGTTCTCCTGGAGAAGAGAAACTTTCCTGAGAACAGAGACCCTCAGCTGTGTGTCCCCACGGCGAAACTGGATGAGTGCCCTGGGACAATAAAGACCTTGGACTGTGGGTGAGACAGGAGAGGTCCATCGTGACCTCAGAGGCCAGGGATCAAACATGTACTGAAGTGGCTGCAGCTAGCTTGCAGAGCTGCACTTTACTGCTGCACCACCAGGGAGGGCCCCAAATATTATTTTCTAAGCTCACAATTCTTGTCCCTGGGATGTAGAAAAATAAAGACTATATCTGTCAGAAATAAAATTTTATTTACAAGGCCTTAGAGTAAGCAACAGTTTCAAGTAAATGCGTTAGTTTCTGTGTTTGCTTTCATGGTAAAATTGGTTTGCAACACTGTATACAATTTAAAAGTCTAGGTTTAACCTTCCTCAGATACACTGTATCTACCACCTAAGCACCCATCCTATTGCACTATAGACCACTGAGTCACCTTTCCCCTTTACTTCCCATCTTTCATCTTTAGCCTCTGTTAGCCTCAATTCTGCACTTGGATTTCTAGGGCTTGCTTTGGTTTAATTTGTCTTTTACTTTGTTTTGCTTCTTTATATTTCACCATGAGTGAGATTACTAGTATTTTTTTTTCTTCTTCTAATTTCACTTATATAATACATTCCAGCTCCATCTATGCTATTGCAAATGGCAGTATCTCATCATTTTTTAAATAGCTGAGTAGTATTCCATTGTGCATACAGGCTAGAACCTATTTATCCATTCCTCTGTAATTAGACACTTGTTTTTCCCATAATTTCTCTATTGTAAATAATGCTGCAATGAACATAGCATAACAGGTGGCAATGGATGGCTGAAGTCCTAAATTGTTCCAAGTGGTGTCTGGCATTACTGGTAAAAATAGAGAGCCCAGAGGAAAAAAATGTTAAGAGTGGTGTGGTGCAACTGGTAAGGTATATAAGGACATGTCTGCGCTGGTGGCACACAGGCCCTGGCAGACCCTTGTGGGCAGTTGTATATGGGATTTGTGGGAGTGGTCCCATGGTGGAGGCCATCGTGCATGGCCTCTTCTGGGTATTGTTTTGAAGCAGTTTTGGTGGGCCTGGCAAAGGAAATGGGAGACTGCTGCTAAAATGTGTGAAAGTGGTTGTCTGTCAGGTCCTCGGTCCACTGCTACGCTGTTGTCTTTAGTGTTGCCTATCTGGTGCTATGCTAGGGCATTTCAGCAGTTCAAGGAGCATTTCCTGTTATGTCTTCTGCTGTGTTTGTGAGTTGGAACCTGTGTCCACAGTCTTAACATGTGGCCTATTGTTCAGCAGAGGAGTGCCACATCCTCAGTGGTGAGAAGACGCCATTTAAACAGCCTTTGTGCAGGACTGGAAAATACTGGACAAGGTTTTGGGGAAAGTAAATGGCTATTACTGGTCTCAGTAACACTTTGTTTTTTTCCTGGCTTGTTAAATAAACTCCTTTGTTGTTTCCTGTGTCTGAATAGTTTCGTAATTGTATGTGGGGGTGAAAACCTCAGACAGTAACTGTAAATTAATTGGGCAATGTCCTTGGAATAATTTAGTGCCCTTTGCTACCCTGTACCAATAGGTGAGCATTTATCCCTTTGAATAAGTGTTCTTTGGGGAGATACCTAGGAGTAGTGTTGTTGAACCATATGGCAGATTTGTTTTTAATATTTTGACACACCGCCATACAGTTTTCCATAGAGGCTAGATCAGTCTACATTGCTGTCAACACCGTGGGAGTTTTCTTTCCTTTCTGCATCCTCGGCAACACTTGTTTTTTTCTTTCTCTTTGAACATGGGCCATTCTCACATGTATGAGATGGTGTCTCATTGTAGTTTTGATTTGCATTTCCCTGATGATAAATAATGAACCCTTATGTAGTTTCTCTGTTGGCTATCTGTGTATCTTCTCTGGATTAATATCTAAGTCTCAAACTTCCCATTTTTTAATTGTTTGATTTACTCTCTTGATTTTTAGTTGTATATCTTAGGCAATAACCTCATATAGAATCCTTTGCTACTGAGACCTTTCTCCAGTGAGATGTGATTTGAGTAGTTTGATGTTATAGGAAATGGCCCTAAAGTTCACCCTACTGAGAGACAGTAAGAGAGCTATTTGGTTATGCTTAACTCACTGAGGCTTTAGAATATCTTTTAAATACTCAATGCCATCCTTTTACAACAAGTTTGGGTCATTAGATATATAATAGCTCACTGATTTTGTAATAGCCCTCTTCATAGCTCTCACCCTTCACCCAGTACTTCTCTGCATTTTTATTGGTAGTCTGTTCACCTCTATGACCCTTTTCATCTATCCATAGCTCAAAGAACACTAAATTGACTCTACCACTCCAAAATCAGCCTTCCCCAAACCTGTGCCCATATTCAACAATGTTCTTATCATACAGCCTGGAAATATTTTGTTGTATTGTATCCCCTCAGCAGACTGAGGCAGGGCTTAGCATCATTCTGTTCTAAATATCCTGTGCCTTGTAGAGTTCTTTCATGATGGAGATAGGTAAATGATTTATTAATACAAAGCAACCCTACCAACATTCAGTCCTGATCTTTCTTAATCACAAAATGCTTCTATGTGTCATTCCTTCACAAATCCAGGTCCCCATGTCTACTATTTTGAAATTCTTTTTTCTGCTTGTCTTAACCATGAATGTTTTCCAGAGTTAAAATACTAGACCCTTGTCTTCATAGACATTCTGTGTGAGTTCATTTTCTTCTCTCAATTTGTGGCTATATATGATGATATCAACATTTGTTTCCCTAGCTTCAAACTCATTGCTGAAATCCAGATCCCTGTATGTACTGGTCTTTCCCAGCAAACTCAGTGTAGTCAAATCTATAGACTCTTCTTTGTCTGTGTGTCTCTCCCCACTACCTTGTAAATCTCCACTTCTTCCTGAATTCTCTCTCACTGAATCTTACTCTAATTTAACTTCTTTTTCATTGTTCCCCATATTATGTCATTGACCAATTTCTTCCCATTCTGTATATGTATTCCCATTCTTTATTTCTAATTTCAGATCCTCATCAACTCTGTATGAATTTTGCAATTGTCTCATCTATTAAACATTTATTTTATTTACATATATATTTACATTATTGTTCACTTTAAAACAAAATAATGGGTAGTTATAAGTGAGATCAGTGGCACCCCTCTTCCATCCACCATCATAGTCCCCCACATTCTTCTATCCTTCTGGTCCCTCTCTGTCCCCCTCCCCTTTAGGATATCTGTGGTTTATAATTTTCTGGGCTTTTTGTTTGTTTGTTTATGTGTTTGTATTGTAATAACAATATACTTCCTCCCACCCCGTGTCTTATTTGGTTCTCTTAAATCCCCCCTATAAGTGAAACTATTCAATATTTTTCTTTTTCGTTCTAACTTATTCACTGAGCATAATCCTTTCTGGCTCCATCCATGTTTCTGTGATTGACACAAGTTTATCTTTTTTTGATTGCTGAGTGGTTTTCTATTGTTTAAATATATGCCATATCTTCTTGACCCAATAATTTTGGGCATTTGGGTTGTTTCCAGGATTTATCTATTGTAAGTAGTGTTGCGATAAACATATGGGTGAATTTTATAACATTTTATCCAAACTTTACTTAAGTGACCTTCTTAAAGGACAATTGTTATGATGTTATACTCCTATTACAAGTCTCTCTATACCTGAAGAAAACTCTTCAGTAGTAGATAACCTTCACAGTAAAGCAGTCTCTGAGATAGATTTAAGTACACAGGATGTTTATTAATGAATGACTTTTCTGTCAGTCTTCAATAAATGGAGAAGAAGGAAGCAACAAGGGACAGAGAGAAATGTTGAGTTGTGATTTGGGCTTTAACTGCTGACCATATTGATCTTAAAGTTCCTCATTGGTTCAGCTTAAGCTTTCCTGCCTTTTCTTACAGATAACATTGACTATTCTCTCTTCTGTCTCACACGATACTCTATCAACTTCAATTTAACACTCCAAATGTAACATTTTATTACATTTACTAACATACATGTCTTATCTCTAAAAGATGCTAAACTTTTTAAGATCAGACATTGACCTTATTCCTAGTTCACAAAACACACAATGTATTTGGCACATTATTGCTATTCATAAAAATACTGTGTAAAAGAAGCATAAGTAATTGGCTGTATGGAAGGAGCAAATTATCACAATGCCTCACCAGAGCACACACATTAGAATCATTTGGAGATATTAAGTCATAATCAGGCTATTATAAATAGCATTTCATAGAATAATGTCATTCTCTAACTTTAATGGAAGAAGGACAAAGAGGAACAGAGACAATATGACACACTTAAATAGATGAGGCTTAAGCCTCAGACAAATCAACAAAGGTAGAAATAAACAGAAAAGTACAAGAGGCATGATATTTTATTCCTATTTTGAAATAGAAAAACAAAATAATGAAGGATTTGTTGAACAAAACACCTCTTACTATTTGTCCTCTGGAATTTCGATTAGAAACTAGACCCTAACCTAAAACATAGCTATATTACAAAAATAATTCATGTATTCCCTAGAACTTCATATGAACCTGAACTCACTCTGTCTTCAACTGAACATTGCTTATTAACACCACATTTGCACTAAAACGTTTATATACACACACTGAGAGCAAGCTGTGAGTTTTGTCACTGATCTCACTTATAACTACCCCTTACTTTGTTATCAAGTTCATTTGTGGGTCCTCAGTTGACTAGATTGAAAATGATGACCAGTAATAGTTTAAGAATCCAGAATCAACATCAAGATTTCACTAACATTTAACCTTAATCTATTGAGGCACGAATAATAGGTTCATGGAAACCTTGTAGATATAATTAATGAGAATAGCAATAAAAATATTTACTCTCATGTAAAATCTTTCTTTATGTAGTCTAGCATTTTAAAAAGACAGTTTTAGGGCTCTCCCTGCTGGTGCAACGGGTTAAAACACCGCTTTGTGAAGCTCTCAGAAGCCACTGTGGCTCAAGTTCTATCCCCGAGTTCTATCCTTATTAGGAAAAGGAGAAGTAAAAAGAGTATCTGCATAGGCACCGGTAGACAGGAGAGTTGCCCCAGTCCTTATTTCTCAACCAAAGTTTAGTTTTTCAGTAACAAACACACAAAAAATAAAACCATCACTTCTATAATTCAAATGACCTTCAAAGAAAATTCAAGGAAAAAATAAAATAAGGACTATGATGGAAGTGACTGGACATTTCACCAGATTCCACAAACTCTGAGGTTTTCTGGCATCACATAATCATTCCAGAAGTGGCATCTTTCTCAAGTCTAACATAAATTTCTCTGTGCTGGTACAAATCTATTCATTTTTTTAAACTAATCCCATATGTCCTAGAGAATCACTTTCCTGTATCATATACAATGGTCTTTGTTTAGGATTTATGAAGATTAATCTTTAGCTTTTATTTTTATAGCTGTGGCTTTGTTAATGGAAATAATATACTCTGCCATATACATTGCTGTCCAAAATATTTTTTGATAGAACAGAACTAACAGTTATGACATGTATGGGTTGAAAATTACCTGTAGACATTTAACAATCTCAGATAACCTTCTTGTTTTTTAAGATGGTGTCACATGTTGAATTGATACAGAACAGAAGGGAGACAAAACTTGCCAAGGCCCCATTGCCCGAATATTTTACTGGCTACTGTCTGGGTTCTTTAATTACATACATAATTCCAAGACTGCTCAGGCTTAGAGAATAACAATAAAGGGATTTACTGAACAAACCAGGAAAACCAAGAGTTACTGAGGCCAATAGTGGTCGTTTACCCACAGTCATGCTCCATACTGCACAAGACTTTTCGAATGATGTCTTCTACCACTGAGGTATACAGCTCCCCCCCAAACAATAGGACATGTGTCTTCAAGTGATGGTGGACACATGGCAGCCAAACTGTAGGCCAGGATCTGATTCACAAACACAGCAAAGGAAACAACAAGAGATACTCCTTGAGCTGCCAAAATGCCACAACACAGCACCAAGCAAGCAATACTCAAGAAAACAGCTATATTCGCCAAAAGACCCAGAGAATGACCACACTCACACATTTTAGAGAGACACCTGGCTCCAGGTTTCTCATCTTCTCCAGGCTACACTTTGGCAAGATGCCTGACTCTTTGGGTCTCCCTTTCTCTCTGCCAGGCCTAACAAAACTTTTCCACAAATGACTACTAGGATAAGGCCATACACGATGTCCTCTGCCATGAGGCCCCTGCCCACAAAGCCCACAGAGCTTCACAGACCTCATAGGGTCCCTCTGCTGCCATAGTGATGCTGTGCTGAAGTGGCCGTGGTTGAGACTCCTCTCTCTTCTGTGCCCAGAACTTCCTTTCACACATGCAGGGAGCTCCCTCTCAGGTGTGTACCGAGCTCCCTTATATACTTTTTTTATTCTTTCACTTCACTTTTTGCACCTTTTGGGGGCACTCTGTTATGTACCAGCAAACCCCTCAAGGGGGCACCACCCATAACAATTTACGGCCTTCAGCTACAGGTACCAGTATTAGAAAATAGGCCCTCTGCAACTGCCAACTACCACAACTCAAGGCATTCTTTCTTTTCATCTAATCCTCTTTCAGCTTTTGCTGAGTTTTGGCTGCAGAATTCTAGCTAGACTATTGCAGACATTCCAGGATTCCTCCTCATGCCCCTTGTTGATGCCATATGTCCCTCCTTTTACACTCCTACAGGAGGTATTACAAGGTACAAAACTGCTTTCTTCACCACAGATAAAGATGGATCTGATGGAGTTGACTAAATTAATTTTTAGTTTCATCGGTCTGAAATATTTAGTTATGGGACAGTGTTGTGTAACCATCCTAGCCCAGGTGGGTTCACTGTCAGTTCTTGAAGATGAAAAGAGAATTTGGAGCCTTCAGTGGATCTGTAGACTTTTAATGCTGAAACAGGGGACAGTAAACAAAGTCAGGCAGAGGCTCCAACTCTGAGAATGGCAAACAGGGAACTTCACTGCCTGGCTCCCTTTATTCTGTCAAGTCCCATAGCCACACAACTGATACAATGTGCAATCCCAAGACCCATCTGTTGCTTGCTACATGTCTCTTTGTTGGAAAATACAACATTTCAAGGTATGGGTTACCTGTTGTGTGGAAGTTGAAAAATACCTGGTTTTAGCTCATTTTCCTTCCAGACAGCAAGAATGGAAACCCATTGTGAAGTAAAATAACCTCGATGAGTTATTGTGGTTGGAAAAGGGTCATGGGAAATGAAGGAGCCAGGGGAAAAAGAATAACATAAAAATTAGTATTTTTGTTGAAAGAGTAATTAGCTTTCAACATGTTTTTACTGGATATTTAACACTTAAATTACCTTTGACTTGAAGATCTTAGGCACCTAGCAACAGATGGAGCAATTCTATGACTCTGAGAGGCAATCCCACAGTCAGACAGCATGAATGAACACTGTAGAGCTCCTGGAAAGATCTCAATTTGTGAATATATCAGTGCTCTTCTGCCCATACTCTTCTGCAGAGCCCAATAACTAAGGAGAGCCAAACACTGTCACCTTCTGTGTTGTTTTGGGTAGCTTTTATAAAAGGCTGTTTTGCTCTCATAATACATACAAATTGCAGCATATTAGGAACTCCACTTTCTTTTATCTTTCTGAAATCATGAACTGCTCTACTTTGTTATATTTTTTTCAGTAATAATATTCTACACAAGTGAAGACAAAAATATGTGTCAACTTATGACACCTGAAATCAGATGGACTAGTAATAATTTATTTTTAAAGCTTTTGAATCTGGAGTCATACCTTTAATCCATTTATTAAAGTGTCTATCAATATCTTCACTATATGAAACAAACATTTTGTTATATTCACTCCAGGAAAAAAAAATAGCAAGAAATTATGTCAGGTCTCTAAGAAAAGTAGTTCTTTAGAATGTGTGAAATGAAAAGGGATGAGAGGTTGGTGAGGGTAGAATTTCACTTTCAGAGCAGAAAGCCAAAATGCAGCCACGGAAATGGAATATTTTTAAAAAGTGACAAGTGGCTTTATGCTTCTTACATTAGCTATTAACTGCTGGGAATCATTAGGCATAGTATGCAAAAGGCAATAATTGAATGTGTGAACACTCTGGAGTGCCACAATGGGATTCCTATTTCTGGCGTCCACTGTGATTATGAATCATTCTCCATATATGGGGCTTACAGAAGAAATACTGCCCTTGAATCAAGCTAACTCTGTTCTAGGTATTTTTACCCAAATTTTAACTGATTGAGGTAGACATTCCAATTTATTGAATATAGGAAGTCTGTCCTTTAGAACTGGTTTGAGGAAAAGGGTGAGAGACTCTTAAATTCTTCCTAACCCTCAGAAGGCCTTTAGCCACTTCCTTTTGCTGCACATGTAGTCTAGGTTTTCTCCCCAATAAACCCCCTCCTCCTACAGGTCAATCCCCTTGAATCTAAAGCTACTTATCATCATCAGCCACCCCTAAACATACCCTTCACCTGATGAGCCTTTTTACCAGCATTTAAATCTAATCATCCCACTGAAAATTGTGCTCATACCTAGGAAGATATAGAGTATATGCAATGGGAAACAGGCAAAATATCTATTGACCTGGATGGAAAATATCCCCCCTTCCAATTGATAGAAGCATCTAGGGATAATGTAGGCCAGGGGACCAGCTTCTAATCTAGTACATTCCTTTTCCCCGCCTCAATTTCTGTTTGGCCACCACAATTATAACACATGTCCAGTCCACATGGTCTGCTATGCCCAAAGGAAGGCACTGAGAAATAAAAGAGATTTATTAGTGCCTGGACTCCATTCCCTGTTCTTGAGACAACTAGTCACTCATTCTCAGAATTAAAATGCTGAACCATACCCTCACACTCTGTCAAAAATACTTCTTGTCATTCTACTTGCAACAAATGATATTTAACCACACTTATCTTAACAATAGTGTGGGGGGGGGTGGATGGAAATCATGAGATTTAGTCAGGTATAACCAGGTTAAACTACTAAGTAATTAACCAAAATTTCAAAAGAAAGACAGAAAAAGACAAACACAATATGATGTCATTTGTATGTTAATAAACAAAAGGCTGACCTGAATAAAATTAAAATAAACTTTTAGATTATAAGATCAGAAGGGAAGGGAGGGGGATAAATTAGGTGAAAGATGTCCATTGTATGATAAAGTGTAGAATTAGACTTTTAGTAATGAACTTGATAGAGAATATCAAGTTTAAATGATACATGTTAAGTTTAAATGATACAAACCTGAAACATATTACCATGTGATGTTACTTCCATAAGAAAATACATACATGCACACATGTACACATACACATGCACACATGCACACACATGCACACATGCATACACACATATATATAACTGGTTATATAAAACTATATAACTCTTACTTACCTGTGCAAACTCTATTGAAAATTTGTTTGTATTTCATTGTCAAAATAATGACTCAAATAAAATTGTAATACTCCCAGCTTCAGTGTAGTTTGTCAAAAGTGCTAGTTTCTATATCTATTCTCACGGTTCTAAAATCTCTATTGAACTTATTTGCATTTATTCTAATATATAACCTCAGACCTGTATACTTCACACATGATTGTTGAAAACATGTTTTACTAGATGAGTGGTGTTTCTTTGTCCCAGAAGATTGTTATAAAGATTGCTAAGGCAAGCAATCTCTTTGAGTACTATGAAACACCATACCTATCTGTGACAGTATAGTGACTAAGACCATGAGAAAAGAGCACAAGTGTCACTGTAATGTCAGAGACAGGAAGACTAAGGTGTGAGTAACTGCTAATAATGATAGTGGTACCTCACTATATTTAGTAAATAACTGTTTAACAATGTAAGACAGCTATCATTATTTCCCCTATCCATGATCAAAATTACGGTACCCAGGGGTTGATATTTCTACTTAAGGGAACACATCTAACAAGTGATAAAACCATGATTGAAACCCAAATAGTCTGACTTTAAAGTACAGAGAAGCATGAAAAGGTCTATTCTCAGATTAGAACCAGGTGGTGCTACAGTTTTAGCTGATGTTCTCTGATGTTCCATGTCTATACACATTGAAACAAATGAGAATATGTTTCCAGAAAATCCATGAGACCATTTCCAGCTCACTCAATACATCCTTTGCCACATAGAAATAGGCATCTTTGCACCCTGAGTAAAATGTACTTGGCTTGGCAGAGATCACCATAAGGAAAGTTGCTCAGCCTGAATGTGGTCCCATTCAACGCCCTCACTTAATCTGTCAGAACCAGTTGTTCTGTGAACTTGAAAATGGCTGTACTTTTCTTCCAGGCAACTCCTCAAGTCAAGACAATTTCTCATTTCCATAACTTGGATTTCGTGGATAATTTGAGGGAATCCATATATATTGGCACTTCTGCAGCAACTGTTGACTTGTTAAGACAGGGGAAAGTCTTAATTTCCAAATGAAAAAATATATAGTCCAATCGTATCAAAATATATAGATTGTGACAATTCAACAGGAAATAATAAATATGTTTAGAAATCTTCTTTCAGCATTTGGATTCATATGGTCCCTGAAAACAGAGTCAGATCCCTCACAAGCAGGCTTAATATTAGCAGTTAAAATGATCATAATACAGCAAGACAGAAAAAATGATAATAGAGTTTCCAAAGGTTTTCATAGAAAAGGCATTGAGATATTGGATAAATTACAATAGTTACTATGGAGGGCTTGTTATGTTCCAATAGTTAAGTGAGGCTTTTTACCTCATTTGTTCATTGATCCATTCATTTAAGAAAATAACAAAGCATCTACAATGTGATAGGTGCTGGGCAGGGCATGAAATAAAACAATAATATATGTGGTCCCCAACATCACAAATTCTATAAACCAGTGAAGAAGACAAATAAATGAAATGTTTGTACCATTGCACCACCAGGGAGGGCCACATTTATCTTAAAACCATTATTTAAATCAAAATTGTAAGGTTGAAAGGCGAAAACTATACATGGCTTCGAGGTAAGTTCCTCTTGAGAAAATACTGAAATTGAGATGCTACATGTAAATGAAGGTCAATAGAAAAGCAGGGAGGAGAGGAAGAGAAGATTTCAACTCTGAATGACAAAGGTTGTCCTGCTGCTACAGAGCTAAGGAGACTGAGGTTGGATGTGTAACTTGTTTATAACCACACACTAGTAAATACTAAGTCTCCAGATTTGGACACAAAGTTTTCCCCTAGCATATTTATTTTCATTTGAAATTTCATAACAGAACAATTTCCTATTCATCATTTGTACTTTACTATTAAAAGGAAAATGTGGCCCTCCCTAGTGGCGCAGTGGGTTAAAGCACAACACTGAGAATCTAAAGCTGCTTCCGCATGAGTTGGATTCCCGTCTGCCCCAGAGGTGAAAAGTTTGTGTTCAAATCTGGAGATTTAGTATTTATTAGTGTGTCCATACAGCTGTGGATTTATATCTGGGTTTTCTATTTTATTCCATTGGTCTTTATGTCTGTTTTTGTTCCAGTATCATGCAGTCTTAATTATTATGGTTTTATAGTATAGTTTGAAGTCTGGGAGTGTGATACCTTCATTCCCTTCTTTCTTAGTCAGAAGAGACTTGGCAATTTGAGTTTATTTTATTTATTTATGGCTCCATATGAATTTCATCAGCATATTTTCTATTTCTTTGAAAAATGTCATTGAAATTTTTATAGGAATAGTATTGAATATATAAATTGCTTTTGGTAAGATGGCCATTTTAATCATGTTGATTCTTCCAATCCATGATCAAGAGATCTCTTTCCATTTCTTTGTGTGTTCTTCTATTTCTTTAACAATGTTTTATAATTTTATTTGTAGAGGTCCTTCACCTCTTATATTAGGTTTATTCCCAAGTATTTGATCTTTTTTGGTTCAATTGTTTCTTGACTTCATCTTCTTCAGAGTGATTTTTGTGTATAGGAAGGCTATTTATTTTTGTGTGTTTATCTTCTATCCTGCTACTTTACTAATTTGGTTTATATTTTGATAAGTTTTTCTGTGAAGCTTTTGGGATTCTTTATGTATATTATCATGTCATATCCAAACAGTGATAGTTTAACTTCTTCTTTCCCTATTTGGATTCCTTGTATGCTTTTTTCTTATCATATTTCTCTGGCTAGGACTTCCAGTATTATGTTGAAAAGCAGTGAGAGTGGACATCCCTGTCTTGTTCCTGACCTTAAGGGAAATGATGTCAGCTTTTCCACATTGAATGACATCGACAATGGCTTTGTTGTATGTAGCCTTTATTATATTAAGGTATGTTCCTTCTACCCCAAGAATTCAAGTACCTTTATCATGAATGGGTGCTGGTTTTCAAACTAGTACAACCACTATAGAAAACTGTGTGGATATTTCTCAAACTGCTAAAAATGGAGCTTCTATATGATCCATCAATTCCACTCCTAGGTATCTACTAAAAGGACACAAAAACAATAATTCAAAAGGATACCTGCACCC
>NW_004567116.1:49978805-49979440 GCF_000260355.1 Condylura cristata | reverse complement strand
CGCATGGGTGAAGTGGTGGTAGAAAGTCCATGATGTATTGCTATCACAATGATTTAGATATTAATGTTAAATTTGTGAGTGCCTGAGACCATCAAGAACATAATCTGTCTTCCATTTTTTTTTTGAAGATTTATTTATTTATTCATACAGAACTAGGGTACAGGCCAGAGATGTGGAGAGTGATAGGATTCACCAGAGAGAGAGCAGGGAGCAGAACAGGCAGATCTACGAAGTACACTGCTGAGGGGATAGCGGGCGGGTCAGGAGAGGACTGCTGCGCCATGTGGTCACCTCCGGGGCAGGCGGGGATCAAACTCATGCGGAAGTGCCTTAAGCTTCTTAGTGCAGTGCTTTAACCCACTGTGCCACCAGGGAGGGCCCTGTCTTCCATGTTTTAAGGGCTTTTGTTACTGGGACCCTTCCCTGTACCATTTTTACTTGTTTATTTGGTGATGATAGTAATGATAAGAGCAGCAATCCCGACGGTAGTCAATTTAGTGGGGGACAATATTTCCACTAAAATTCTTGGACTATAATCATGTTTTGTTAAAGTTCATGATAACGATGGTAATGATGATGGTGGTGGTGATGATAAGAATGATGGTGATGATGTGGTCATGTTTATTTGAACAAGA
>NW_004567116.1:49959564-49978499 GCF_000260355.1 Condylura cristata | reverse complement strand
GTAAATTTATACTCTTTTTCTGTTTATTTGCTCCCCAACGGAAAGGATATCAGAATCAAATTACGCTTTCCCCTTCTAGTCAGTAGTCCATTAAAAAAAAGTCTACTAAACAATATGCCAATGGAATATATTGATGAGGATTTAAAGCACATAAAATTCTCATAAATTGCTGGTTGGAAAGTAGCAATTTCTTATGAGTATAACAAGCATAAGCCCTGGACACAGTGATTCCAACCTCAGGTATTTATCCAAGAGAAATAAAAACAGGTGCTTTTTTTACTAAGACAGAGGTTGGTAATAACTACCTAGTACCAAATCACCCCTGCTGCTTCTGTATTTCAGTTATGATGTTGAGCCAGTCTTAAACATTTGGCTAAGAGAATAATGTTGAGCCACCGACACCACCCTGAAACAAACTCAAAATTTTTGAAGGAGAAAGAAGTTTCTTTCTTGTTTCTGTTATCCCAGTTGGGAACTCTTTTTTGTTACAGTCAGCTAATATATATCCTAATTAATATGCCTATCTTATGTTTGGACAATCACCTTAAAACTATGTTTAGGGATCATTAACTTCTGTTTCAGTAAAGGATTGCAAAGGGTATGACAGGTCTAAGTGATCAGTGTAACTTTTAGGTCCCACACAACCAGAAGGGGGGCAGCACTTTGGATAAACACACAATAGATACACCTTATCTTCAGCTGCCCAGTGTGACTCACAAGCTTCGTTATAAACACACATCACAGCTGTGGAGGATTTATAGCGAGAACTTCATAGAGAGCTCTCAGCCTGCTTTTATCCAGAGGAAGGACTCTGGAACAAATCCAACATCTATCCTCAGTGTTCTTTTCCCTGACTCTCTAGAGAGATTAGTCCTGTTATTTAGACCTGACCTTCTAAGTGCATTCCAACTCATCAGTTCACATATTACTTATTTTTGCTTTACTAGCTCCTGTTTTTGACACAGTATGCTTGTTATCTCTTACGACTTTTTAATCTGCCTGTGTGATATCCTTTGTGTTAATGCTTACTCTCTGACTGGAATAGATCAATGAGAGACATAAATAACATCTTAGATATATTCTTACACTTTGCATTTACCAAAGTAAATGCACTTCTTTTAGCACATATTGCCTTCAAATAAGCCTTGAGTTTATAAGGAAAATAATAGTGTATCCACTTTATAGATAAGAAACTTGAGGCACAGTAGAAATAAAATAACCATTGTATAGAGATAGTATGATAGTGAGTCTACTAATTACAAGCCTAATGTTGCCTTCACAAAAACAACATACTCTGCTTAATAGCTCATTGGAAGTACAGATATAGATATAAACAGAACACTAATCTATAAAGTAGGGGATGGTGAGTGAGGACAAAAAGAGTTGTGTTTAAATTCACACAACTTAATCGCCTTTCCCTGTTTTGGCAAATGGCATCATCAAGAATCCAATTAAGAGAAAAGTAGACTATTCATCAAGATGTTTTTCTTTTAATCATTTCCTACAATAATCATCTGTCAAATTTTACTCTTTTGATCTCCTTTATATCTCAAAGATATATCCCACCCTGTTCTTCTGTAGTTCTTTATGACATCCAGCCTGGCTTAATCAATAACATTATAACTTTTATTCATATCTCTATTTTTATCTCCTCCACTCCATCCCACACACTGCTGCCTCATGATCATTCTATAAGACAAATTTGCCCCTGACACTTCTTGCTGGAGCTACTTTAATTGATTCCTTTAATCTTCTGAATGAAAGTAAGGTTCTTTGTCATTTTAAGCAATGCTTTTCACATATGGATTCCAGTGTAATTCTGTGGATTCTGATTCCTTTCTTCCTCTTCCCTTCATTCACTCTTTGTTCTGCCTAGTTGAATTATTCAAAGGCTCTCTAGTGCTTCATTCTATTTGTTGTCCTTAACCAAGGCTTAAAAATGTAGACAATGTAAGTGTGTCATGTGATATGGAGAAGTTGAAACTATAACATACATAGCAAAATCAACTAAAATCAACTTTAAATCACTATGCTGATCCCAAACAGAGCTGTTCTGAACCATTGCTTCAATTGCAGGAAGCATTTAATAATATTTCTGTATATATTGTTTCACATATCATCATTGTCTTCATGCATTCTATTTTATCTTACACTCTTCAACTAAAGCTTCATTGCTAAGCTAGATTATCACCTCCACTGCCCATGGGTTTTCTTTTTCACAGGTCGTTTCCTAAAGATGTCTACTATCCTTTTCTTTCAAATTTATTAATACATGAGACCCTTGAAGGCAGAGGTTAGTTGTTTTATTTAACTTGAATTTCCACTGCTTAGCATATCATTGGTGCTCAATAATTATCCAAGTGGGTGATTGGATGAGTTAATCAGTTTATGTTTGATTATATTGAATGGGAACAATTGAATACATGAATGGGCTGAATAAGATTTCAAACTACATACCTAAAATGCCTGTGTTAATAGAGAATAAGTTGTCCTCCATTAGCTCCACTCTTGTCACAAGAGAAGTGACATTTGCTACAGTTCTGAATTATTGCTTTTTCTTTAAGGAATCCATGTTCCAACTTTCATTTTAAAACAACTGGTTTTCAGTAATCTGAGTTTAAACACAAATACCCTTTCTTCCTGAAAATCACATCTATGATTTTATTATTTTTGTTTTATTTTGATGCTAATTCACTGTCATTGCATGGTATATAGTAAAGAAATACTACCACATCAGATTTTAATTTCCTAACAAATACATTAAAAAAGCAATTAAATATTAAGATTATAATCTCATCAATAATCTGTGTGTATATAATGTAGCAAGTTAGCAGAGATAATAGGATCAAAATTGGTTTGGAAATTGAGTTTAGAAGAGTAATGATATGTGATAAGCTTCAAAAGGAATGAAGGAGGCAAATTTTCAGTGTCACTGATATACGGAGAAAAGAAGTAGCTAGCATAAAAATTCCTGTAGGAGGCAGTGTGTCTTTGTGGATTCACTAATAACAGGGTAGGGACAAGAAGAATAAATTTATCAATTGCCTCTAAAAGGAAGAACAGACTCATTTATTCCCATGAAAAGTTAGGTACTTTATAAATAGTTCTGGTACTTAATAACTCAATAGCAAGGAAACAGAAATAGAAGGACAGACATCCAGACATGAAATTGGAACAGTGCTTCCAAGGCAGAGCTGTGAAGGATACAGGGGCACCAAGCTGCCGCCTAGTTAGAATAAGATCATTAAAGGAACATGATTATAATCAAGCTACTTCCGAGCATGACACCAGGATCCCACATCTGCCTGAAACTGCAAGCTCTGAAAAGACCACTGATTGGCGTTGGGAAAATGGTAAGTATAAATTGGAGCCAGATAAACCAGTTTTCTCTGAATTAAATGATGGATGATGGATATACCTCAGAATAGAAAGAGGCCTGTTGTGGAAACAGTCAAGACAGCTTGTCAAATGACTTTGGTTTTGTCCCTCACTTTCAGAAAGAACATCACCTAAGCCAACATAGATAGAAAGGAGGCTGTGTTAACTTGCAGCAAAAGAGCTTCACCAAAGTTCCTCGATAATTGAATATTTACCTGGAAAGCAGACTGGAGTGAATTCCAAGAAGCTCACGTGCCAAGCTTTTTATCTCAGTTATTAGGGCAAATTCTGAAAACAAAAGAAGTGGCCTCTAGTTAGCCTGTCACTGGACTCAGAGAACCACAGTACTTTGGATCTTGAGACTTAAAACTTTATGCTTGGGAAAGCAGCAGCCCTCAGATCAGCACTTTCAAAGGTTGGAGTCCAAATCCTGTGATTACAGCCACATAGTTACTATTAATATTGGTTTATTTTTATATATTTTTGTGCATTTTTCCATCTCAGTTGAAATCCCCTTGGGCTTCCTTCCCATCACCAAATCATGCCACATGGCTACTATTACATGGAAAGAACACTGGCCTCAAGACTTATTCCATGGCTTCAGCAGTTATGGCTGTAAGATATGCCCCTTTGGTGTGATCAAGAAACTGAGGTCCCATGACATTCACCATTGTGAAACCATGCAATGTTTTTTTTTTTTTAAAGTTTTATTTATTTATGCATACAGAACTGGGGTACAGGCCAGAGAGAGGTGTAGGGGCAGTAAGAATGGGGAGCAGAACAGGCAAATTGATGAAGTGCACTGCTGAGGGAAGCAGTGGGCAGGTCAGGAGTCTGTCATGCTACGGGGGTCACTTCTGGGGCAGGGATCGAACTCATGCTGAAGTGGCTTTAGGTTCTTAGTGTTGTGCTTCTACCCACTGTGCCACCAGTGAGGGCCTATGCAGTGGTTTTCCACTGACAATAGGATAGAATACAAACTCTAAAACAGGGCATACATAGCTTTCCTGATATGCATTTACCTGATCTGTGTTGTCTGTCACATACTCCCTATGGACTGAACAATCAAATTTTATCTATGTGTCTTTGCCTTTATATTCACTTTGCCAACACTATCCTGACCTAAACACACCTATAAGTATTAACATCCAACCTTTGGTGCCTACTTCAATATAGCAATTTCTTATGATGAGAAAATGGGTCTCCTCAACAGATACACTTTTCTCTCTTTGTCTTCTGTGTTCCTCAGGTATTCATTAATCATTGTACATATGAGCCAACACAGTTAAGGACTCAGAACAGTACTTTACAAATAGAGCATACACAATATATGCTAGGCGAGGTATTATTATTATTATTATCAGCTTCTGACTGCATCTATCTCTAAATGCCCGGAGAGAGGAGATTCTGAAGCATTTCTATTTTCACTCTCAGCAATCTATCTAGCTTTGTTTCCAGTTAGAATAAGATAATTCTTACTTTTACCCTACATGAAAATAAAATATGCAGTATAAAGAATTTTGAAGAAGTGAAACATCTAAGTTCAAGTCCTCTGTCAATATTACCTGGGATCTTCTGTAAAATTTTTAACTCCTAGGTTCTTAACATTTTCTCTCTCTCTTATTTTTTAATTTTTTTTATTTTTTAAATTTCAGCTCTGATTTTTTTTTCTTTATGTATAAACAACCGGGTATAGACCAGAAATGCAGGGGTGGAGAGAAGGATTCACCTTAGACAGAGTGGGAAGCAGAACAGGCAGATCGATGAAGTACAGCACTTGAGGGGAGCAGCAGGCGAGACAGGAGAGGTCTGCTGTGCCATGTGGATCACCTCTGGGACATGGGATCAACTCACTTTGAAGCGGCTGTGGCTAGCTTGCAGTGCTGCATCCTAACCAGTTGCATCACCAGAGAGGGCCAGCATTCTCATTTTTAAAGTAAGGAAACTGTCTACATCATCAGTTTTATCTTAGGCCTGTAGAGTATCTTATGTGTTAAGTATCTAATCCTTTGTAGGACTGTATTTATGTACAACATGAAACTGGAGATACAAATGAAAGGCATCAGGATTTTGTACATGAGACTTTTAGAAAGAAATTTATAAGAGAAAATCTTTCCAAATTTCAGAATTATAAAAAAAAAGTCATCCAAATATGTTCAAACTACTCTCTTTACTGTGAAATACAAAAGGACATAAACTTGTGCAGCACACTAAGAGTTTTCCCCTTAATGTAAATTTAAGACTTCATGCAAAATGCTGTCTGGAGTTTAAAATATCTGATCCAGAGGTGTTTCAGTAGAAAGTGACTCTGTGAAGAAGTACTTGAACTCAAAGGAAAAAAATTAAGAATATTAAATTTAAAATAATAATACTTATTCTTGAACCTGGTACTAAAAAAAAAAAAAAAGCAAGGAAGATTTAAGTCATAAGCTGGCCTCTCCCATTCCCTCCCCTACAGTCCCCCCAGTTTCTCTCCCTCCATGCCACTGTCTCTTTTTCTATGAGAAGAGTAATAGCTATCAAAAATCACCAGCATTTTAAACAAGAAAGGGAGAGAGCTTTAATTTACTGTAGAATCATTCTAGGTAAGGTCATATCATTTTGTCATCCTTTTTTATTTTTTTTTATTTTATTTTTATTTTTATTTTTTAAAGATTTATTTATTTGTGCATGCAGAACTGGGGTACAGGCCAGAGGCTCAGGGGTGGCGAGAGGCTTCACCAGAGACAGAGTGGGGAGCAGAACAGGCAGATAGATGAAGTACACTGCTGAGGGGAGCAGCGGGCAGGTCAGGAGAGGTCTGCCACGCTATGTGGTCACCTCCGGGGCAGGCGGGAATCGAACTCATGCGGAAGCGGCTTTAGATTCTCAGTGTTGTGCTTTAACCCGCTGTGCCACCAGGGAGGGCCTTCCTTTTTTATTTTTTGATTGAAGAACAACAAAAGGAACTAGTTCCATGGAGCAAAAACCATTTGTTATTCTAGGGTTTAATGAGCTCTTCATGTTTTCATATACAAAGCATGGGAATGCATTTAAAATTTTTCCATCTTTCTGTTATATTTCCCTGTTAGACATAAATTCAGTCTCACTATATATCAATCGGTTGGTTGTTTCTCATAATAATCCATATGCTTACACTATGCTTAAGTTACTAATTAAGAAGCTTTATTTATTTTGCATTACTTCTGTTGATGTTCAAAAAAACTTAATCATGAAAGGGAAGGAGGTATTATGCCTTGAAAGCCAGGTGACTTTGCCCATTACTGCACAGTACAGGGACTTAAACTAATCTCTACAAGCCTTGAACTTATTCTTTTGTGCTAGTAGGCACTAATCGTGTATGGGTATAAGACTTGCCAAGTCATGGGTTCAAGTAAGTCTCAGAACTTCAGGCCCATGGTACCAAGATTTTAAACCTGCTCGCTGATATAATTACATCAGATCTTGCTTCTGCTGCTTGTCTGCTCAGTTATAGAATACCTTCTGGTATTAAGTTTTCCTCTGGAAGGTTTCAAACTCAGAAACCAATCCTTTCTTCCCAAACACCACCATTACTATCAGCTTTGGTGATTATAATCTTCCATCTTCAGAAAACCACCCTCTTCTTCCCAAACACCACTATTACTATCAGTTTTGTGATTAAAATCTG
The DNA here is from genome assembly GCF_000260355.1 of Condylura cristata. Taxonomy (NCBI): domain Eukaryota; kingdom Metazoa; phylum Chordata; class Mammalia; order Eulipotyphla; family Talpidae; genus Condylura; species Condylura cristata. The sequence continues at coordinate 49,971,472 of NW_004567116.1, read as the reverse complement.
TGATACATCTTCAGCAAGTTTCAATTTATTTTATGAATGAGAGAAAGGAAGTTGTGGGGAGGGAAACAGAACTATGAGCCCAGCTGTTTAAGTTGGTTCAGAGAGGTACTGTTTATGTTCATGTTACCACCTTTAGATGAATGAATTGATTTGACACAGCCTGGGTCAGTTCCCATATTAGTGCAATCATCTTTGGCCAAAGGCAGAGGTCAGCTTCTGTATCTGCAGACATTTAGGTAGACTCCTTCAGCAAGAATTAGCAGACAGGGGACTCCCTGGTGGCACAGGAGTTAAAGACAGTTCTATCAAGCTATTGCAGCTACTGCAGCATGTGTTTGCCCCCTGGCTAGCCAAACTCACATGGCACAGCGGACCTCTTCTGTCTTGCCAGGGGCTCTTCTCCAAAGTGTATTTTAGTCAATATACCTGTTCTGCTCTCCACTCTATCTTTGCTGAATTTTCTCAAACCCACACTTCTGAGAGGCCTACACCCTCAGTTCTTATATGTGTAAAGAAATTTAAAAAAATTGCGGATAATCCCAAAGAAGAAGGTGAGGCCTGACATGACCCATATACTGGCACCAAATAGACAAAAGGCTGGGAGATAACTCCTTTAAGAGGGTCTGAAAGGGGCATAGAAAACAGAGAAAGTCTACTTGCTATTATTTGAAACCCTCAGCACTCCAGGGGTTAAAAAGAAATTTTATTGCATGTGATGTCTTTTCAGAAGATTGGTTAAGGCCTTTGTCTACTAAAGTAGATCCCATAGCACAATCCTATCATTTGGACACAAGCAAACATTTAATGCACTGAGATCCTAATTTACCCAAACATAAAATCTGACTTTGCTTGTGAAATTCATTCTTGCCTTTTCTCAGTGCACACTTAAGATTTACTACTACTCAAGCCTTGAAAATAGGAATATTCATGAGATACAGTTTTCAGAAACCTCAACAACTGGTGGGATAGACAGTCACATAAATAACATATTTGACTGCATACAATAAGCTATCAGGATGTGATTCCATCTAGGTGGTTATACAGTAATCAAAGACATTTCTGAGATATAACATAGGAAATTATTAAATTGCAATAGTCACCATAGAAGCTTCCTGAGCAGGTGGTATTTATTTCCTTTATTTATTCATTTTAAAGCATTCTTGTTTATGTTAATTTTTCAAAGTATAGGGTTTCTCCCCTTAAGTGTGGTCATCATAGCTTTCTGACCACCAAAGAGCCCACAGTCCTCCACCACCCTCCACCATGTTCTGCTACCCACCTGTTCTCTACTTTCCTCCTCCCTCTACCTCCTTGAGTGTCTCATATCTAAGGTCTGCTTTCAAATGTCAGTCTTAGAGCCTGTCTTTTTCTGATGCTTCATTTTATGTCTCTATTTTCCACATGCAGTCAATGTTTATGCTAAAAATCTAAAAGGTGAGAGACATTAGCCAGATGAAGGGAAGAGAAAAAAATTCCAGATAGATAGAAATGTTTGTATGAAAGCTTTTTGAGGGGGATGGAGAGAAATTTGGTCACAAAAGAATGTAACTAAAACTGGGTATATCCTCCCATTTCACTGTGATGATAGAAGACAGTGAGCAAAGGTCTTCTATATAAAGAAGAGTCACAGGATAAACCCAAGTGTTACATTTTTCTTTGCTAAAAGTGATCGGAGAGAAGCAAGACTCTGAACAGTCTTATTAAGTAGACTCCTGAAGGCAATAGATAGGAAAATGCCAATAGCAACAGCACGGGCTTTTGTATCATGTTGTCTTCTGGTGAGGTAGGGAAGATACACATTGCAGTAGCAGTAAGTCCTTCTAAGATATTTCTCTCAACTGACAATACACTCTGAATTCAATAGAATGAAATGGGCTGGCATCCTGGAAAACACAACATGGGGGATTTTCTCTTTCACTTTTATCTGTGATGTTTATCTGTTATTTTATTGAACTAACACAGAATCTTAAAATGTCCTAACTTGGTAATAATAAAATACCCAGAATTCTGGGAATGATTTAATTTTTAAAATTTGAGATATGTAATATATGATCTTGTAACATATTTATCTTTTTTTTATTTTTATTTTTTTAAAGATTTATTTATTTATGCATACGGAACTGGGGTACAGGCCAGAGGCAGGAGCAGCGAGAGGATTCACCAGAGACAGAATGGGGAGCAGAGCAGGCAGATCGATGAAGTATACTGCTGAGGGGAGTAGCAGGCGGGTCAGAAGAGGTCTGCCACGCCATGTGGATCTCCTCTGGGGCAGGCGGGAATCGAACTCATGTGGAAGTGGCTTTAGCTTCTCAGTGCTGTGCTTTAACCTGCTGCACCACCCGGGAGGGCCCTATTTATCTTTTTTTATGTTTCTTCTTGGGCCTCCAGAACTTAGAGAATCCACAGACTGCTTTAGGATTGCAATATTAGATCTTTGGAAATATCTTTGAGCGAAAAAAAAAAAATACACTCAGGAGTTACAGAAATAAACCAGAGTTGATGGTGAAGGGAACCCAAGGTTAATACATAGTAGGAAAAGTAAGAAATGATGATAGGAGAAGTTACATACATACTTGTGCATTGGATTTACTTTGAATACTGAAGTATTTGTTTGGTGGATTTTAATTTGTTTGCATAAGCAAGGTGACCCAGAATTACCTAAAGTGAAGCAAAATTGGAGTAAAGAAGATAATCTCTACCAATGTTACCCAAATTTGTTTGTTTACATACATTGAACCAAAAATACTAATAACAATGATAATAGTAACAACAGTGTTATCACCTGCTATTTCTTTGCACTATTTTATATTCCCTTTCAGAAGTAAGGACTGGCAATTCACTTAGAACAAGACTTGGTTATTTCTGTGATAGAAAAAACACATAATATAGAATAGAATAGGTATAATAATAATAATAATAATAATAATAATAATAATAATGTATACTTATATTGTACAAAGGTTTTATACAAGTAGTAAAATTAAAAAGACAATAAAATTCTATTTAAGTATAATAATATCATTTTTAAAATTTCTAGGGATGTGTATTACTGAATATAATGCAAGAATAATCAAAGTAGTAGCCATCACACCAGATCAGAAAAATCCTCAGATCAACTTTTGGCAGTCTATATTGTTTTTAATTTGATTGCTTATCATCACCTTATCAGTTCTTGGACTTCAGCTATCATTCAACTGTATGGAAATAGCATAATTCTCAAGCATAACACAATGTTGCAATCAGACATATTCAAATAGGTTTTTTTGAAAATTTGTTGTCTTCTCATAGAATAAATGTAATCTGATGCTGTCTTGTATATTTTGACAGATGGGTTCATCATTTCATTGCAGATGGTAAAATGATTAGGATAAACTCTAAAATTGTGAGTCCTAGACATAAGAACAGCTATACAAGAGCTAAAGACACTGAAAATAGACAGCTTGAATTTTAGTGGTATATTTGTTTAAAACTCAAATATACTTTTTTTCTGGGAAACTTAAATTTTCCTGGTAACAGGCCTATCATATTGTCAAGGGAATAAAGACTTTAGTCAAGTTGACTTGGATTTGAATCTATGTATGTTGTTTTCTAATGTATGGTAAGATACTTAAACTTATTTCCCACAAGTGGAAAGATTGGTAAAATAAATTTCCATTATGAAATTGGAGGAGAATTTAAAGAGATAGCATATTTACAATTTACAATATCTCACAGATACCCATTCCAATAAAACCTTCCCTTAACAACAACAACAACAAATGTCCCCACATTTATAGTTGAAGAGAAATCTACAAGTGGCTTTTTGCAAACATTACTTTTGAGCCTTTTATACATGTTTTAATAAACAAATATAAACATAAAATATGTGTTTATATATCTATATATGTTTAAAATATAAACAAACATAATAAGTAGGACAAATGATTAATGTATATAACTATAACAAATTCAGGTACAGATGAGAAAGATAAGCCATCTTACCATCACTAATTATAATTTTTTAAAGGTTTATTTATTTACGCATACAAGAACTGGGATACAGAGTAGAAGTTCAGGGGATGAAAGGATTCACCAGAGACAGGATGGGGAACAGAACAGGAAGATCTACTGAAATGCACTGCTGTGGGGAGCAGCAGGTGAGCCTGGAGAAGTCTGATGTACCATGTGCGTCAGCTCCCTGACTGGGGATTGAACTCATGCCGCAGTGACTGCAGACAGCTTCATAGTGCTGCATTTTAATCCCTTGTACCACCAAGAAGACCCTAATTATAAATTTAAAGCACTTCTGCAACTATAATTTTATTTGATTCTCACAATGATTCAGAAAATAAGCATTATCTTCACCTAAGTAATTTTAAAAATTTAAGTTCATAGAAATTGATTTATCCATTGTGATTAAAGGCAAAAAAAAAAAAACACCAAAAAAACAAACAAACAAAAAAAAACAGATCTTTAAATGTCTGATGACTGAGCCCAGCTTGAAAGATAAGAGATTCTGAGGTCTTCCACAGTCACAATTTCTGCTTACTCCCAATATTTATGATGTTGGTATTGTGGTTACCCTCTTAGAATACATATCTCCTTATATCCACCTAGATTATCCAAAGTTTGCATTAAATTAATCATTTCTCACACATCATTAGCCCCTTACTTTGGTACTCTAGCTCCCCTCCATCAGAGTAGTAATACTAATGATTTTCTAAAAGCAATTCATGAATTTTATCCCCTTGTTGTAATTTCCAGTAGGCATAATAACTAATCAAGATAAAAGAAATAGAAAATTATTTTTGCTGGATAACTCAAGAGAGAACAGATTCTTTTATCTTCTATGAAAACTCTCTCCCTCTGAAGAATGTGATTTATAAGTATCAGAAATCAAATGAGAGCAATCATTTTGCAATAATTAGGGAGATCGTGAAGAGTGCAAAGAACTAATGTGAAATCAGTCAGAGAATCCGACATTGCAAAGGTCAGACATTCAGATCCATGTTGGCATCATTGGCTCATCTTCAGGTCAAAGTTTTGAGTAGATTATTACTAAATCTCAGGTGAATGACATTCTATTCAAGTCAATTAAAGTGGATTTTCTTTATTTGCAGCTTAAAAAAAGTTGGATAAGTATTGAACAAGTAGAACATAGATTCTGTTTAGGGTTAATATTTAAGTTCCTAGGGAAAATTCTCTCTGGAATGATACTTGAGTCAATTTTGACAAGAATTTGTTTTGAAATGTGATATTTTTGTCTTGAATGCACTTGACCATCATTCCACCAGCCTCTAAGTTATATAGAAAATATTTGTGGGCCTTCCCTGGTGGTGCAAGGGATTAAAATAAAGCACTGTAAAGCTATCTGCAGCCACTGCAGCACAGTTTGATCCCCAGTCAGGGAGGTGACCCACATGGTTCAGCAGACCTCGCCTGTCTCCCCTGCTGCTCCCCTCAGCAATGTACTTAATCAATCTGCCTGTTCTTTCCACCCATCCTGTCTTTGGTAAGTCCTCCTACCCCCACACTTCTGTCCCGTACCCTAGGTTTTGTATGCATAAATAAATACATATTTAAAAAAATAACTTTTACACTATTTTAGTAAATGCAGATAGCAGATATGACAAGTGAAAAGTTCTAGGCTACATATGATTATATTATATATAAAGTGAACTTTAATACTCTATAGAAATTCTTGATACAAATGTGGTATTGGCAGTGTTAAAAATAGTTGAAACCAGATGAATTATGATATTGTACCTGTAGGTGAAATAGGGAAATGAGTGATGACAGATATGCCAGGTAATTTTGGAAAAGGAAATTAGCTTTTAATATATATAGGACTTTCCATATTTCTTTAGTGCTTTGCTACCGACTGCTTCAATAGCAATGTATTGCAAATAAAGAAGTGCTAGACTAGAGCTCAGAAAACAACAATCTTGGTTCTAATTTTATTAGGCTTATATAGCTACCACTACAGTCAAGGTACAAAACTATTAAATATCACTGTGATTTCCCTCATGCTACCTCTTCCTATTTGCTACTTATCACCCTGCATAAACCTTGCAAACAATGCACTTGTGCTTCAGGTATAAAATGTTGTCATGGTAAAAATATTATACAACTAGAACACATTTTTGTTTGTTTAAAAAAATTGTTGTGTTTTATACTTATTCATTTTTGTTTTATTTTCCTATATTTCTGGGATTATTTGAATGTCTCCTGGAATTCCATTTTAATTTATCAGCCATGTTTTGGAGTATTTTACATAGTATATTTGGTGGTTGCTCCATGTACTGTACATACACTTAAGCTCAATGACATATAGGAAAGTTATTTCCTTGTATGCATCTTTATTGTCTTGCATTTATATTTAATTATCTTAAATATTTTCTCTACATACATAACTACTTGAGATAGTACTATGAGTTTTATATGAACTGTCAAGTATGATTTAGACAACTCAAGAAAAAGTGCAGAAATGACATTATGTAATAATTAAGGGATCAATATGTCAGGAAGATGTAAGACTTATCAACATATATGAACCAAAGAAAAGCAATAAAACATATGAAGCAACTATAAAAAAATCAGAAAAAAAAGACTTGGAGAGCAAATAACTATAGTAGACTACTTCTACATCCCACTTTCACAAATCAACTAGACAGAAAATTGACAAGGTAAAAATAACCTTACATGAAGTATTAGAATAGATGTGCTTAATAATCACCCCCAAAAGTTGAGTTCTTCTCAAGCATACCTGGAAAGTTTTCTAGATTAGTCCACCTATCTGGCCAGACAATAAGTCAAGAAACAAGAGCTGATAGTACAGTTTAACCTTACACCTGAAGAAACTCTAAAATGAAAACAACCAAATCTAATAACCAACAGAAGAAAGGAAATAATCAAATTTAGAGTGGGAATAAATAAAATGTAAATCAAAAGGATAGTTTGAAATATCAATGAAATCAGGCCTCGCTGGTGGTGTTGTGGTTAAATCCTCAGCATTATCAAACTGTCACCAGTCTCTGCTGCATGAGTTCAATACCCAGACAAAAATAGAGCTCAGGACCAAATGGTTTCTTTATTGTCAGTTCTACTAAACATTCAAAGATGGGTTAATAACTATCCTTGTCAAACTTTTCCAAAATTTTGAGGAAGATGAACACTTCAGAACATATTATGAAGGCAATTTGATTCAATAACAAAAGCAGATTATGACATCACAACAAATTTGATGGACAAATATCTCTATGATAATATATGCAAAATGTCTCAAGAAATTCTTTGCAAATCAAATTCAATAATCTATTTAAGGAATCATACATCATAACAAGAAGGATGTATTCCAGAAATTCAGTGAGGAGTCAACATCTCCAAATCAATCAATGTCACTCACTTCATCAACAAAATGAAAGATAAAAAACATATTGTCTTGTCAATAGGTGCAGAGTAAGAATTTGACAAGGTCGAACATATATTTACGTTAACTCTCAAATAACTGGTATAGAAGGAACACATCTCAAAATAATTAAACCCAGCTATCACACACCCAGAGCTAACATCAAGTGCAATGGTGAAAACTGAATGCTTTACCTCAAAGAGCAGGAACAAAAGAAGGAGGTAGACTTTCACCACCAACATTTGACAAAGTATTGGAAGTCCCAGCTAGAGCAATCAGGCAAAAGAAAATATAAAGTTATTCCAAATTGGGAAGATAATAAGAGTATCATTAATTATAGATGAAATATTAGTATACATGAAAATCCTAAACACCCCATTTAAAAACTTAACTATTAGAGTTAATAATTAATACAGTAAAGTGGTAGGTTACAAAAATATATGATTATTGGTTATATTCTTATATGCAAACAATGCAATAGAAGAGAAAATCATCAAGAAAACAATCTATTTATATTTTCATTGAAAAAAAATACCAAGAATAAACTTAAGGAAGGAGGTGAAGGAACTGTACAATTACTTTAAGACATTGTTCAAAGAAATACAAGACACACAAAAAGAGTGAAGATTGTTCTAGCTCATGGATTGGAATAACTGATATTGTTAAAATGGCCATGTCCAAAGCAATATAGATTTTTTTAAAAGATTATTTTTATTTATGCATACAAGAACTGGGTTGTAGGCCAGGGGTGCAGGGGGTGAGAGAATTCACCAGCGACAGAGCAAGAAGCAGAATGGATGAATCTGATATACACTGCTGAGGGGAGCAGGGGGCAAGATAGGAGAGATCTGTGCTATGTAAGAGAACTCCCTGGCTAGGGATCAAACTTGTACTGCAGTGGCTGGCAAAAATTTGATATCACTGAGACTTTAACTCCTGTACCACCAGGAAGGCCTCCAAAGCAAAACAGATTTAATGCAATCATTATCAAAACTTTAATGGTATTCTTTAAAGTTATAGAATAAACAAAATCCTGATCAAAAAAAAAAAAAAAGAAGAAGAAGAAGGTTTCACACTCTAGAATTAAAGTGACATTGCAAAGTTAAAATACTGAAAAAGTATAGTACTGGACTAAAATTAGTCACCAGGCCAACGGAATACAATTTAGAGGAGAGAAGATACCCCTTAGTTAGGAAGATAGGCCATCTACAACAATGGCACCACTAACACACAATGGAGAAAGTCTCAATATATTCTCTTGGTAAATCTTGATATTCACATTGGAAAGAATGAAGTGAGACCACTCATCAATCTGTTAGAAGGTAGGAAGAGAGGGGATCCCCTACTTTATATCAAGACATAATGAGCTTTAATGGAAAGGAATTTAATACAATGAGTATAAAATGCAGAAAAGACAAATAATATAATTTCTAAATCAGACACCTGAAGTTACCCATCCCCTCATGGTTAAAAGTCTACCCAAAAGGGACTGGCCCAAAGCAAGGTCTGAAAGCCCTTCACAAGCCTAAAGCACCTTCTGGCCAGGACCCATAGAAAAGAGTTAGATATGGCCAGACAAGTATGGGAGGAAAACACAACAACAACAAAAAAAATCAATATAAATGCTTCCATAGTCACATTCCCCAGGGGTCTCTCACCCACATCTGTTTCAACCAGCACAGGGCCGAGAAACAAGCATGGTTTCTTTACATGTCTCTCTGTTCCATGTGGATTCCTCAGGTTTCCATCTGGCTCTCCATCCTTCTCCAGACTCCTCTCTTCTCTGCTCAGCTCCACCTACTTTCTGGGTGGGGCAGAAAGCCTGGAACGTCTCCTTTTTCTGGGGACCACCTGTTACAATACCACATATAAGAAATAACTCAAAATGGGAAAAAAAAAAAAAAAAAACCTAGTACTTAAAACTGATGAGTATAGGAAAACACTACAGGCTATTTGGGGGAACTAGATTCAAAGGCAAGGGGGAAAAAAAGAGAAAAAATAAACAAATGGGACTACACTCAATTAAAATGCTCCATTGCAAAATAAACTATCTTTAAAGCAAATGACACCCAACTGAACAGGAGAAGTTATTTTCACTCCACACAAGGGGCTGTGAAGATGAAGATCTACAAAGAGCTCATAACATAGCAAGAGTCTGTTACCACAATAAAAAAATAGGCAGAATAAGTAAGTAGACAGATCTCCAAAAAATACATAAAAATGGCCTATTGACACATGGAAAATATTCATCATCACTTATCATCAGAAATACACAAACTCACAGTAAGATTACTCACACTTGTAAGAATGAGTGGCGTATCAGGTCAGGATGCAGCACTGCAAGTAAGCTGCAGCCCCTTCAATGCGAGTTCTATCCCCTGCCCCAAAAGTGACCCACATGGCACAGCAGACCTCTCCTGACTGCCTGCTGCTCACCTCAGCAGTGTACTTTGATCTGCCTGTCCTATGCCCCATTTTTTCTCTGGTGAATCCTCTCACCACCCCTGCCCCTGTACTGGCCTGTACCCCAGTTCCTTGTGCATAAATACATCTTTAAAAAAAAATGTCTTGTATCAAAAGTCCTGAAACAACAAGTAATGACAAGAATATATATGCATATATAATATAGTATCTGCGTATATACATGTATGCATATACACACACATATACATGTATGTATGTATGTATGCATATCCCCTTTTACCACTGATAGGCATATATTTGGCCTAGTCCCTATAGAGAAAAAGTGTATGTTTTTTCAAAATATTGAAATATATATCTATCATGTGATACAATATTCTATTGTCAGTTATCTATCCTTATCTAAAAAAGACAAAGACACTAATTGAGAAGGATATATATACAGCCCTAAGCCCATATCAGCTAAAACAACCAAGTTATGAAAACAGTGTCAGGCCTCAAATGCAGTTGGTAACTGGATTAAGTAGACAACAGAATACTTCTCAGCTATAAAAATGGATGATATTTTGAATTTGTAACATATATAAGACTGGAGGGGATTTGCTAAGTGAAATAAGTCAAAATGAGAAAAGCAAATGAAAGATTATTTCACTCATGTGGAATATAAAAATACAAAATAAAGGAAAACAACAACTAAATCAAAATAAGCCCTAGAATTATGGCTGTATGTTTGAGTCTAATAGAAGGGAGCAAATGGATAATGATCATAATGGTGTATGATACTTTGATGGTGTGTGGAATGTGGTAACACACATAGTTATGTTCCTAACCTCCAAATCACATATAGCGATGTAAAGTAATGTTAGTTAAATAAAAATTAATGCAATTTTTAGAAGTCTAAGTTGACAATTCTTTTTGTCTAGTACTGGAAAATAATTGTGCTTTTCTCTGGAATATGATAATGTCCTCTCCATTCTTCTGTTTTGTTCTGTTTTTACTGTTTTTCTAATATAATTGGTGTATTTTTCAGTTCTAAAATTTTAATTTATCCTTTATATATTTTTATTTATTTCCTTAAGCTATTTTTATGGACTTGTTTAAATGCACATAACTATTCATTGGATACTTTTTTTTTAAAGATGTATTTATTTATGGTTATAGAACCTGGGTACAGGCCAGAGGTGCAGAGATGGTGAGAGGATTCACCACACACAGAGCGGGGAGCAGAACAGGCAGATCGACGAAGTACACTGTTGAGGGGAGCAGCGGGCGGTTTGGGAGAGGTCTGCTGCATCATGTTGGGTGACCTCCCGGGCAGGCGGGAATTGAACTCATGCGGAAATGGCTTTTAGCTTGTTAGTGCTGTGCTTTAACCCGCTGCGCCACCAGGGAGGACCCACATTGGATACTTTTATAATGGTTATTTTAAAATCCTTGTACAATAATTCAAACTGTTCTGTTTTCTCAGTTTTAGTCACTATTAGCGTCTTTCCTCATTCAATGTGAGATTTTCCTCGTTCTCTTCATAATAAATATGTATATATTGGCATCACTTTTCTATTAACATTTTAGTCACTGCAGGTTACTATATCATGAGAATCTTAATCTTATATAAGTCTTATTTTCAGAGCCCTCCTTTGACAACACAGGAAGTGTACACCAGCTGTTCTTGTCAAGTTGTAGTTTCCTCTGTCGGCTTTTGCTGACACTCCCAGCAGGAAAAGATGACTTGTTCTTGCTGGGCAAAGATGGGAATCCATACTTTCTACTAAATTCTGCTGCTACATAATGATAGAGAAGAGTAAGAATACGGTGTTACTGTTCTCCATGTGACCTTCAATGAAAGTACACAGAGATGGCATTATTGCTAGCCATGAAGTGTTGACCCTCCATGGGCCTCCTTGGATACCTCTCCTCTGAGAGAAGTTAGAGTGCCTCTGTTGTTAGGTGAGTGTGAAATTTCAACTATAAGAGGACCCCTGGTTTAGGGGTGCAACCAAGCATTTCCCTTTGCTCTAGTGAACCCTAGCATGAGACTGCCAAAAGTGTCATGGAGCAAGGTTTAATGCCCCAGTTGGATTTGAGTTAAAAAAAAAAAAA
>NW_004567116.1:49943524-49958669 GCF_000260355.1 Condylura cristata | reverse complement strand
TTGCCATTGGCTGACACCTTTGGCATACCTAATCCATTCTAACAACTTTAACTTTTCTTCTAGATTGAGTGAAGGAGTCTACTTTCTTCTTTTCAGAAAATGAATAAATACATTTCCAGAATTGTTTTACAGTCTAGGAAATATTGCCCCCTATGTGGCCTGAAATTTGTTCAGATGAAATATATTCTTTCTGATACAACTTAATTATCAGTTCTATCTCAGGTCTAATCTCTTTTGCCAGGAAAAGGAATACAGAGATTGGCTTGAACTAGGTAAATATCTTTCCTTTACAAAGTAGGGTAGTATCTTGGCCACTAAGTCTTCATGATTGTCAACTTTGTCAGTTTGGGTTGTATTATACACTGAATGTTTGCCTTCCAACAAAATTCATATATTGAAATTTCAAGCTCTATTGTGATGGTATTATTAGGTAGGAACTTAGATCTTGGAGACAGAAATTCATGAATTAAATTAGTATCCTTATAAAAGATTCCAAAGTCTTCCTTTGCAGCTTCTACCATATTACATCACAGTGAAAAGACAATCACATGTGAACTGGGAAGCAAATACTCAACAGTGAACAAATCTTTAGGCACCCAAGTAATGGGACTTCTCAGCCTCAGGAACTGTGAGCAATAAGTTAACTGCTTTATAATTTTCTCCTGTTACAGCTGTCTATAGACTGTAATAGATGGAGACAAACTGCTCTAACAAGCTACCATAGACTGAATGGCTTAAACAGCATCTGTTTATTTCTCAGATTTCCTGAAACTGGGAAGTTCAAGATCAAGGTACTAAGTGATTTAGTGTCTTTTGAGGGCCCTTGCTTTCATCTGCTGTGTTTTTGCTCTATCCTAACATGAAACCAAAAAAAAAAAAAAAGACTGGGAAAACTTTGGTCTCTTTCCTGGCACTAGGGCTTCATCCTCATGATTTCCTTTGAATCTATTTACCTTCCAAAACCCCTACTTTCAAATTCAATATATGAATTTAGGAAGACAAATCAGTTCATAGCAGTTGTCAGTCATGGGAGAGAAGGAAGGTACCTAAAGAAGTATTAGAGCATATGCACTGACTGTTTGCCTTCCACCAAAATTCATATATTGGAAAAACCTATTTGAAGAAAAGTTAGTATGTCCGTGGACAGGGAGGTCTCAAGAAATATTCACACTAGCAGCAAAATGAAATAGGAAATCTTCTTTAGCAGTTATGTTGGGTGTAAATACTATTTTCTGTGGATAATATTCTGGTTATCTATTGCTGTGTAGTAAGTCACCCAGATTTAACATCATAAAAATAACTCTCATTCTGCTCAAGTTGTTTTCTTTTTTAAGATTTATTTATTCATGTATATAGAACTGGATACAGTCCAGAGGGTGAGTGGTTTCACCAAAGAGTGGGGAGCAGAACAGGCAGACTGGCAAAGTATACTGCTGAGGGGAACAGCGGGCAAGATAGGGGAGGTCTGCCTCACCATGTGGATCACCTCTGGTCCAGGGATAAAACTCATACTGAAGCAAATGTGGCTAGCTTCACACTAACCCATTGTACCATTAGGGAGTACGCTTATTAAACTCAAGTTTCTATGGGTAAAGAATGTGGGTTGTCCCTGTTTCTCCATACATGGGCTGCAACCAGAGATATTTGAATGCTTGGTGATAACTTAAATGTCTGGAGTTGGCAAATTTGAGACTGGAAGACCCATTGTCAAATTGTTTCCTAAATTACATATCTGTCACCTTGCTGGTGGAGATCCTACATGTTATCTTTCCAGCTTACAGCCTTAGTATGTTGATACAGTATTCCAGGGTAAGGAAGAAACTGTATACATTTTCATAAACTAACTTAAGAACTCAAGTAGCTTACTTCCATTTTTAGCCATAAGCCAGGTTCAAGATAAAACACATAGACCTCTTGTCTCAATTAGTGTCAAAAAACTTGCACACGTGTTTTACAGCTACCACCTATGTTTATATTTAAATTCCAGAACAAACTTGGCACAGACTAAAGAAATTCTACAGATGTGAAGGAAAAGAAACAAATTATACTGATATAGAAAGTAACACAGAGAGACATTAAGAAATTTTCCTGGAATTACTTAACTTTTAGATGACAGTGACAAATTTTGAATCTACCTTATGAGGCCAAATTATGCACATAATGACCAATATAAACCTCATGCAGTATACTTCTTTATAAATTTTAATAGTTTTTTTAAACTATTCATTTCATACAGAAATATTTTGAGCTAGAATTATTATAATTTCTATTTTATATGTAAGATGATAGAGGTGATACTGAACATGAGTGTTCTGATTTTAATTAAGACTTGTACCTGATTATACCTAATAAATAACTCGAATAGTAGTGGAACTTCATCAGTTCCAGTATAATGTACAAAGTTTCATAAAATTGCATACAATTCAGTTGAATCTACCCTAAATTCATAAAATTATACTGTCAAGAAGTTGATATGGTAGCTTAACAACATGAGACACACAAACTTAGAGGAACATGAATCTATGGAAGTATTCAGATTAGAGCAGGTTCAGAAACATGAGAAAGAGGAAATAAGAATGCTGCTTAACTCAGGTAATAAAGAATACAATGAAAAAAATGTATATATATTTGTATTTTTTTGTTATTTTTCCTAAATGCATTCAGGTGATCACTGAAACAAATAAATGTTCAAGAAACTATTATTTGCCGAAAGATTAAAACTCCACACCAACTAATACTTTGAAGAATTCAACAGAGAGCAACAAAAATATTTAGCAGGCATTAATGACATGACTAGGCCTTCAAATTCTACCCTAAACACATGCCAAATTGCTTTTAAACTTCTCTATAAAGTAATCTAAGAGAGTAAAAGTATTAGTTTAAATTATGATCCTTTCACTATCCCTACCATGACTGACTCCACGCAATTTAAAGAGAATTCCAAGAAATGAAAAGTCAGTGTAAAAGCAATTAAATGAAACTTGAGTAATCTTTGAAAAACATCTGTTTTATATGTCAACTCTATGCCTAACTAAGTTGATATGACTCTTCATTTCCCATGTCACATGTCCCAATTCTGATTCTTCTCTGGAACATTTAAAAAAATATATCCTTCTATAAATGTGGTAACACAAAAAATGAGTACTTACAATAACCCAAGAAGGTTTCCAGAAATGGCCACCTCTTTGGTGAGTTTGGTAGGTTGCTTATCATAACTATTTATTTAAATGATTGTGTTTCCTACTTGAGCAAAATTCCCTCTTGCAGTCCCCTTTCTCATCTTTATAACACCCAATGAGCAAAGTCCAAAGCAAAATATGGCACAGAAAAGTGTCTATTTGTTGAATGATTATAGTAATGAAATAATATATTTCATAATAAGCAAATTACCTAGTGGATATGAGTAGGTCAAATGAACCAGTGTTTTATTTCTCTGACCAGCTCACTTCATTTGCAAGTGAAAATATGACCTTTTATTTTTTAGCCTTAAGACCAATGCCATCTTGTGGAGTTTGTCAGTTTATCTCCCATTTATTAACCCTAGAGAAATAGGCTACATAGTAATCTGTTGCAATGTGTGAAAGCCTTGAGACAAAATGAATTTGACATCACACAAATAAAGTATTTTAAGACAGCATCATGCTATAAAAAGAGAACAGCAAGTAGACTTCAAGTCAAAATTTGGCTCTGATATTTGTTTCCTGTGTGATTTTATTTCATCTCTCAACCACACTTTCTTCAAATTTAAATAGGGACAATAATAACTTCCACCAGGTCTGCTGTGACATTAAATGAAGCAGAATGTCTGTGTGTGTGTGTGTGTTTGTGTGTGTGTAACTTGTTAAAATCCTGTCATGTACCTGCTCTCAGAGGAAAAGTTTTTAGTTTCTCACCACAGAGTTTGATGCCAGCTGTGGGTTTATCATATATGGTTTTATCGATCATAGGTATGATCCTTCTCCTTCTATTCCCATTTTACTAAGAGTTTTGATCAGAATGAATGCATAACCTCCTCAAAAGTCTACGCTGCATCTCTTGATATATATTTTTTGTCTTTTCTTGTTTTTGTCTTTCAATAACTGTTTTTATTTATTGTTTGTTGAGGCAATATTGGTTTACAACATTGTGTTTTAGAGGTATAGTACTCCTCGCTTTAGGAGTTTTATTACTATCAACATGTTATATACTCTACCAAAACACCCATGCCCACCAATAAGACAATGTGATTTGTGATCCCTCCCAATTTTGTTGTCTATGCTTTACTTTGACTACCAGTAATCTCAGTTGCATCTTTAGATCTGAAGGGTTTCTTATTAATTTAGCTTTACCTTACCCTTTGTTTGATCTTTCTATTATTTCACATGTAAGTGACAGCTTCTGGTATTTGTCTTTGTCATTCAGACTTACTTTGCTCAGCATAATCCACTCCAATTGTGTTCATGTTATCACAAATGGTGAGAGTTTACCTTTTTATGACAATTGAGTAGTATTCCACTGTTTATATATGACATCTTTTGTTAATCTACTCAACTGTGGGAACAAGTTAGTAGATTTTAAATATCCTGTAGCAAACATAAGGGTGTGTATTTTCTCTAGAAGTAGTGTTTTTGTATTTTTGTGAAAATATTTAGGTGTTATATTGCTTAGTTATACGATAGATCCAACTATTTTTATTTTTTAAATTTATTTATTTATGTATACAAGAGCTAGGGTATAGGTCAGAGTTTGGTGGGCATGAGAGCATTCACCAGAGATAGACTGGAGACAGAACACTGTTGAGGGAAGTAGTGGATGAGACAGAAGAGGTCTGCTGTGCCACGTGTGTCACCTCCCTGACCAGGATCGAACTCATGCTACAGTCACTGCAGATAGCTTTATAGTGCTGTGTCTTAGTCCTTTGCTGGTGAGGGAGGCCCTGAATTCCCTGGTGAGGGAGGCCCTGATCCATTTATTTTTAATATACAAAAGGACAGGTTTATTATTTATAAAAGGGAAAAGAATAAAAAGACACTTGCACAGACACAAGCAGGCAGAAAGAACTGGCTCTCAAAGGGACAGATTTGTTAAAAAGAGACATCTGCATCAACAAGTGGGCGGGAGAACTGCTGGTTGATCCATTTTTGATGTTTTGAAAAATTTCTATGCTGTTTTCCATAGGAGCTGGACCACTTGGCATTCTCATCAGTGGTGTAAGAGTGTTCCTTTTTCTCAATACCCTTTCCAAAACTTGCAACTTCTTCATAATATGGGCCATTCTCACAGGTGTGAGGTGTTATTTCATTGTGGTCTTGATTTCTTGATTTTGCATTTTCCTAACAAGTGATGATGAAAATTTTGTCATGTTTCTGGTAAGCATCTGTATGCCTTACTTGGAGAAGTCTCTATCTTCTTCTGTCTTCTGTCTTGTTTTGTTTTGTTTTTTTAGAATTATTTATTTATGCATACAGAACTGGGGTACAGACCAGATGTGCAGGAGCAGTGAGCGGCTTCACCAGAGACAGAGGGGAGCAGAACAGGTAGATCAACGAAGCACACTGCTGAGGGGAGCAGCAGGCAGGTCAGGAGAGAATTGCTGTGCCATGTGGATCACCACTGGGGCTGGGGATCGAACTTGCACTGAAGCAGCTGCAGCTGGCTTTCAGTGTTGTGTCCTAACCTGTTGCACCACCAGGGAGGGCCCTCTTCTGCCTATTCTTGAGGTTTTTTTTTTTGTTTGTTTACTTTTATTGAATTCTGTAAGTTCTTTATAGATCTTTAATGTCAGTCCTTTGTTGAATGAATGTGAAAATAGTTGAATACTAAACATCCTTGCATTTTACCAGCCCCTGGTGGGAATTTTTTTCAATTTTCACCATTCAGAATGATGTTATTAAGCATTTGTTATATATGACCTTTATTATCTGGAATTATGTTCCACATATCCCTTTTTTTAGGATTTTCATCATAAAATAACTGAAAATTTCATATATTTTATCCATATCAAGTTGTATGATCATATCATTTTTATATTGACTTTTATTTATGTGGTAAACACTATTGAGTTATTTTTGGATGTCAAGAAATATATCCCATTTGGTCTTTTGGAATGCATTGTTAAATTCAGTCTCCTAAGATTTTGATGAGGATTTTTGCATCTCTGTTCATTTGGGAAATTTTTCTGTAGTTTTCCTTTATTGTGTTGTTTTTTAAAATTCTGGTATGAAAGCAATAATCTTGGTCTCATGAAAAGTGCTTGAAAGTATTTCATTTTTCTTAATTTTTTTTTTTGGAAAAGTTTGAGAAGGATAGGTACTGACTCACCACTGAAGGTGTATTTGAACACACTGATAAGACAGTCTAATCCTGTACTTTTGTTTCTGGCAGTATTTTGTTTAGTGCTTCAATTTATTTGCTTGTAATTGGCCTGATAAGGTTTTCTATTTCTTCCTGGGTCAGTCTTAGATGGCATCTTAGAATTTATCCATTTCTTCAGATTTTCCAATTTGTTGGCATAAAGACTTTCAATAGTAGTCTCTTATGAACTTTGGTATTTTTGAAGTGTCTGTAGTAAATTTTCTTTTGTTTTTGATTCTGTTGGTTAGTTTTCTCCCAGTTTTCTTAATGAATCATACTAGAAATCAGTCTTTTTTAATTTTAAAAGTCATTTTTTAAAAAGATTTATTTATTTATGCATACAGAATTGGGGTACAGGCCAGAGGTGCAAGGACGATGAGAGGATTCATCAGAGACGGAGGGAGGAACAGGACAGGCAGTCTGAGGAAGTATACTGCTTAGCGGAGCAGCGGGCAGTCAGGAGAGGTCTGCCAAGCCATGTGGATCACCTCTGGGGAGGCGGGAATCAAACTCATACTGAAGCGGCTTTAGCTTCTTAATGTTGTGCTTTAACACACTGCACTACCAGGGAGGGTCAAGAGTCATTATTTTGATCTTTTTTTGTTTTTTGAATTTCATCTCATTTATTTCCACTCTGATTTTTTATTATTTCCTTACTTCTATTGGCTAATTTTTCTAATCCATAATGTGAGATGTGAGATTAATTTGAACATCAAATTGATGTGGGCCTATATTTAACTTAATACTGTATTTGCTGTGTCCCATATTTTCTGATCAGTCATACATTCATTTTAATTCATCTCCAAGTATTTGTCAAATATTCCCTTTGACTTCCTCATTAACCCAATAGTCATTCAGTAGTGTAATAATCAGTCCTCACATATTAGACATTTTTTCTTACTTTCCTTTTGTGACTGATTTCTAGTTCAATATCATATGATCAGAGATTATGGTTGATATGATTTTAAACATCATAAACTTATTGATACTATTTTGTGATACAACATGAAATCTATCCCGGAATATATGCCATTCAAATAACTAATTGGCCCATCAAGTCTAATTCCTCAGTAAGAGCATTTTTTCCTTGCTTAATATCTCTCTGTTGGATCTCTTCCTTGATGAAAGTGGGTGTTGAGTTCCCCTATCAAAAATGTGTGATGACCAAACTCTATTTTCAGGTTTATTAATAGTTGAATTACTTATTTTGTTGTTCCTTTGTTTTGTGCATATGTATTGATGTTTACTGTATCTTTTTGATGTAGTGATATCTTAATCATTTTATAATGTCTATCTCTTTCTCTTGTTTCCTTTTTTTTAACTGGAAGTATATTTTCTTCTAATACAAATATGGTCCCTGAGCATTTATCATCTTATTTTATATAAGATTGCTTTCAAACCATTAACTTTGAAACTATGTTTATCTTTGGAGCTCAGATGGGTATCCTGGAGACAATAGAAAGGTGGGTTTTGTTTTTGGATACAATCACCCTCTCTGTACCTTTTGATATTTCATTCCTTCCATTTGCCTTCAAAGTGATTATTTATATATGGACATTGTCACTGTTGTCATCTTTCTGTTGTTCTATTTATTTCTTAAATTAAAATTTTCCTGGATTTTCTTCATTTTAATTTGAATAAAAGCACTCTTTTCAATATTTTTTTTTTTTGTATATGAGGTTTTATGTTTGTCAATTCCTTCAGCTTTTGTTTGCTTTCTTTCTTTATTTCTTTCTTGCATTTGAAATAAAATCTTACAGGATATAGTATTCATGACTGGCAGGTTTTATCTTTAGTATTTTGCATATATCATTTCAATTTTCATGCCTCGCAGATTTTATGCTGCAAATTTTGATGTAAATCTGTTTGTCTACCAAAAATGGAGCTTCCATATGACTCAGCAATCCCACTCCTAGGTATCTACCCAAAAGACAGAAAAACACTGATTCAAAAAGTTACCTACACCCCATGCTTACTGCTGCTTTATTGACAATTTGAAAGACATAGAAACAACCCAAATGCCCAAAAGTAGATGACTGGATTAAAAAAATATGTGGGTACATATACACACAATGGAATATTACTCAGTAACCAAAACATAATAAATAAATAAATAAATAAGCACATGCCTTTTGCAGCAACATGGATGGAGCTAGAGAAGATCATGCTTAATGAAATATGCCATAAAGAAAAGGAAAAATACCAGATGGTTTCCCTCATAGCAGGAGTATGACGGACGAGGTGAGGAAATAATAATAATAATAATGAACAGCTATATACCAGAGACATTTTATAGGGGTGGAGTGGGGAATGGGCTCAAAAACAGTGGGGGGAGGGAAATACACTAGACTATGGTGGTGGCACACGGGTGATTTGATGATGGGAAGCCCACAGGGATTACAACTGAGATGGAAAAAGTACAAAATGATGTAAAAATAAACTATTATGTGTGTGTGTGTGTGTATTTGCAATATCTTCATTTGCTTTTTACCTCTAGCTGTCTTCAGTATCCTTTGTATTGAACTCTTGTTAACCTCATTACTGTGTGCCCTATTGTGTAGGTCTCATTTAATTAGTCAGTTTCTAGCATTATGAATTGGATTACTTAATTTCTTCCCCAGTTTTAGGACTTTTTCATTTATTTCTTTAAAATTCTTCAACTGACAAGACAAGAAAAAGTAAGGCATATGTCTAATTTTAGACACATTTGCAAATAAAATTATTTCTGCCCATCAAAATAGCCCTTTTACATGTACTTTATCTCTATTTACAGACAATAAACTGAAACTCAGAATGGTTCGAATAGCTGGTAAGAAGATGAACCTGAATCATAGCTTGTATCTCCTGAAATCAGGTCCCATGCTCTGTTTTATCATAGTTCCTTCTTCTGAATAACTCTAACCTAGAAAGACCCTTCAAGGTTTTACCTCAGCATCTTTACATCGCAAGCCAGCATCATGCAGTGATTTTTAAAGTTATAGTGGCAATCAGGCCTCCCTAAATACATGTTTAGAGGAGTCCAAAGTGAGGGTTCAGACGGGGGTATCAGTGTTGATCATTAGCATAATCCCCATTCTCTTTCCTTATTACAGGGAAATTAGAGCAAATGTCAAATATAATTCTTGCAAACCCAGTGCGGTTTATCTTTGCTCTGAATAGGCAATTCTCTTCTAATTCTGTCCCTTCCATGCTTTACAGCTAGATGAGAAGTCATCTCTCAGCAAAGAATTTAAAGAAAGGCTAGTGAGGGGAGATTTGGTGAAGTCTTGCACAAAGCCGCCATCTCCTCCTGAAATGTTCACTCTGTTCCCAATTATTCTGTTAGCCACATGAAGTAGAAGTAAAAGACAAAATATGGTCCCCTTTAGATGACTATGTGGGCACATCCTTGACATTTTAGCATCAACATTGAGTACTCACATATCTGTGTCTGCCTCTGCCTCTTGCATATGCTTCAAGCTTGTGACTTTTCTAAAATTACTGATTTCATTTTTATAATTCCAACTCCAACAATTTTCACTTTAAAGGAAGAAAAAAAATATTTGAATTATCTGACTTGTTCCAAAATTTTATGAAGCCCTAGGGAAAGAACCACCTACAAAGAGAAAGGAATATCCAATTAATTCATCAATAAGTCATTTACATGTCAATATTTAGAAGTGATTAAGAGCATGAGCGTTGGTATCACAGTGAAAGTGTTCTAATATGGCTCTTTCAATTAACAGCTTTTGAGCAGGCTATTTGTTCAGCATATAAAATCAAATGTTATTAGAATACTAATTATAACTACTACGTTGTGGAAATCAAGTGGAAACATGCATAAAGTAGCTTGACAACTCTCAGAATAAGGAATCAGTGACTATTCATTACTGTATGTGTTGAAGTGTAATAGTCTGTCAACAACCTGTTTTTTTTAGGGGTTAGACATAAGTAAATTAGTGATGAGCAAGACTATGACTTTAGAGGTGATGAATAATTGCAAAGTGAGTTAGCTATAAAAATACAAAACAGGAAGTATTGAACTATAGATATAGAAGTGACTCAAGGAAGGAAATATGTGATTTATTCTTAATGTCCCTCCTTTTAACTCCACAATATTTTTTTCCTTATCTTATTGTAGTGCATTCAATCTCTAATAAAATAGTTTATCTGTATATCTCAGGAACTGAACTCTGTGAGGGCAGAAATGTTGTCAATATATATTCTGTCTGTTTCTGAATACTAATTATCTAACATGAAGCTTACATAGAAGCTTCTCAATAATTATTAGATGAAGAATGAATGATGAGAGGTGATGTGGAAGGCATGTTCTGGTTACAATGAGGAGACCATTCTCCTGTGAGTAAGCTCCTGTGAAATAAAAATGGAAGGGCCATTGTGTGGGAGGTCTATTTTGCATGAGTAAAAAAAATCTGAATGTCATATGTAGCCACTGAAAGGCTTGGGATACAGAAGGTACAAAAGAAATATCTAAATTTCAGTTTAAGGATAATATCATAATAGAATGGAATAAAATGAAGATAGACCAGTTGATTAGTCCAGAAATGAGATGATAGGGAGCCACAATAAAGAGGCAAGGATAGAAATGAAATTTAAGGGACATTTAAATGAAATGCCAATCCCTTCCCTAGAAAAGGAGGTGTGACAATCTTTGGTAACTAACTGGATATGATAGGAAGGAAGAGAGAGAGGTCATGTTTGAGTTTGATCATTAGATTACTTGTTGTAGACCTAGTGAGCCTTGATATCTCCTCAATTAAAGGATTTCCAAAGTTTGAGACTGCCTTTGATGTAATTTTCATCTGCTTTTATCCTTTATTCATATAAGAACTATAATTAGAAACCCTGAGGAATTCAATGACAAAGTGTTTATTCCTACCAGAAAATGGAGGTTTGCAATAAAGGTATAATGTTGAGTTAAAGGTCACTATCTGGGAGCAGTTAGCCTGCCATCTACTTTCTTATTCACCCTTTTCATCTTGACATCCCTCTATTCTTGTAACACATATTTCTTGATTACCTACCTCAGACCAAGCACTGTTCTGATTTCTAAATATTCCATAATGACAGGCATTTTTCTGCTCCCTATGAGTCACACGACTGTAATAGCAACTGTACAAAGTACAGAATGATCTTAATTTTTTTTTATTACATTGATTGGTTCTGTTTCTTCATGGGGACAGCAGTAAATTGCTTGTTAGCTTAGAGACACTCTAATTTCAGCTCTAAGTGCAGAAATTGAACTGCTTTGAGGGGTAGCAAAATGATGGCAGTATCCCATTGCTAAACTACATTGACAAACAAAATTACAATGAACGATTGCATCGCCCTGTGGGACTATATACCCATGCTGGGAGGGCAGCATACTTCGTGGACACTACACCTAAACACAGACCATTGGCTCACTTCCCTCTGTAAGGAAGAGAGAATAACACATGCCACTGACAGGGTGCAGGAGGATCACTGGAAGTAATGTCTGTGAATGTGTTTTATGAGTTGCACATTATTTTGTAGTTTTGTTTTGTTTTATTTTGTTTTTGAGATAAATATCAAGAATATTCCCTCAGTCTCACTTGTTCCATTGTCTTCAACTAGAAAAAGCAAGTAATGTTAATCCAGGAATAGTTAAAATGACAGGTTAACTTTGTTATTATCTGGTTAATTGACCCTAAGCTATTAAATGTTTCAGTTAAATAGATCATCCTTAATTCAGAGATGATCGTAATGCCTGTTCGAAAATATTGTTGTCTCCAAATCCCCAGTTGCTCGCTTAATCCCTCAGACCCATCAGCCTGAAAAATGCCATGCTTTGGTTTTAAGCATGGAGCTTCACTTCTTGGTTTCTGGGAGCACCATGAAGTTATTGCCAGCCACTGCAACACAAGTTTGATCCTGGGAAGATGACCCAGATGGCACAGCAGACCTCTCCTATTGTTTGCTGCTTCCCGTAGCAGTATACTTCAGTAGATCCACCTGTTCTGCCCCGCTATTCTGCCTCTGGTGAATCCTCTCAAACCCTGGCCTTACTCCTCTGGCCTATACCCTAGTTTCTATGCATACAAGTAAAATAAACCTTTAAAAAAAGACACACAATCCTCACAACAAGGAATTACTTGACTTAAAATGTCATTTGTGACAAAACACATACCCTAAATAATATTCTTGCTTCAACTAGATGATATTCTGTTCATCAGTTTCTGCTGACAATTAGACATTCCATAAGTCTGCGTAGCATTTGTCCTTCTTGGGTTTCACAAGGGAATTTAATGTTCAATAGACAACTGCTTTAGCAAAACAGACAGATTTGCTCATGACAATCCTGAGTTACAAATAGGACTGGAAATATGTTTTCCCTTCCATATATGTCCATTTCATGGTAGACATTGGCCTGGTCAGGACAACAAACTGTCAGGAAATCTGGAGAACTTTCTCTTCTTTCCTCCAAGCTAAAGAAGGTACACTGTCACAGAGCTATTTCCTCAAGGACTACGGCTATATAACCATGGGGAGTAATGTTGGTTTCCACTACAGGGAGAAATACATAAAACAGACTATGTTCTCTACTCTGATTTCTGTCTGAGTGTTACACTGAAATATCAGTAGAACTCTTAATGTTTAATAGGTCAATTCTATTTTCACCATATTTGATATAGATGGATAGTATTAGATTGTATTAGATATTTTAAACAGCAAAATATTATCAAACTACTAGTCTTCATGGATTTTTTCTTTTTAGATTTTATTTATTCATACAGAACTGGGGTATACAGGCCAGAGATGCAGAGGGTGAGAGGATTCACCAGAGACAGAGCAGGGAGCAGAGCAGGCAGATCTACGAAGTACACTGCTGAGGGGAGCAGCGGGCGGGCCAGGAGAGGTCTGCCACGCCATGTGGATCCCCTCTGGGGCAGGCGGGAATCGAACTCATGCAGAAGTGGCCTAAGCTTCCCAGTGCTGTGCTTCAACTCACTGTGCCACCAGGGAGGACCTAGTCTTCATGGATTTTTAAAAAAATTTCCAGAGTGAATTTTGTCTTCCTCTTTAGGCTAAATACTTCCCTACGGTCATACTGCTAATGACATAATGTCATCGATTGTCACTTTCTACCTCACACGTCACTCTCCATTTCTGCATTGAAACCACAGAGGCTTTATCTTAATTTTTTGAACATTTGTATTCTGACCCACTAGTAAATCCCTAGTTATCCTTCAGACCTGAGCACAAATGTCACTATGTTCCCACAAAAGTCAGGCTCCAAATTAAAGCCTCATCTTGTCCTCCAACTATCCTTGCTAATACTTATCACAGGGGTCATTAAGTTAGTTTTCATTGGAAACATTTTTATCTCCAAAAATAAGGTGGTGTATATGCAGTATAACATTTGTTAAATTAATCTGAAAAAAATCCCTTAGAATAATAGTACCCCTTCTGCAAATTTCAGTGAAGTTTGGCAAGTAGTCTTAATTCAGAATCTGAGCATCACACACAGACACTGAAAGTGATGAAGATGAGTCAAGTTAAGGATTGTCCATAGCTGGTTTCCTCACTTAGATATAAGGGGAGAAAATTCTTTTTACAAAGGGGGGGGGGGTTTGGGGAGGTTGCTGCTAACAATATTAAGAAATATGCAGATATCTTTATGAACCCTAAAATACTATTGCGGTATATAAAAATATGTAAATAAAATAAAGTTAAATGCTAGGTATCCTCTAAAACTCCTACTCAAAATCCCAGTGATATCTTTAACGTATTAAAATTGCTTATATAATAAACTAAACTACTTCTGGGTTTTAAATTGATAAAGTAATGTTTTTAAGCATGAAAAACTTTACCTACTAAATATTAATTACTATACTGGTTTCTAAACAAAGCATTAAGAAAAAAGACAAAACAACAGAATGGAGTAGGCAATTTAAAACATGTCATATATACAAACATAATCATATGTACTGAATTAGGCAAAACAATAAGAGGCACTTTAATGGACATAAGAAAATATTGAACACTTACGGGAAAATTAAGTTAATTTACTTGTTACATATAAAAATTCACTCCAATGAGCTAAACTCAAATTGTTTAAAATGAATAATTAATCACAAATAAATATATAGATCAGAAAAATATAACAAGACATAAGGTAATATACAACAGACTCTTAATGGATATGGATTTTCTAAGCATAAATTCTCATGGGCAAAATTACAGTGGTGTTGTGTAGCTTTATGTATTTGCTATGTGCCACTGGCTACCTTAACTTATTGAGTGTTTATATATCAGACATCTTTCTGTGTGATTCATATATGTATTGTTGGGTGAAAATTCACCACCCTCTATCCCCTCTCATTACTTGATACAATTAAGGTGTCTATTTTATAAAGAAGAAAAGTAATGCCGAGAAATGTTATTCTAAACAGATTATGATCACACACAGCATAGAGTTGACATAAGCAAGATTCAGATACAGGGAATCAGATACCAGAGCTGCTGTGCAACTTTACTGTCTTTTTATGGCCATTCAAGAAAAGACAGCACCCCCCAAAAAATCCCATCCCATATAAAGGAAAATAAAATAAAATAAAAACCCTCTAAGTAAAAGGTTTAAAAATCCACATTGGGGTCCCTCCCTGGTGGTGCAGTGAGTTAAAGCACAGCACTAAAGTGGTTAAAGCCACTTCAGCATGAGTTCGATCCCTGCCTGCCCCTGAGGTGATCCACATGGCGTGGCAGACCTCTCCTGAACCACCCGATGCTCCCCTCAGCAGTGTACTTCATCAATCTGTCTGTTCTGCTCCCCCACCCTGTCTCTGGTGAA
>NW_004567116.1:49940755-49942262 GCF_000260355.1 Condylura cristata | reverse complement strand
TTTGTTTGTTTGTTTAGATGTTTATTTATTTATGCATGGAACAACTGGGGTGTAGGTCAGCAGTTCCAGGGGTGGAGGAATTTACTAGAGACAGAATGGGGAGCAGAAATTGGACAGCTCTACTGAAACACACTCTGAGGGCAAGCAGCAGGTTAAGACAGGAGTGGTCTCCCTCACCATTTGGTCAGCTCCCTGGCAGGGATCCAGCTGATGCTGCAATGGAGATAGCTTGATAGAGCTGAAACTTTAACCTTCTTTTGCACCAACTGGGAAGCCCTTAGTCACTTTTATTATGGAAAATTTCTCAGGCAGAGAGGTACATGGGAGCAAATTCACAGAAGCACTAAAAAGAAGTTAATTTTTCAGAGTAAATGAGCTATAAAAGTTGTGTCAATCAATTATGTGGCACTTACAGAATTAATTTCTGAACAACATTGTTCATGAACTATTTAATAATATGGGAAAATGTTCCAGAAAATCTGATGAAATATAACAGCAGTCACCCAATAGAGACCAAATAAGTGTTTTAAGGAGAACTAATAATAGACAAAATAAACTTTCAACTACTGCCACTCTCAGGCTGTGCCTA
Organism: Condylura cristata; assembly: GCF_000260355.1. Taxonomy (NCBI): domain Eukaryota; kingdom Metazoa; phylum Chordata; class Mammalia; order Eulipotyphla; family Talpidae; genus Condylura; species Condylura cristata. The sequence continues at coordinate 49,941,673 of NW_004567116.1, read as the reverse complement.
AAGCCATCGAGATGAGTGCTAAGAATGAAGGTCAGTGCAGGTCAGCTTCCCTCAGTGCTTTTCTTTCTCCTTTTATTGATCATGAGAAATAGTACCAAATGCAGTATGTTCCATCTACCTGAGACCAGGTCTCCAATTCTTCTCCACCCCATTGTCTCCAAGAATGCTACTCAGACTGAGACAAAAGAACTCTAGTGTTTTCCACCCCCTTTTCATTCCTCCTCCTCCCTTTGTTTTATACAGAGTTCTTCCAGTCTTAGATCTCTTTGCAAACAGCTTCCTGAGCAAAGCCTTACAATGGAAAGCAAAAGTAAAAGAATGCTCAAAAATTTTACCTCTGTCTTGTTGCTAAGCAACCATTTCCTTTGTCTCTAAGTATATGGAATATGACATTGTTTGGAATGTGTTTTCAAGCGGAACTTTAATGGCAAGAAACAAGGTGGGGAGATAGGGAGGAGGCGGAGGATGTGCTAATACAGAAAGCTTTAGACTGAACAATATAAAGCTATAATAGGAGAGGAAGAAATAGCAAGAACTACCATAGACATTTCAACCCACCACTACCACATGGTGTCAAAACTTTTAAAATGGAACATTTTTTATATTGGCACATATTTTTGAGAAAACAAACATATGGTTATTAACATATTCTTACCTTCATTATGATCTGGATATTTCCTCTACAGGAAAGTTTAAAAACATACTGTTCATATGTTTTTTATAGTCACATAATAAGAAGGCAGACAAAGAATTTTATGATTGAGTTTGCTCATAAGAATCCACAGGTTGAATGATTCAAGTTGTTTATATCCCCATGACTGGTGAGTCCCAAGTTATGTATCTGCCTCTGTTCTCTTGTTCTTGATCCCTAGGATGGCCTATAATTGAGAATAGACAATGATATCTCCCAGCCAAAAC
>NW_004567116.1:49937407-49940155 GCF_000260355.1 Condylura cristata | reverse complement strand
ATTTTGTAACATCTCTGGATAAACACGAATTAAACTTTTCATGATTACCATCATTGTCACCTGGCAAAATAACAGATCTGATGAGATGTCAAAGATTTGCAATTTAGTCTTTACTTTCACCATAAATATACAATATCATTTTGGATAGTTATTTATCCTCTTGGTAACTTTTAATTATTAAATGAATCATACCTATAAAATTGATACAAAACATCTATTGACTCAGAAATAATAAGTTAAAAATCATGCACATAATATTCAGATTAAAAAACAGAAAATTCCAAAGTACATGATAAATCTCTCTATAGCCCTATATACTCTTTGCTAAACATACTCCAACTTTTGTTTTAATCATTCTGCCATTTTGGGGGTTATATTTAATTATATAATTTGAAACTATCAGAAAACCTGCAAGAAAATCCAGCATATACTTTATTGAGACAACTTCACCCTTTATTTAGCTTTTGCTTAGTTGGTTTATGCCTGTATGTATGTGTCTGTCTGTTTAGTATGTAAAATGCATGTAGATACACACACACACAATGAATTATTTGAAACTAAGTTAGAGATACTTTTCTCACTTACCAAATATGCCTTTTTCTAAACTTAAGAATAACATGTTGTTTCCTAAGGGCAAGGAAACTTAACTTCCTTACATGATCATATACAGCCATACAAAATTGAGAAATTTAATATTGTCATATGTTTTTTCTAAGTCATAATTCATTTGTAAATTTTGTCAACTTTGCCAACAATATGCTGTATATATATATATTTGAGAATTCAGATTAAGGACCACACATTTACTTATCAGTACCCTTTAATAGTCTAAATCTAAAATCATTTCACTTTCTTTTTTCATCTTCTTGACTTTGGAGTTTTTCAAGAGAACAGAAAAAATATTCAGTGGAACATCCCTCAGTATGGTTTTATCCTAAGTTTCCTCAAGATTTAAGTTACACATAGATAGATAGGTCTATCAGTCCTCTCAAACAAAAAGATGCTCTTTCCCCTTGTTTCTGAAAGCTAACTTGTGGGGAGATAATTTTAGACTAGTAAATATCACTTTATACATCACACATTGAACTTCTACTTTCGATCCATTAATGTTTTTAACTCTCTCTCTCTCCATATATATATATATATATATGTATATATATATATATATACATGCACACATATATATGTGTGTGTAAATATATGCATAATTATTTGCAATTATGTTATAAACTTTTCTTTCCTTTGCTCATACATATTTATTCTTTTTATATTGGCATGAATTCACAGATCTTTATTTTATTCATTAAAATGCATTAATATTTTTTCTTTTAAATATTCACTTATTTATGCATAGAACTGGGGTATAGACCAGATATGTGAGGGAATTGAGAGGATTCACCAGAGACAGAGTGAGGAGCAGAACAGGCAAGTCTACTGACATGCATTGCTGAGGGGAGCAGCAGGCAAGACAGGTCTGCTGCACTTTATCTGAGTTAGCTCCCTGGCTGGGGATGGAACTCAGGCCATAGAGGTGACAGCATGATAGCACAGAGACAGCCCCTACACTACCAAAGAGGCCCCTAATATGTATTACTTTCATTTTAATTCTTTAGTTGTCTTATATATATTATCAATTGGAAGCTGTTTCAATCTGTTTTTTTATACTGTTCTCATCATATTTGAATAATTTCTTACTTTCAAATAAATAAAATATTTCAAAATCAATTCACAAGTACTTTGCCTCAATCTTGGAATCATCCATTTCTGTAAGGAACTTTGGTTCATTTACTAGAAAATAATATTTAGAAATGAAAACTGGGCTCAAGATATTCCCAGTTTTGAATGATATCAGTGGCCATCTCTAGGAAATAAATGTTTATTTAAACATACACATATGTATAGGTAGATGTTAGGTAGGTAGATAGATGATAGATAAATAGATAGACAGATAGGTAGATGATACATACTTACATAGAAAATCTTTAATAGTGAGAAAGCTGGTTCTGACACTTTCAGTATGTTTACTCATTTGCTCATTGGCTCATTTGGAATATACAAAATGTTTCAGAATTGCTATCCCATACCACAGTGAAATCAAACTACAAACTGGAGTTCACTATCATTTACTTAGGTAAAGTTTGTGTTCATTATAAAAAGAAGTAAAGACTCATGAGTTTTCATAAGGTCATATAATACTCGCACTCTCATGAATACATGGAATATTGAAAATGTCCTCATGTTTTTTCCAAGTGTTTCAAACACTCCCGATCCTCTAGAATGTTTTGAAAATTTTCAACTTTTTCTATTTTAGGACTTTAAATCATTTACAGATAATTGATAAATTGTGGGAATGGCTGCTGAGAGAAGGTGGCACAGGTGGTACAGTCACCAAGGATGTAGCATGAAGATGGAGCCTCAGAGACACTGAGTAGAGACCTGGAGCCCTTAGGATTCTCAGTATGGGGAGCTACCTGGCAGCCCCAGGTCATGGAAAAGGAAGCATTAGAGGATTATAGTTTCATTCCAACTATCCAGGACCCAGAAATGTCCTATATTTTAGAGAACTTGAAGTAACAAAGTTGAGTGTAAATTCAGAAGATAAATGAAGAAATTATCTAATTATTATCAGGTTCACACCAATAGTACCTCATTGTTCTTTGGCTACTCTTATTGGGTGGTGCTTATGGGTAAAACTTGAGCAATGTTTACCATTTAAAATGAAGCTGAAAATCTACATCCCTGAAGGAA
>NW_004567116.1:49924760-49936862 GCF_000260355.1 Condylura cristata | reverse complement strand
GAAATCTTATTTCAAAGCAGTTTTTAAAGAAGTATTTCCAACAAGATTTAATTATATGGTAGAGCCTAGTTTTTTTCAGGATTTATAATACTTAAATGTTTGAACAGAACAGTATTTTCCAGTTATTATGTGTAAGATGAGTTGTTAATTTTCTCATGTTTATTCACATATTTATCGTGCTCAAATGTATTCAGTTTAAGTCACTACTCTGTAAAATAAATAAAGGAGATGATTTTTAAGAAAAATCAATAAGACCTAAAGCAAGATATACCATGTTCAAGAATTGGAAGAGACTTATTTTTTTAAAGATTTTATTTATTTATGCATACAGAAATGTGGTGCGGGCCAGAAGTGCAGAGGCAGGGAGAATATTCACCAGAAACAGAATAAGGAGCAGAATAGGCAGATCGACAAAGTATATTGCTAGGGGAGCAGCGGGCAAGACAGGAGAGGTCTACTGCACCATATGGATCACCTCCCGGGTGGGACTGATCTCACACTGAAATTGGTCACAGCTTGGCTTAGCTTCGCAGTGCAGCACTTCAACCTGCTGCGCCAACAGGGAGGGCCCCAGACTTACTGATTTTTAAGTAATGTTTAGGACATGTATTTGTGTAAGTATGGAACACAATTTTCATTTAAAAATGTATGGTCTTATTTTGAATCTATTAAAAGTATATTATTTTTTTTCCACATGTGATGTTTTCATATAGAACTAAAAGTAATTATATCCTTTATAAACTCACCAATTAGTTATATTTGTAAATTTGTATATTCTTTAGCATGTTTTATAAAGGCAATCATCTTTCTTGTGGCAAGAGACAACTGCATATCCTTTTCCATACTTAATGACTTTTATTAAATTTCCATTAGTGCATTATTACAAATTATGATAGATTATTAAGAGTATGAAAATGGATAAACTTGAATGTAATTAGTAAGTACACTGGACATGTATTTTTCTTACCTGACTTTTGTCAAATTAAGGTAACCCCGTCTAGTCTCAGTTTAATGAGAGATTTTATATCTAGTAAATATTGAAAGTTATCATTTTTTTCCCCTGGAAAAAATAAGAAGGAAGGTGGGCGAAAGGAAGGTTAAATATGCTTTTCAGTTTGCAGCATTCCTAGGTTACTCCATCTCTCAGTGATTTCTCTCTTCTGAATGATTCCTGAACTCAGATATTATTGAGTCAGTGCTTAATTGTTTTCTAGCATGTGTGTGTTGACATTTCTTTCTTTACTGTCAAAGTGGAAAGAAACTTGAAAATGAGTATAGGCTTTATTCTATTTGATATCTGACTGTCTCATTGTGACAGTTTGATCAGTTTAAGCACTGAATTGTATAGGTAACAAAATAATATAATTTCTTGCAATTTTAGAGTGAACCCAAAACTCATGTAAAACAGAGCAAGAAACAGAACTCAGGCCCTCAAGCCTTGCACCTCAATAAATCCTATCCCATGCATCAAGCTGCCTGATTTCCATGGTTCCTCCCAAGACCATCTATGACATCAGCATCTGTTCCAATAAGGATTAAACACTATGGAGCCTCCAAATTGTAACAGAACAGATGCATACACACTCAGCCACAGCTGATATATTTCCCCCCACTACTTTGCCCATTGACCAGTTTGTGTTCAAAATTCCTAAGGATTAAGGATCTCCACAAACATTCTGCACAACTTGGTACACATTAGATGTTAATTTGGTATTTGTGTTTGAATAATTCCTGGATCCAATTTGTATGAAGATATCATTTGCAGTTGATATCTGACTGTCTCTTTCTGGAAAAAGGTCCAGCAGAATTTCATAATGGGCAGCAGCTGCACCCATTTGGAATTCTATAGTGCAGCTCTTGGGTTATATGGCATGGAGGATTGTCAATACCATACATATTTTTTAAAGATTCATTTATTTATGCATACAAAACTGGGTTACAGACCAGAGGTGGAGGGACAGAGAGAGGATTCACCAGAGACAGTGGGAAGCAGAACAGGCAGACTGAGGAAGTGCACTGCTGAGGGGAGCAGCGGGCAGGTCAGGAAAGTTCTGCTGCGCCATATGGGTCACCTCCAGAGCAGGGATCGAACTCATGCTGAAGTGTCTTTAGCTTCTTAGTGCTGTGTTTTAACTTGCTGTGCCATCAAGGAGGGCCTGTTGATACCATATTTACCTTAGAGAGCTATCAGGTTCAAAGGGTAATCTTCAACGTCCTGCCAAAGGGAACAAAAATTAATGAAGACTTGTACTTAGCTTCATATACCATATAATTGAAGCAGGTTTTCTTCAATTTCCGTTTCATCTCCTGCCTCTTCCTTGAATTCATTGAAGGATAGTGCTTCAAAGATGTGTCATTGGCATGCAGATTATTTTGATCTATAATCAAAATAAGATCCTGCAGTCACACAAGAAGAATTTACTACTCTTAAATAACTACCTTCTGTTTTTTTTTCTTTTACTAGAAATTATATTGTAGAAGTCAAAGAGCATCTGCTCCTTGTCATGTGTGTGCCCCTCTTCCTTATTCAGTCCTCTATCCCATTTTTATTCAGGAAACATGTTCTCATTTTGCCTCACTGTTTTTGCCATTCTCTGTCTATAGTCACTGTATGTACATAATTTAATTTATTTTACTTAATTTGTCCCCCCCTGCTAATCTCTCTGATATTAATTTGAATATTTGAGCAATCTGATAATTTAGGGGAGCACAAAGGAAATTTCTCCTCCTCCCTAACAGTGTCTTCTAGCAACTCAAGAATAGATGTCACTCCTTACATACAATACTGAACCATTTTTTCCTTCTTATGCTGATATTGCTTTCTCTGCTGGGAATGACACTATTCTACTCTTCCCTTGTCAACACTTCTTTCACATATCTGAGTAACTGCTTTTCACCTGGATGACTGAAGTTCATTTACAGATATTTATTAAGTTATGCCTATGTGCCAAATACTATACTGGATGCCAATGATACAAAGGTAAATAAAACAAATTCCCTATCCTAGAAGAACACAAACCATGTCATTGGGTATACAGGCAGGTAAACAAGATCTAACAACTGAACCAATCTTGAAGTTAGGAATCTGTCTAAACTTGGCTCTCTCATTTCCTCCCTTTGGCCAGTCTAATTCCTAAAACCCAGAGCCAAGTAAAAGATTTTTAAAGATCTTTAAACATTGCATAAATTGGACATCACCCAATCTAGCAGATAGAAAGGAAATATGAATAATTATATAAAATGAACAGTTTTGTAGACAGAAGAGTGCATGGGAAAAAGAAGTATACTAAGCAAACAATTGCACTGGTTATTGCAATGTTACTTTTCTTATGTGAAATAGCAGGGAACTCAGGTAAATTAGGCATTTTTTGTTAATTTGGCAATTCGTGCTTTACTGGACTAAGGTTCTGTTCTGTGACATTTGAAAGCATAATTAAGTCTCTATTTGATGATGGGGGCTTAGTAAAATTGACTCAATTTGTCCAATGTCTCATATTTTTGATGCAATGAAATTTCCTGCTATAACAGGGAAACTGGGCCAAATGGGAACACAAAGGGGCACCTCTGAACTGGCCTTACAGTGCTACTGAATACTTCTTTATTCATACCACACCCTACTGCCTATGAAAGTGCTCATTTTTTACAATTTTTCAGGGTTCATTTCTATCTGCAAGGTTGGATACTGCTCAGTTTATCAACTGTTGAAAAATGCATAAGATCTTTAAAAATTACTCAGTTGAGAGCCCTCTCTGGTGGTGCAGCAGGTTAAAGGACCATACTAAGAAGCAAAGCCACTTCAGCATGAGTTCAGCATGGAGGTGACCCACATGGCACAGCAGACCTCTCCTGACCCGCCCGCTGCTCCCCTCAGCAGTGTACTTCATCAGTCAGCCTCTTCTACTCTTCTCTCTATCTGCCCCTACATCTCTGGCCTGTACCCCAGTTCTGTAGGTATAACTAAATAAATCTTTATAAAAAAAATACTCAGTTGGGTTTGTGTCTGAGGAAGGAGCCAGGCTAGTGGGAGAAAGTGTTAAAACCAAAGTTAGAGAGGTTTGCACTTGATAGTCTGAGACAATGCTCAGCTGTTGGAAACCCAGAAGACTTGCCTGGCTTACCCAAACTGTCAGTTGTCATGAATTTTCATCACTTCCTGTGCAGATTCTAGTAATGGCATTTATCAACCTCTGCTATAAATATGTGTCTTTCCTCCTAATAAACTGTGAGCTCCTTGAAAGCAAGACCTGAGCTTTAATTTGATTATACACCCAGGAATTTGTCCCAAAACTGCTATCTTAGATTGTTGTAGGTGAAGAAAAATAATTTTCCCTTCAGGTTGTTGGCTGAAACACTCCTATAATAAAAGATTTACAGAGGAAAAAATACACATAAATTTAATAGCATGCATACCTCCAGTTTACAAGGAAAATAACCCAGAGAATTGAATAACTCCCCCAAAAGCCTTATATCACTTCTCCAGCTTAAGACAAAATAAAAGATTAGCACAGAATGGAATAGGTGTTAGGATATAAAAGAAATCCATATGTAGCTTAGTTCTTCTAGGTTCTATCAAGCATCGTCCAGACTGATAATCATAAAGAAATTTAACCTTTTATATGCTTGAGAGAAACCCAGCATGATGTAGCTCCACATGACTTCAGGTGCCATCTTAAATAGCTTAACTAAGACAAGGGAAGCTGAGTGGAAAGAAAGGAAAAGCTCACTTAAGGAGTTTGCCACGAAAGACACAGTAAACCAAGATACGGACTTATGTACTGCCTTTTCCATAAAAAGATTGTGTATTTCCAGAACCTTGAGGGAGACCCTTACAAACTTTTACAGGTAAATATCTTTTTCTATAGCAACCTCCACCCAAATTTCAAGGATCTTCCCATGATTTCAACCTTTGGCCAAAGATATATTTTTGCTTGAAAGTATTTTGATCTCCTACAGTTCTTTTTCAGTGTGCTTGTCCCTTATTCAACTTGTTAATTTGAACCAGCTGTCCTCACAACCTATAAACAATGACGTTTTACCATCAGCTAAGAATCCTGTGTTCCCATATCACTGCCCTTTGTACTGACCTACTGGACAATACGTAGAACGGTACTTACCAAACTTTAATGTGCATCTTGAGAAAAAATTAAAATGTAGAGCATAACTCTATAGTTTTGGGTGATCCTGGAAATTCTGCATTCCAAACATGTTTTTTTTTTTAAAGTTTATTTTTACATCATTTTGCACATTTTTTTTTCATCTCCATTGTAATCCCCACGGGTTTCCCATCACCAAATCACCCCCAAACATGGTTATTTTTAAAGATTTATTTATTTAGTCATACAGAACTGGGGTATAGGCCAGAGGTGCAGGGGCATTGAGAAGATTCACCAGAGACAGACTGGGAAGCAGAACAGGTAGACTGACAAAGTACACTGCTGAGGGGAGCAGCGGGTGGGTCAGGATATATCTGGTACACCATGTGGGTCTCCTCCGGGGCGGGGATTGAACTCATGCTGAAGTGACTTTAGCTTCTTGATGCTGTGATTTAACCCACTGCACCACAAGGAAGGGCCCCCAAATAAATATATATATGTATTTTTAGGTGAGGCCATTGCAGCTACTTAGGGACCACATTTTGAGTAAGAAGGCCCCAGATCACAAGGGATTTTTCTTCCTACACCTTGGGGCATAGTCACTATTTCTCCCTCCTGCTGCCTGGTTACCTTATGCAATCTCTTGTTATTAATTAATATATTCAATATTCAGTAATAAATATTTATTGATGCATACCTTATGCCAGGCTTCCTTCAGGCAATGTCACTTTCTTTTGTCCTGCTGTTCTTTGCACTCCTCTCCCTTCCACGTATATAACCGCAACTTGGCAGAGCTTCCTCTCAAATGCAGCTGATCACCTGAAATCCTAGAGCTTGTCTCTTTGTCTGCATTCCATTTCCTTGTAAATTTTCCAGGACAGTTCATAGTGCAAAATTTTTCCACCTATTCCTTTGCATGAAAATTAGAATACATCCTTTTTCAGAATACATATCCTGAATATTTTTATTGAGAAGTTATCGTGACAGAGCACAGAGCTTTGGCTGTGATACTCTGCTACTTGCAGTCTGCAACCGTCGTCACCGGTTTCAGGAAAAAGTGATCAAGGCTTCCTCACTTTGCAAACTGTGGCTGTGTTCTCCTTTTCAGGAACAGAAAGGTGAAGCATTTTGAGAGTTTTAAAAAATAAAATTAAAAACAAAAATCTAGCCTCCCTTGATTCTCAGACTCACTGTGACAGGCTTTGGGAAGAGGGTTCTCTATGTCTTAAAGTTGTGTTAACTGCTGACTGAGTGGCCCCACGTAGAGAGGACCACAGAGACCTAAGAAACTTGCAGTAAAGACTGAGCATGCTTATCATTGAATGTTGTGGCCTTCTCGAAAGGGATGATGCCACATTCAACATTTTATGTTGACCCAGGCATGTTTACAACCTGCAATAACTCGTGAATTTTAGCAATCTGAGGGCTTTTTAAACTCAGCTATGTATTACAAAAGTTAAAATTTTGGGCCCTCTCTGGTGACACAGTGGGTTAAAGCACAGCACCAAGAATCTAAAGCCACTTCCACATGAGTTCGATCCCCACCTGTACCAGAGGTGACCACATGGCGTGGCAGACCTCTCCTGACCCGCCTGCTGCGCCCCTCAGCAGTGTACTTCATAGATCTGCCTGTTCTGCTCCCCACTCTGTCTCTGGTGAAGCCTTTCACCACCCCTTAGCCTCTGGCCTGTGCCCCAGTTCTGTATGCACAAATAAGTAAATCTTAAAAAAAAAACAACCAAAATATAAAATTTTAAATTTGAAATACTACCTCATATTTTTATTTATTATTTATTTATTTTACTTTTTTCAAAAGACTCATGATTTATAGCTGGTTTCACTGGAGATTTTGAAACTTGACAAAATAATAGATGTGAATAGTGGTATAAATTATGCTTAAGTACTTGTTATTAAAATCTCTCTCTCTCTCTCTCTCTCTCTCTCTCTCTCTCTAATACACACACACACATATGTTTAATTTATTTTCATACCACCATGCTTTATAGACTTTTTGTAGGATGATGGGGATTTTTTTCCCAAAAAGTCCTTTTTTATTCTAGTAGTTTCCTCTGCTGTAAGATAGTTTCATATGTGTGTACATATGGACTAAACTATATCACAGGTACTCTTCACTACTGCCCTCTGCCTTTTCCTTTTACATTATATTTGTATTGAAAAACATTGGCTTTAACACTTTATTCAGAGATATACTTTATTCAGAGATATGTTCAGTGGTGTAAGTCAACATCTCTTCAGATAGATGTTACTATCCCCACCACCAATATGGAATAGTGTAGGAATAAAGTGGAGTCACCAATATTCCTCCAACACAGTTTATGGGCTTTCCACTCTGTTCCTAAGTCCTTTCTATTCTCAAATCTTCAGAGAGATTTTTAAGACTTGTTTTGGTTTTGTTTTTATCTGTTCCTTTCTTTTTATATGCCACATATGAGTAAAGTCATCTGTTATTTATCTTCATCCTTATGAAATTATTTTACTTAGCATAATCTCCTCCAGTTTCATCCGTGTTGCTGGAAATGGCAAGATCTATTTTTATTACTGATTAATATTTCATTTCATACATATATGTACCTATATACACACACACATTACATACATACATACATACTAATCCACTCATCTGTCCTTTAGAATTTAAGTTTCTTCTGAAACTTGACTGTTGTAAATTGCATTACAGTGTCTTTACATTCTTCAGGTAGATAACTAAGAATTGCCTTGTTGGGTCATATGGTAGATCTATATTTAACATTTTGAATAACCACCCTGTGATTTTCCACAGGGACTAGAGCAGTCTACATTCTTACTAATGTGTACAAGAGTTCCATTTTCTCCACATGCTGACTAACATTTCCTGCTTCTGATCTTTTTGATAAATACCACTCTAAATACTGTGATGTGAACAGTGAGGATCCTACTCGTTACTTGCTTTTCATTTCTTAGGCATTAACATGGAGTCTCCAAATTCTCTCCAGAAACTAAAGTCACATGAAGTATTTTGCCTTTGTCTTCTTCTATGTATTTTATGATTTTAGTTCTTAGATCCAAGTCTTTAATATATTTTGAGTTAAATCTTGTGCATCTATTGATAGGATCATATAATTATTATATTTTGTTATTGTGGGGAAATATACTGATTGATTTGTGATGTTGAAACATGCTTGTGTCCCTAAAAAATATCAGTTGTTTATAACATATGATCCATTTAATATATTGTTGAATTTGTTTTTCTAGGATTTTATTGAAGATTTTTGAATGTATATGATCTCAGATGTTTTCTGTTCTTACTTTTTGATGTCATTGTTAGCTTTTAGTGTCTATGTACAGAATAGACAAACCTCTAGCAAGACTCATTAAGAAAAAAGAGAAACAATGTATTAAATAATAAACAAAAGAGAAGTTACAGCTAAAAGTCAAAAATGAAGATGATCATATGAAACTTTTATAAATATATTTATGCCAATATTTAGGGTAACCTAGAAGAGATCAACAGTTGTAGAAACATACGATTGTCCAACTTTAAATCAGGGAGAAATAGAAAACCTGAACATACCAAATACAAGCAAAGAAATTGAATGGTAATCAAAAGTCTCATCCGTACACAAACTTCAAAGACCACACAGTTTTATTAGTGAGTATTATCAATACTTCAAAGAAGAACTAGGATCTATCCTTAAAATTTCCAAGAAATTTGAGGAAAAGGGATTGTTTATGAACACATTTACCTTGAGTTTATTTTGGAGCAGGACTTTCTGCTGGAGACAGTAGAAGATTGTATTCTATTTCCTAATCCAGCCAGATATTGCATGTCTTTTAATTGGTGAGTTCAATCAATTATCATTTTGAGAGATTATTGACAAATACAAGTTTATTGCTGTGATTTTGTTTTTCAGTTTTTTCTGTTTCTCCATTTGGCTTAGATATAGGAGTTCCTTTTAATATTTCTTGAAAGGGCATTGGTTTTTGCAAAGTCCTTAGTTTTTCTTTGTCTGAGAAGGCCTTTATATCTCCCTCATATCCAAAGACCTTTTTTAATATATAGCATTCTTGGTTGGCATTTTGTAAGTTTAAGTTTTTCACTCATGCAATTTTATCCCTCCTTGTCAGCATAGCTGCTTCTGAGAAATCTGATTGTAACCTCACATGGGTTCCTTTTCAAATTAGGTACATCTTTGCCCTTGTCAACTTCAATATTCCTTCTTTTTCTTGAACTCTTAGAAGTTTCACCACTATATGTATTGATGTGCTCATTTTATGTAGGTTCTCAGGTATTATTTTAGCTTCCTGTGTTTGTATATTTACTTACTTTGCCAGGTTTAAGATGTTTCCTTCTATTAATTTTTTAAGTATGTTCTCTGATTTTTTTTCCCTCTTCCTATTTCAGGGTACACATTATTCTTATATTGCTTTGTCTCATATTGTCAGATTATACATGAAGTATTTCTTCATTGTTTTTTAACTTTGTCTCATGGTCTCCTTCAGTCTTGTTTCTTTGTAAATCTGTATTTCATATTGACTGATTTGTTCTTTCCTTTGTTCTACGTCTATAACTTTCTATATTACTTTTAATCTCCTCTTTTAATTTTTTATTCATACTGAAACAATTTTATTCACTTCCTTAGAGTGTCAACATCAATATTTTGTTGGCTGATTATTTTTTAATTCGTTAAACATTCTTGTTTATTTTTTCACAATATAAGATTTGTTGATTTTTTTCCCTCAGGATTTGTATTTGTTTTTTCTGAATTTTCTTGCATATCCTTGATCAATTTTCTGTACCTATTCTGAGTCATTTGAATTTTGTCATGATGGGAATCTTTATTTATGATTGATAGCAGGAACAAATCTTTCATATCTTTGTTCCCCCTTGGTGGTGTAATAATCCCCTTTCAACTTCTGTGGCCATTTCTTTTGGTTATTCCAGCTCTCTATGCTTTCAGGACCTCACTGTTGTGGATTTTACCTCTGCTGGCTTGTGTCTGCCTATCCACACTTACCCACTTGTCTAGAAAAGAGACTTCAATCACATCCGTTTAATTACATCATTTTAATTAGTTTGTGCTGTGGGGACCACAATTAAAAAGTATACTATAGATACTAAGGGTTACATATTTTATAATAATCATAATAGTTTTCCTTTTGTGCTGTTGCATAAGTCCTAAATGTATATCTGCAGACACTAACCATTAACAAAATGATTTCTGTAAGACGTAACATTAGAAAAGGGACAAAGAAAATCAACTACTTAAAACATATGAACCTAAATGTGTACCCTATGAACAGCACAGAGATTCAGCAATAAAATATTGTGACCAGTGAACATACACAAAGGATCAGTAAAAGCTGTGATAACTGTGGAGCAGTATCTGTGAGAGGTGCTACTGTCTTAACTTAAAACCACTCTCAGTTAAGATGAGAGTTAGATAAAAGAGAGGAGGTTCATTAAGAGGGCGTTAAGTCCAAAATGGAGTCATGTGTTCAGTTTCATGTCAGCAAACCAAGATTTAACCTAACTGCAATTTCAGTATGTCACAGAAATGTTATCTACATCTGCACAATCTGAAATTACCTGTTTAGTACTTGTGAAGTAACCCACATGCCAGAGCCTCTTTCCCCACAAAGCTCATATAATTTCAGGGAATACAACACCCAGCATGTCACAAACCAGACTTCCTGAATGTGGGAGCAGTTGGGAAGGAGTAAAGTGAATATATAAGTTAAGGGGGAATGAAGGAGCAAGGGGAGACCTCGATGGGGAGACAGATTGGTGAGAGACAGATGGAAAGGCAGCTCCTGAAACTTTAGCATTTTAGTAGAGACAATGACAACCATTATTTTGACTTTGTTGTATATTATATGTTACATTTAATATTTTGGGTCTACCTTTTCCCAGTTCTCTCACCCCTGCCTAACCTCCTTTATGTTTCTTGCTGGTCTGTAACTTTGACGCATTCTATTATTTTTGGGCCTCTGTCATCCTGATTTAGGACAAACCATGTTGACTAGGAGTTTGCCCATGAAGAGATGGAAAAATTTCAGTTTGATTAAGAATGTGCTATTCAAAATAGAGTTCTTTATTGATACCAATAAAAGGTATTTTACATAAAGAATACACCTTATTAAGTATGTATGTGGATGACCAAACCCTTTAAAAATTTGTTTTATTTATTTTTTTTGCTTAATGGATTAAGTTTTCTGGGTTCCCCTCAGTCTCTGTAGTTGAAGTTTAAAAGTAAGGATTAGGGCACTTACAAAAGTTCATCTCTGATTCTAGAAACTTATTTAAAATAGCCAACCCAAGTCTTACAAAAATGCATTAGAAAATTTTTACCAAAATATATGTGTAGAGGATATTTATTTACTTTTGGGGGACTCAAGTTTGCCTAAGCAAAAAATCTACATGGAATGGGAAGCCAAAATGTGTTATTCACTCTTGTGAATTCCTATATTTTTCCTATATTTTTCTGTTCCAATGATAACTTTTTGGGTTGGAAGAGATAACGCCTCAAATTTAACAATTGAAACAATTCCATGAGACCCTTTATACAGGAGCAGAAATACAAGTTTCCCCTGCATATTTCTAGGTTCTTGCCCAATACACTGAGTACAGAGCAGGTACATAGGGGAAATATAAGCAGAAGTTTAATAACAAGCCTGCCTTGATCACATAAGACCCAAGAAAATTGAGCAACTCTCCAAAATGGCCGAAGCCAACTCTTTAAATGCCATCTTCTGCTAAAAGATGTTGAGATGGATATCCAATAATATTAGAGGAAAAAAAAAAAGCACAGTAAATAAGGACATTATTATTATGAAGATTACATTCCCAACTTCTCCATTGAAAGAGTACCTAAAGATTTGCTTATTCTTCATTTTCTGGTTTGGAGAGACAGACACTCTTACAAAAGTAAATTTTCCCCATAAATGTAAATGTTTCCTATGTCTTCTGTTTCATAAATATATTTTAAGCATAGGCCCTCCCTGGTGGCAC
>NW_004567116.1:49906305-49923800 GCF_000260355.1 Condylura cristata | reverse complement strand
TTTTTTGCCTTATTTTCCTTTTCTGATTGAGGCATTGTTTTAGGTTTGTTTATCTTCTTTGACTTGGAGGTAGTTGTGGGAAGGAAGATAAATGGAAAACTGATAACTGTCTAAATCTTTTGGTCAAGGGAGGACTAATTCAGGTGGAAAGTCCTATTTAGCCTCACTTCACTCAGGTCTGGTGCAAGCACTGATCACTGCAAGCAGCCCAGTTTCCACTGCCCCACCTTCTTGTTTCCCCTCTCTGTGGTAATCAAGGTTTTTCTTTTTCAGATATTCCTGAAGGGGACAGAATGGAATTTTCTTGTCCTTGCTGTCAACAGCCAGGTTCTTTGTGAGTGAGCAGAAATTTCCAGACCCAATGTTCATACACTCCATCCTCACTGAGAAGACCCCCAGACAAGGTCTGTGTGCTACACAGTGTGTGACTAAATCTGCAGATTGCTTGGTTGCATAAAATGGCCCCATTCTTGTCATATCTCCTCCCCCGTTCACTGTTCCAGTACTATAGTAAGCCTCTAATATGAGAGTAAAATGTATGTAGATAATTGCCCCAAGTACAGCAATGAGTGAGCAATATTTAAGGGAGCAATATTTAATTTCTTATGGTTATATTTCAGGGAAAGATTTTTCAAAGCTGACTTGTTCTTCCATGTTGTGGATGAGACCAATTAGATGCTTTAAAAGAATCTGAAGTGAGTGACAAACCTAAGCAAGAAAGCAAAGGCATAATCCACGACCCTAATAAAGGATGAAGGCAAGTTATTCTATTTATGGTTTTGCTTTTTCCAGAG
This sequence comes from Condylura cristata, assembly GCF_000260355.1. Classification (NCBI taxonomy): domain Eukaryota; kingdom Metazoa; phylum Chordata; class Mammalia; order Eulipotyphla; family Talpidae; genus Condylura; species Condylura cristata. Next base: position 49,923,006 of record NW_004567116.1, on the reverse strand, counting down.
ACTAGATGTTCTCAATGTTCTCTTTTAGATTAATGCTCCTGATGTAAAAATGATATTGATTGCTGTGTAGTCCTCCCATATATTTTTTATCATTTAAAAGAGCTGAATTTTCCATGTCAAGTATGCACTATAAAAGATAAAAGGGAGCAATATCAAAACAATGTATGTCTAATGAAAACTATCCATTGCATTTCAGTTTAAAATTGGTGTGTATGCAACCAATTTTTATGTCTGTTACATTTGAGAACTGCTTTAATTACAAACAGTTCCTCATTTTCTGAAAAACCTTGAGTTTTCCATTTGTAATATTTTAAATTGGAAGTGCTTTGTTTATCATACTTCAAAAAGTCACTGAAGTTATTTAGAAAAAAGATGTTCTCTGTATTCCAACTGATTAGGAGTTGATTTCTAGTCAATATAACATTTGAATTAAGCTAGCTTAGTATAAACCTTGAATTATAAAGTAATATTTTAATATTGCACTAAATAAGTTTACCTAATGGGAGAAATTTTAATTAGAATGTAATAAGAAAATAAACTTAATTTGACTCATTGATTTTTCTCTGTTCTGGAGAAAATTGGCATTCTTTGGAAGACACATGGATTTCATATTAAATAATAATTTAGACAAATGAATAAGCAGGTAATCTTTAAAGTGGGAGTAAGATATATTTGAAGTTTCTAGTGTTCTTGTCCATTTTTGAATGAAATTAAATAATGCGGATGGCTGAAAATAACTGTCTACTTGAAAGATCATCTCTAATTGGTATACAAGCTCTTGCTTCCCGTCCCCTCTGCCCCATTGAATATATTCACAAACAATACATTATTTGAAAAGGAATCCAAGTATTTAACTATTACTTCTAACTTTTACATTCATTCAAATCCATTTAGTTAGTATTTTCAGGTGTAAAACCCCATGTTTTGGTGTTTAGCACATTGTAGTTAGCAAAGAAAGCCTTTATTTTTCTAAAAGTTTTCTGCCAATAGAAATGAAATGTAAACAGGTATTAAAGTGTAGTGATATGATAGTGATAACAGATTATTCAGAGTGGCCAGATAAGGTAGTATATCCAAGAGTATTTCAAATATCCTGCTTATTTATTTGTTTGTTTGATCAAAATTGCCCCAATTTTGGCAATTGGGAAGCTCCCTCAAGCAGCTTTTGTGTCTCTGACATACCTCTATCAAGGTGGCTCTTTTTATTTTTCATGATTTTACCTGTTTGTCCTACAAATACTGCTAATCAACCTTGTGTATTTCTTTCTTCCTATATTAAAATCAGTCTTTTCCCCCAAGAAACCCTGGGTCCTCTTAGTGAAGAATGGTATTAGAAACCAAGAATTAGGTGTTAGGTTTACTATTATTATAGAGCTTTCACTGCTTTTAGGTCTTTCAGTCAACAGAATATACACATAATTTTGTGTCCACAATACCTACTAATATTTATATCTTAATGATTTGTATTTATATTAGGTTAAAACATAGTATGTTGATGGCTCCAACTCTAGCTGATCACCACAAAGATCATTTTAGTCCCCTATGTGTGATTATCTTTATCCTCCTATTTACGAATGAGAAACCTTATTCTTACATATGAAATAAGTAGTAAATAGGACATGAAATAAAATGATAGAATGAAATACAAATGCACAGTGGTAACAGTAAGAAAAAAAAGGTTTTATTAGTAGTTAAAAGAAATATGAGAAGGCCCTCCCTGGTGGCACAGCAGGTTAAAGCACAGCATTAAGAAGCTAAAGCCACTTCAGCACCAGTCCGATCCCCGCCCGCCCGGGAGGTGACCCACATGGCGCGGCAGACCTCTCCTGACCCGCCCGCCCGCTGCTCCTCTTGGCAGTGTACTTCCTCATTGGGCTTGTTCTACTCCCCACTCTGTCTCTGGTGAACCCTCTCACTGTTCCTACACCTCTGGCCTGTACCCCAGTTCTGTCTGCATAAATAAAAACAAAAATCTTTTTTAAAAAAATGCATCTGAGGATGCTCAAACCTACTTCATTAAATGATGTACATTGTTGTAAATAAATGTTACCTCCATAAAGAAAAACCAACATAAAGGTTATGATTCAAACTCATGTAAATATAACTAAGAACATAATGAATAGAAAATGATAAAATATGGGCTCAGCATGCTTCTGCTGCATCATTCTGCTAGTCAGAAAATGATAAAATATAACCACTAAAGTAGAGGCAAGGTAAATTTACCTTCTCACTGCTTCCAGTTAACTATTTTGAAGTCACAATCAACTCTGGGATAAAAGAAAAAGAAATAAAGTTGCAGGACTTAGATATAAGGTAAATATGTATGCTATTACTGATGCTATTGCTGATAATATAACTATATATAAAATATCTAAGAAAATACTAGAACTGAGAGGAGTTTGATAATGTTGATGCGCACACAATTATGAAAGTATTGGAATTTTAGGCACCATAAGAAATAATTTCAATATATAAATGTAAAAAAAGTGTAAAAATACCTAATAATTATAAAAATACACAGGATCTTTATAAAGACAATATTGAATTATTAAATTTATAGATTATCATGGGTAGAAAGATAATATTTTAAGTTAAATGATGGCCCCCAAATTAAATTCGAACATTAAATTTAATTCTAATAAAATACTCAAAGGGATTTATTTCTTTGAAACTAAGTCAATAATTTATGTAAGAGCAAATGTAAATGTCAGAACAAGGGTAAAACTCTTATGAAATAACTTGATCAGTAAGACTGTGATTTTAATTCAAGGATAGATAAGTAGATGAATTTTTAAAAATTAAATGTACAGGAAAATATCTACCTTTTAGAAAACTTGGTTTATAATATAGGATGTATAAAAAATATTAAACAAATTACCTTGGAAAACTGGAAAAATGGTTACCAAATTGGAGAGAATTAAATTTAGATTTCTTCTTTTGGTCTGTATGGAAATGACTTACAAGGATTCTAAACATAAACATGAAAAGCCAAAACCAAAATCAAAACATGTAAGATTCTATGTGCACAAGGGATGACACTTTAACAAGCAAATGAAACAGACATTAAATACACTCATTAGTTCAGTTGCATTAGAATTTAAATCTTCTTTGCACAATACACATAATGGAAGGTAAACACAGTGGAGATAAATCAATAATTAATATATAAAATGTATTTTCAATGGCTGCAAGTAAAAATAAATTCTGGGAGCAGAAAAAAAAATCCAATGTCTGGTAAATATATACAAAGAGTTCAACTTCATTAATTATGAGTGGAAAATTTATAAAGCAATGAATTTATACCATGTTACTCCCATAGAACACTTAACAATGAAAGGCTGAAAATAGAAAGTGTTGGCAAGTTTATATAGAGAGAAATAGGTGTTTTAATATTTTTCTGATTATAGCTTAAATATAGAAAATGCTTTGGAAAATAGATAATATGAAGAGTTAAAAGAAGGACATACACTTGAACAAAATAACTCCTCTGGTATTATATATTATTTATCACTATCATAATTTACTAATTGCTGCTTTATTTTTTATTGAGACAACATTGGGGTTTACAATACTGTACATGATTTACAGAAATAAGTTCACACAGCTTCAGATATATGTAACCACACCACCCCACAATCAATAGTACTATATTGTGCTGTTTATATAAAGGATATTTACTTTAGCATAATTTGTAAAATAAATACATTGGAAGTGTCAGTATGTGGAAAAACATATTAAGATATTGTATTAAATGTTAAGTTACTATAAGCTAAAATGAATATATTGTAGTTCCCTGTATTTACTCAGAAGCATTTATATAAGATAATAAAAATTTAATGAAAAAGAAAGTTTCAGAATGATGTGACACATATATAATTTTAATATGAATGGAATTAATTCCACATTGTATATTAAGAGTGCTTATTTAATAAGTTTATATAAACATACCTGCAATGATAATATGCCTGCAAACTCAGAATATCAACTCTTTCTGATATAAGCAGAAAGGAGAATGGATTTAATGGTATGATCAACAATTCTGTTACATTCAATATTTTTTATTTGTTTTATGTATATATCTATTTATATTATTGTTTATTGTACAACAGTGTTTACTACACCCCACCCATCATCACCATAGTCCCCCACATTCTTCCCTCCTCCTGACCACTCTCTGTCCCCCTCCCCTGTAGGATAACTCTGGTTTATAACTGTTTTGTTGTGTTGTGTTGTGTATTGTAATACAACACACTTCCCCTCACCTCATGTCTTATTTGGTTCTCTTAAATCCCTCCTATAATTGAAACAATTTCATGTTTTTCTTTTTCCTTCTGACTTATTTCAGTAATCATAATCCCTTCCAGCTCTATCCATGTTGCATGCATGAATGGATTAAGTAGTATTACATTGTGCTTTACCTATACTTTCTTCTATATATTTTATTGTTTAGGAATTATGTCTAACTCTTTTATCCATTTGAATTGATTTCAGTGCATGGTGTGAGATAGTGGGCTAGTTTCATTCTTTTGTTATGTTAGTCCAGTTTCCCCAGCACTATTTGTTAAACGAACTGTCCTTGTTCCATTGCATATTCGTTGTTCTTTAACCAAAGACTAATTGCCCATATATATGTGGGTTTATTTATGGGCTTTCTATTTGGTTCCATTGGTCTCTGTGTCTGTTTTTGTTCCAGTACCATGCTGTTTTAATTATTGTAGCTTTGTGATATAGATTGAAGTTTGTAAGTGGGATTGATACCTCCATTTTCCTTTACTTTCATCAGTAGAGCTTTGGCTATTTCTGGTTTTCTGTGGTTCCATATGGATTTCATCAATGTTTATTCTATTTCTTTGAAGAATGTCACTGATATTTTTGTTGGGATAGCATTGAATCTATAAATTATTTTTGGTATGATGGCCATTTTAATAATATGAATTATTCCAATCCCTTCCATTTGCAAGGGCTATTTTTCCATTTCTTTGTGTCTTCTTCTATTTCTTTTAATCATGTTTTACAGTTTTCTTTGTATAGGTCCTTCACATCTTTTGTTAGGTTTATTCCCAAGTATTTGATTCTTGTTTTTTTGTTTGTTTGTTTCAGTATTAAAAGGGATGAATTTCTTGATTTCTTCTTTTTCAGATTAATTGTGTGCATTCTAATTTTTAATAAAAAATATCAAGTAAAATATCAATCTGGTATGTTTTGACAAAGCTCTCAATCAAATACAATATAGCAGAATTTTTGGGGTGAGAAGAACATTTTTTATGAAAAAGCAAAAAAGTATTTGTTAAGTATTTCACAATAATTTAATTTAAAGATGCCTACTTGTATTAAGTGATTATAAAAATTAATAATGCCAGTTAAAGTTTGAATAGGATGGTAACAGTTTGACAGGAGGAATAAATTGCAGGTTAAAATTTGGACAGAGCAGAGATTCAGAGACAGTGACTTGTAGGGTATGTTGAGAAGATAGTGGGATTCCACATGCATCTGAGACAGTATTATGTTACATTGAAAAAATGAGGTCTTTAGAGTCAGGAAGTAGTCTTGGGCCTAGTCTCAGTTGTACTGCCTGAATCAAAGTGTTTTTGAAGGGTTAGTTAGAAGTGCAAGAAAAATCTGAACATGACACTAACCTAATATGTCCTCACAAAGTGGCTACATCACACCAGTGCCCATTGGAAGGTAGAGGGAATATGAAGGTAGGAGGTGGATTGGTATCATATCTTCACAGACATTAAAAGTCACAAAGAGAGAATGAAAGCACATGATCAAAAAACTCAAAGGTATAAAATACCAACCATATCCTGAAAATCTCTCCTTTGCATATGTGGGAGAAATAAAGAACTTCTCAGACAAAGAAAACTGAAGGGGTGTGCAAAAACTAGCCTCTCCCCTCCAAGAAATATTGAAAGGAACTCTAAAGCCACGTGGAGAAACTCACACACACACACACACACACACAAACTGAAAAAGGAAATAGATATGAACACAAAAGAAAAAAAAATAAAATGGCAGCAACAGATTTTCATTTATTAATAATCACTCTAAATGTTAGCAGATTAAACTCACCAATTAAAAGACACAGAATATTTGGCTGGATTAGAAATTAGAATACAATCTTCTGCTGTTTCCAAGAGACACTCCTGCTCCACAAACTTAGGCTTGAGGTAAAAAGTTGTAAAACAGACATATAAGTAATTGGCAATCAAAGGAAGGCAAGGACAGCCATATTTACATCAGATAAAATAATTTTTCAGTTCACAAAAGTAGTATAGTAATCATCTATACAATGATTAAAGGAACAATATATATTAGGAATAAACAACACTTATCAACAAATACTCACCAAATATAGGAGCACCAAAACATATTAGGCAATTACTACCTATTCAGAAAAAGAACACTGGAAAATATATATTTATATTAGATTTCAAAGCCCTACTCTCATCAATGGACAAATCAATGAGAGATGAATCAAATAGATCCAAAGACTTAGACCAGATAAACCAGATAGATATGTATGGATCCTATATCCCCAAAAAATATTTTTTTAAAAATATTTTTTTAAGTGTCCATGGGGTATTCTTCAGTATTTACTGTATAGTGGGCAAATATCAGCAAATTCATGAAGACTGAATTGACACTATCTTCTCAGACCATAAATGTATCAAATTAGAAATTATCTGCAGTGGAAAAGGAGGAATAAACTAATACATAAAGATTGAATAACTGGAAGGTACTGAGTCAATAGAGTAAGTAAAGAAGAAATCAAAAAATACCTTGATACAAATGGCAATGAGGACACAACCTTCCAGCATAGATGAGGCACAACAAAAGCAGTATTAATGCAAGTATATAGCTATATGGACCCTTGTCAAGAAACAAGTGCCCAAGTGAACAATCTTGTCTCTCATTTTGAGGCACAAGGAAAAGGACATATATATATATATATATATATATATATATATATATATATATACATACATTTATATATACATACTTGTGCTCTTTTGTTATATATATATTATATTGAATATATTATATAGTACATATATTATATATATTATATATTATATTATATACATTATATTATGTATATATTATATATGTGAGAGATTAATCAAATAGATCCATATATATATGGTAGTAGAAAGTAAGGAATAATAAAAGTTAGAGCACAAGTTAGTAAAATAAATAAAAAACACAGTCCAAAAGACCAATGAAACAAAAAGGTGGTTCTTTGAAAAATTAAATAATACAGGAAAACCTTTAGCTATGATCACTATGTAAAAAAAGAATATGCTCAAATATATAGGATCAAAGTTAAAGGGGAAAAGTCACAATAACCGCTGCAGAAATTCAGAGATATAAAAAGTTACTATGAAGATTCATATGCAAATAATTTCAACAACTTCTATGAGATGGGCAGATTTTTAGAATTATACAATCACCTAAGACTGAATAGGGGAGAATTGGAAAACCTGAACAAATCAATTACAAGCAAGGACATTGAAGCAATAATCAAAACTCTCCCCAAAGCCACATTACAGATGCAAATGACCTCACAGGAAAGTTCTAGCAAGTTTTCAATGAAAAATTAATACCTATTCTTCTCAAATTCTTTTAAAAAATCTAGAAAAACTACTTCCAAATATATTTTGTGAGGTTAACATTACATTAACACCAAACCAAAGACAATACACATAAAGAAAAGTACAGACCAATCCCTCCTAATAAACACAGATATAAATGCCCTCAATAAAATCTAGCAAAGTGAATCCAAAAATACATAATGGGATTGTACATCATGACCAGTACAATTTATGCTAAGGACACAAGGATGGTTCAACATCCAAAAATAAATTGATGCATCATTCTTTTTAATGTGAATCTTAATTTTATTCAGAGTGATTCCAAAAAGTAAGAGAAAACATACTTCTTGTCAGTGGATGTAAGAAAACCAATGTTGTTTCTACAACATTCCAAAATCATGAAAAAACCAAAGGTATACCGACTGTTAGTATAAATATTAGCAAATTGTCCTCTTGACAAATGGCATGTTTTGAAAAAGGTATAAGTTCTGCTCAATGGGCTAGCCTGTGATAGATGACCTCTCTCAAGCAATTTATATTGCATAGTAGCAGTAAAACAATTTTTATATATGACCCATCAACAAACAAAATTTTTGCATATGACTCACCAACAAATTTACATCTGGAAGATTCAAGGCAGTGTCTTGTAACAGGGTGTAGTGTCATGAAATGGGACCTTAATACCTCACAGTTATGTTTTTGCCTTCACCAGGCAGGAGAAATAACAGAAAGATTGAGAATATTTAAGATGTAGCACATTTGGTAAAAGCTGTTTATAGGCTCTCATAGAAGGCTAACCTGTTTAAAAAAAAAAGTTGCATGAGAAATAACAGAAAGATTGAGAATATTTCAGGTTTTAAGATCTGGCACATTTGGTAAAAGCTGTTTATAGGCTCTCATAGAAGGCTAACCTGTTTAAAAAAAAAAAGTTGCATGAGAAATAACAGAAAGATTGAGAATATTTAAGATCTGGCACATTTGGTAAAAGCTGTTTATAGGCTCTCATAGAAGGCTAACCTGTTTAAAAAAAAAAAGTTGCATGACATAAATGTTAAAAAGTTGTGAATGATGTAAAAATATATAAAATGTTGAAAATTAAAAAAAATTACTCTGCCCTTTAAAAAATTTATATCTTGTCATCTGCTATATTATGGGGGGGGGGGCTTAAGGATATTATATGAGGGAAATAACTCAGATAGAAAAAAGACAAACACCATATATAACTTCAGTCATATGTGAAATATAAAAAAAAAACCTATAATATGTGAAATAAATAAAACTCACAGATATATCACAGATATATATATATATATATATATATATGTATATATATATATATATATATATATATAAAATGAACCTTTCATTACCAAAGGGGAAGTGACTTGAAGAAAGGACAAAATGAGATGGAAACTAGTATATTGATGATAAGTACACGGTAGTGTATAAAAATACTAGATTATAACATTGTATACCTAAAACTTATGTAATGTTATAAACCAATTTTATCTCAATTAAATAAAAGTAAAATTATAGTAGAAAATAAGTTGTATATACCACCATGTAGAATTTGTAAATAAATGCCATTTCCTAGGTTTAAAGTTGCTGAAGATTTTACTGACTTTGTATTTAAGTAATCTTAATACAGTTGGGTAACTGTAATCAAATTTACTAAGTAAATTTATAATCAAATCAAGTGAGTAACTGAATCAAATTTACAATTCAAAAAACATAGGCTATGTTTATACCATATCGTTGACTAAGCAGTCCCAGGACTTGGTTATCTTTAGTTATGTAGTCTTAGAGCAGGTGGTTTTTACAGGGGATATTTTAGTCTTACAAGCATTGCTATTTATCTTCCCCAAAAAGCTCAGATTCTGCCTCAATAGACATTGACTGTCCCAGATCAGGTATTTAAAATAATAACAATATTTCCCACATTTTGCCCTTCTAGGAGTGCCTCATAGAAATGCTGGACCAAACAATAATACCTCTGCTATATGGGAACTTAGAGGATAATCTTTTTTTCATTGTCCTTGTAGTTATAAGGCTAATAATTTGGTAGAATTTGGTTTAGGGTCTTATTTCAATTTGTTTCAAAATGCTCAGCTATGGTTATCCATTGAGTCAAACCAATGATACCCTCTTATTTCCTGCCTCTTTATCAACCCATTAACTGCAGGAGATTTTTCCATTTTGCATGTATATAAGCTAAAGCAGGTGGGCTGACCTCATTTACTTCATGGAACCTGAAATACCATGGGAAGAGATTCTAGGGGGGCTTTAAAATATGCAACAGATTCCTATTTATTTTGTTTGTATGTTTAAATAGTAGATCAACTCATATAGGTAGGGAAGACTCTAGAAACCTTTCTGGTCATGCTGGAGATTGATGAGTACAAATATCACCCAGAAAGGTAATGCCTTTCTGCTTTCCACTCCCATTTTTGGGTTTCACCAAATCCTGCTGACATAAATACAAGCTGATGGCGATCTGGCAGCCCAGCATCATAGGTTCCAGTAATTATTTTAAATTTTCAGGAAACTTTTGGAGATCCTCTCTGAGTCTAGAAATGTCTTTAACTATGGTCTTTAGTTTGGTCTTTGACCAAGGGGTGAAAGTAACCTGAGGATCTTATGCAATCTCTGATACAACTTTTCTGTTTTTTGTTTTTTTTTAATGACTCTTCAGAATGGAAAGACAATACAGATAAAGAATTACCACCATATGAATATTCAGGTAAAAGGATAGAGGGATGCAGTAGGTCATGTTTTACTGTCATTTAGGTAATTTTGTGTTTTTCAACTTTTCATTAGTATTTTATAATGAATTATTTAATGAAACATTTTAGAATCTTGAAGCTTTTTTTTTAATCTTCTGAACATCAAATAAAATAGAAATAGATATCCCATTCTGTTTGTTTGATTTGGAAATCCTTGTTCGTGAGTGTACTACTTATAAAACAATATTGTCTACAAAAAAAAATATTGTCTAAATTGAACATTCCCTCTGATAAGTATTGTGTTTCTAGGGTATTTTTAGTAAAATTAAGCCATTCTTTAGCTATTTATAGCTTCTGGGACCATAGCCCTTAGACATAAAAAAAGCAAAAAAAGCACTGAAATGTAGCACATTCAACTCTTTGGAATTCAGAGATACCATTTTTATTTATTTTTATTGTTACCATTATTGTTATTATTATTAGCTTGGAAACATTTACCTAACACTTTAAGTCTCTTGGAGTCAAACTAACGTATAAGAGGGATGTACACATCAGTTGGGAGTATGTTAGTTTTATAGTGTACCTCATTACATGGAAATTTCTTGCAGTTAGCAAGTGACCTTGTGTCAATATAATCCTTTTCATGACCACTTATCCTAATGTGTAAATTTTCTTGAGGAAGTAAGTGCTCTAACTGTTTCTAAATGATTAATTCAGGCCCACCAATTTTGTAGGGGTTTTGGCTCCTAAGAGTCCCTTTAATAACTTTTATAAAAATTTAATTGGACACAGGCCATCATATGTTGGACCCTGTGAGACCACAGGGTCAGTCTGGTTTTTAGAGTTAGATGCTTTATGATTCCAACTGGTAACTAGAAAGTTGGTTAGGTGGGGGAGCTTGACACAAAGAAAATGGAGCACATTATCAAAAGGCACTTATCCACGACCTTTGAAAATGGTGAGACAAATAACACAAAGGGGCATAGTTAATGAACCTGAATTTCTGATTCCCTGAAACTACAGGAAGTGCTGTTTGGTGTGCACACTACCACTAAATCATGTTTTAAATATTCAACTAAGTAAACATTAAGAACTAATTAACTTTATTATATGATTCAGGATTTAGGAAGTACCCTTCCTGAAACCCACACTGAAACTTTCCATGTGCTAACATTGTTATCATTTGATATGTAATAACTCATTTAATCCTCACAATCATTCTATTACCTATGTACTATTACTATTCCCTTCTTACAGGTGAGGAAGCAAACAAGAGTGGTAACATGCCCTTTTTGCATCTAATATTAAGCTTGTACATTTTTTTCTAATTGCTCCAAACCCTACTGAGAAGAATAGTAAAAGTATAAACCAATAGGAAAAAAAAGACAAGAAGAGAGAATAGCTGATAGGAATGATAGCATAAGAATGGTAGCTGATATACACAGGATATGGAATTTTTTTTAAAGATTTATTTATTTATTCATATAGAACTGGGGTACAGGCCAGAGATGCGGAGGGTGAGAGGATTCACCAGAAACAGAGTGGGGAGCAGAACAGGCAGATCGATGAAGTACACTGCTGAGGGGAGCAGCGGGCGGGTCAGGAGAAGTCTGCCACGCCGTGTGGATCTCCTCCCTGGCAGGTGGGGATCGAACTCATGAGGAAGTGGCTTAAGCTTCTTAGTGCAGTGCTTTAACCCGCTTCACCACCAGGGAGGGCCAAAACAAATAATTTTTTTTTTTTAAAGATTTATTTATTTGTATATACAGAACTGGGGTACAGGTCAGAGGCTCAGGGGCGGTGAGAGGCTTCACCAGAGACAGAGTGGGGAGCAGAACAGGCAGATCGAGGAAGTACACTGCTGAGGGGAGCAGCGGGCGGGTCAGGAGGGGTCTGCCACGCCATGTGGTCACCTCCGGGGCAGGCGGGAATTGAACTCATGCGGAAATGGCTTTAGCTTCTCAGTGCAGTGCTTTAACCCGCTGCGCCACCAGGGAGGGCCACAAATAATTTTTTTAAAAAAGTGGCTGGCATATTATGTTTTGTACATTTGATGGTCTGTTCAAAATTAAAACACAGGTATTATATCTCAAAAAATATAAAGCTGGCCCTCCCTGGTGGCAGGGAAAGCAAGACCCAGACCTGGGCACCTTGCTGAGCTATGTGCATGTGGCCATTTGTTGGGTCATTCAGCTCCTATATCTGCTGTTTTGAGTCTGGCTTGCCAGGTGCTGTGCTGGGGCATTTACATAGCTCCAGGAGCATCTTCTTTTATGTCTTCTTTTGTCTTCATGACTTGGAACACAATTTAGAGTCTGGCTGCAGTGTGTTCTAGGCCTCAGTGGTGGGAAGATATCATCTTGGGGTGTGGACTATTGTTTGGGAGAGGAGCTCTGTGATCTCAGTGGTGGGAATATGCCATCTGAGATGCTGTTTTGTTTAGGTCTTAAAAAACACTGGACACTGCTTTGGGTGAGGTAAATGGCCATTGTTGGCCTCAGTAACTCTTTTTTCACTGATTTGTTAAATAAATCCCATTGTTTTTCTCGGGATATGAGTAGTCTTGCAATTGTGCACACAGGTGAAGAACACAGACAGTGACTCATAAACTATTTGGCAAGTTTTAGTGTCCCTTGCTGTCCTCTATCAGAATCACTGAGTGCCAGGGTCAGCAAACCCTGAAACACCAAGATTATTATTGGAGATAGCGGGAGTAAGGCAGTTACCTGAATATATTGTGAGACCATCCAGCATAATGCATTAAGGCATTCTACTATTTTTTCAATCCATTGAAATACTAAGGATTTTCAGTAACTCTTCAACACATGCTTTTCAGCCTAGCCTATGTAGAAACCACTACCTCCTCTTCAATATCTTTGTAGTCTCTGCAGGACCAAAGTTAATAATTTGCACAGTATATCTGGTGAAAATACAGGGCAGCAACACTTCCTAAATCTAAACTTATATTGAAACATGTCCACACCAATAAATCAATATCCCACCTTCACTCATGTATTGATTCACTTGGCTCAGAAAATTAGGTCACAAGCATTGGAATGTATTTAAGATGATACAAATACCAAAGATATATAGAAAGCATTTGTTTGCCTTCACAAATCAGTCAGTTGGCCTTTTTTTATTATTATTATTTTTAGAGTGACATATACTGACCCACATTTGGTACAATTTATATGAGAATAGTGGAAACCTCAGCAGAATAAAAGTTGGGAAGGATTGCTAAAGTAAAAATGGGGCAGAACAACCATGTATCATTTATCAAAAATCCTGGGACATTGTATTTTCAGCCAAAATAGAAGAATGATACCTGTCCTGATATAAAACCTAAGTTGTAAAATTTAAAGCATATAAGATGAAGCTTATTAGACCTTCTTTTCTATTAAAAAGTGTACTCTGGCTTCCTAAACATCTAATCAACTGAGAAGTGAAGCATGAAGAATAACAATAAAAACCTAGTGGTGAACTTGAAATATATATGGTGCACCCTTAAAATTCTCCAATTTGGAGTCAGCATTACCCATTTATTCTCAACTCTAGAAAGCCAGCACATTAAAAAAAAAAAGTATTAAATCTCAGCTCATAATATTCTCTTTCTGTTTTTGCCATTTTATTATTACTATTATGTATAATTTCCTTAATATATATTAACATTTTTCTTATACTGTGGCAAAGGGGTATATACAACAAATATATATACCAAGGTTGAAATGCTTTGCAAATAGCTGTTATTAATATTCACATGAATCTATAGATAGGGACTATTTATTCCTCTCCTGGTAGTGACATATTAGGAGACTGACATTTTCCAGAATAAATGCTAAGGTGTGATACCATATCCTCTCACCAAAATAAGGCACTAAAACAAACATTATCAATGAGGATTCTGGAAAATCCTTAGGGTTAATGACTTTGTTTTTGAAACCTGAAGTAATCCCTGAAATCTGGCCAGAGATCTGAAGGGGGGAGAAAGACTATAGTTGCTTTGTGGTGGGAGAGCTACAGTGACCACATCTATACTGTCAAAAAATGAACAAGGCTATAAAACATTGGCACTTCATTAAAACATAAAAAGAAGTCTGAAATAATTTCCATTAAGAGACAGAAAAGATCTCTAGCAGTCTCTCTCCAAGTATTTAAGAAAATATTCTCATTTATTTATTTGTCTATTTATTCATTCATTCATTTAAATGAATGAATAATAGTGGAATAGTATCTTAGTCTGTTTTTGCTGTTTTAACAAAGTATAACAGTATAGATGACTTAGAAGCAACAGGACCTCCCCCCCCCCCCACAGTTCTGGAAGTCTAACATCAAACAACTAGGATGACCTGGTTCTTATTAAGATAGTCTTCCAGATTGCAAACTGCCAAATTCTTGTATTTCTCATATGCCATAAAAATAGAGCAAGTTAGATATCTGCTCTCTATTCAGAAGGGCATAAATATCACTCATGAGGGCTTTACACTCCTAACCTAATCATCTTCTAAAGGTCATGTCTCCAAATGTCATCACAATGGAAATTAGATTTCACCCCATGAATTGGGGGAGGAGGATGAGGATATACAGCTATTCAGTCCATGACAAATAGTGTTATGTGAAAGTGGAGGGGGAACTCAGCAAGTTCAAATATGTTAATGTCATTTGATAAAGTCTACAATGCAAATTATTTAAAGATAATTTATTTACCTAAGTTTTTGAGAAGACTTTTCTGTGATATTTATTTCCCTTCATCTTCAGAATCTTCGATTTTTTTTTTCTCTAGACACCTAAAGCTCAGTATCTGACCAAAAGTTACCAAGAAATATGTTCATGAGGGCAACTGATTAAAAATTAATTCTTGCTGCTGTCTTCCCATGAAATGTTCTACAAATGTTCACCTGTTCTTTTAAAGCCTTGAAAATCCTGTGGGATCCTTTTAGTTTCCCATTAATAAAGTTTGTATGCACTTATCTAAAACCCAGGAAGAAATTCACTCAAGTTTTTTAGAATATCAGAGTGATCAGAAACTTCTCCTGAACAGCAAGTCTTGTGGTAGAACTGTGGGGTTTAGCGTCACATTTACTCCACGGAGTCTCTCTCCTTCTACCCTTTTACTAATGAATTGAATACTCTCATGCAGGCAAACCTTGGAGAATAAGGCAAAAAATAAATCTTACTTTTTCATGGTGCTGTTCCTTTCTCCCTTTCAAAATGGCATCACAATTTGACTAAATGAAAGAACTTCAGAACAGAATAACATTTTGATTGTTTTTAATAGATTAAATTGTTCAATTCATATTTGCATATATTTTTCAAGTTCCTGACTGCTAACATCTTTCCAAATAAGAGAACCCAATTATCACACTATATGTAGGATTTGAATCAGGGTAGGAAAACTTACCCTGTTTTAATGTAACCATGATTTAAAGAATAAAGGCAATAGTTGCAGATGAGAAAATGTTCAAAGGCTGTTATTTAAGGAAAAGCAGGTCAGTTCAATAGCTTTTAGTCTCTGGAAGCAACAAAAATGGAACTTTGTGCCAAGAACTTTACTTGTATAACATTCATCTTTATGGACACCTGAACAGGCAGGTCAATTTTCCAAGATTTCTTTTAAAATCCCTATTTTAAGCAGCCATAATAATCAGTAAATAAAATAGATGCCTGTCCTCTGATCTATGGCATGTTATTACACATGCACGCACTAACAACTTCAGCTACAGTCAACTTAAAAAAAAATGTGTGTGGTATTAGAAGTATTAAGTGGAGCTCTGTATAATTAGAAATAATTACTTGGCAATGATAGGGGTGTTGTGAAGGTAAAACCTTTATTCTCCTAAATTGACATATACTAGTGAAGCGGCAATGGTTTAATTACTTCACTAGTGAGAAAAGAGAAAAGATTCAGATCAAGATCTTTTTTTGGGTATTTCAAAGTTCAGGTATGTGGAGATTCCCATTTGAGACTCAGGATACAGTTTATTTCTTTAGTCCTGTGTAATTGGAAGAAAGAACTGCTCAGAGAAACTGTCCTCAGATATGTCTGCTTTAGAGAAACAAAATTCTGCCACCCTAAAATATGTCTTTGGCAAAAGATTGATTTTTATGGGAGGGATTTTGAAATCTGCACAAATATTGTTTCTGAAAAAGACATTTATTATAAAATCCTTTCTGTTAAGACCTTTGTTTTTTTCCCACATACTACATACTTGTCAACATTTGTTGTTGCTTTTTGTTATTTTTTTAGTATGTGCCATTTTCACTGGTATGAGATGGTATCTCATTGTGGTTTTGACTTGTATTTCCCTTATTATAAGTGATGTTAAACATTTTATCATATACCTGTTGGTCATCTGCATTTCCTCTTTGGAAAAGTGTCTTTTCAG
>NW_004567116.1:49902549-49905060 GCF_000260355.1 Condylura cristata | reverse complement strand
CCCGCGCATATGTCTATTTACAATTCCCTTCTTGGCAAACTCCCTATCTGACCATTTCCTTCATTTCTACCCACCCCCTCCATTATCTTAACTAGCATTTGTCTGATGGCATCTGAAGCCACATAGTAATTAATCATTCTGATCACTCCCATTGCATACAGGAGATATACAGGTTATGATTAAACTGCCTGTGGCATGTTTTTTTCTGACTGATGCATATTTGATTACTTATCAACCTAAAAGAACCTTGAAGGATACATGATGATTTCCTTTTAGTCCTTCTTGTGACAGTGCTAATTTAGAGGACAGAAAAGAGGAGAGTGTTAGCCAACTTCATTTTAGCAAATAAAGCTGTCATCTATCAATATTTAACAAGTTTTTAATTCTAAAAAGGAATCATGCATTATCAGCTAGAATACCAAAATGAAAACTCTGAGAACATTGAAACTTTGAACCTCTGTCAAGAAGCAAGAAAAAATCAGTCTGAGCCAGCATCTACTTTCTAGATGTGTTTGCAAGGTATCTAGCCTTCACTCTCCAGGTTATTGGTCCTAAACAACAAAAAATTTACTGTAAAGACAAGTGCTAAATAAATCTCTTGTCAGTTTTAAATCACTGGAATTTTTCCTCAAGAGTCTGAGAATGTTATCTTTGAAATATATAACAATCATCAAGGGTATTAAAAGTGCCCAGTCTCCCAGTTCCCTAGCAGGAGATGTGTCTAACTTCAGCTCTCACCTGATTCTAAGTAGAACAAACTCCTGCTGCCACAAACCTAAGAGAAAAGTAACCCTGAAAACATGAATGTGCACATTGTATTCAGTTGGTAACATAATAGAATAGGGCTATTTCCTGTCTTTGAAGCCTCTTTAAGTTTCATTCTGTGGTGAAAATCTCTTTCTGCTTTATTGCTTATTCAATAATAAAATATTTTTTTTTCTTTCCTGATCTTTGTGAGGTTTTCTGGATTGAAAACAGATTTTGTTTTCAACTATATTTCCCCAAGACTTTGCACTATTTTTCCTTTGAAAGAAAGTGAAAGGTTAAAGGGTAAGTGTTAAGACAATTGTTTGGAGTTCAGACAGAAAGTTGAGTTTTCTTCAGGTGTGAGGGATAAAGAGAGAACTTTTCCCCTTTGATCACAGGGGAAGCAAGTTTCAGTAATACATTTAGTCAAACTCAGAAATAAGGTCAAGAACAGACTAAGTCCTCTGTTGATCTCCCACAGGGATAATTTAATAATATATAACATTTGAATAACGATGGAAGTTTACTCTTACATGACAAGGGCGATTGTAAGACCAAATGAAGCCAGAGTTCCCAAATTGACCAAGAAGAATGAGAAGGAATACTTAGGAAAAACTGTTAATTTTTCTATTCTTGTTCATGTTAATATCCTGTGAGTCTTAACAACTCCACTGTTCAATTAAGTAGGCCTGTGCACATTTACGGAAGCAGCATATTAAATGGAAATATCAGAAGACTGTGTCCGGGACTTGGTGGGGAGCCTTCTTAATGATATGAACAGTTTTTTTTTTTAAGTTATTTCTACTTTTATGAAAGTATAATTATTTTACATCCTTGCCAATGTTTTGACAGTATAGGATTCCACCCCACTCCACCCATTATGTTCCCTCCCTCCACCAAAACAACCATAGTTCTCCAACACAGTCCATTGTGTTTTCCCCAACCCATGTTCTCCCTCTGAAAGCCTAAGACCAATGGTCAGTTTTCTAGGCTATTCATTTTTAATGAAGTCCCATTGTTTTACATCTCAAGTGCTAATTTTAAAGTCTGTCTTTGTCTGACCCTTTGTTAGATTTCTCTGTGTTCCAGATATAAATGACACCACCTAGTACTGATCTTTTTACTTCTGGCATGTTTCACTTAGCCCCTTCCAGTTCCACCCATGTTGGTGCAAATGACATGAGCTTTACTGGTTTTGCTAGTTGAGTAATATTTCATTATGTATATATACTATATATTTTTGATCTATTTACATGTTTCTGAGCACTTAGGTTGTTTCTATAGCTTGGCGATTGTAAGTAGCACCACTATAAATTTGGGAATGCAAGTGTTTTTGTATTTCGTATATAAATTCCTAATAGTGGGAGTGCAGGGCCATTTGGCAGTTCCATTTTTTATAAACCTCCATACTGCTTTCCATAGAGCATTCTACATTCCTACCTTAGCAGCATTTATTGTTTCTGGTCTTTTTGATAGGGACCATTCTCACTGGTGTTTTCCTTGCTGCTGGGGATAAATCTTTAATGATATCTCTGAGAGTTAGGTCTTGGAGAATTGTGTCCCTGTTTTTGTCTATGTATTTTATGGCTGGAGATGAATCTTTAAAGATATATCTGAGGGTGATTTTCTGGAGAATTTTGTCTCTGTTTTTGGCTGTGTATTTTATGGTTTCAGGTCTGACATCAAGTCTTTTACCCATTTTGGTTGATCTTTTTTCATGGTGTGAGAAACAGGTCTAGCTTCATTATAAATATTTATATATTT
>NW_004567116.1:49901875-49902444 GCF_000260355.1 Condylura cristata | reverse complement strand
TATATATATATATATATATGATGGAAGTCAATTTTGACAGCTTTAAAGAAAAAGAAAAAGAAAAAAAAGAAAAAGAAAGCCAAATGCCCAAGACCCATTAAAAAGTAAATCTCTACTTCCATATTACCTAGCAATCCCACTCCTAGGTAGATACCAAAAGATACAAAAACACTGATTCAAAAAGATACCTGTACCGCCCATGTTTATTGCTGTTTCTTTTACAATTAGAAAGACATGGAAACAACCCAAATACCCAAAAGTAGATGACTGGATTTAAAAGATGTGGTCCATATACACAATGGAATATTACTCAGCAACCTAAATAAATAAATAAACACATGCCTTTTGCAGAAAAATGGATGGAGCTGGGAAAGATCATGCTAGTGAAATAAGCCAGAAAGAAAAGGAAAAACACCAGATGGTTTTACTCATAGCAGGAGTACAATGGACCACGTGAGAAAATAATAACCATAATGAACAGCCATATCCCAAAGACATTTTATGGGGGTGGAATGGGGAATGGAATCAAAAACAGTGGGGGGAGTGAAATGCACTGGACTATGGTGATG
>NW_004567116.1:49883722-49901606 GCF_000260355.1 Condylura cristata | reverse complement strand
AATACACAAAATGATGTAAAAATTATATTTATATATATATATATATATATATATATATATAAAGCTCTAGGGATCAGGGAAAGGCCTTTGTGATCCAAGGATAGTGATGGTATGTGAACTCTATGGGACACCTGGAAGGCCCCTCAAGTCTTCTTTACTTCCTGTATCAATGCCTGATCTTCTAGTGTTAGGTTTTTGACTTTGGCTTATGAACTGCTCCTTACTCGAGTGATGAAGACTTATCACTTTTTACGTGCCTGGCAAGATACTGAGGCATTCTGCTTTAAAAGTAAGGTATACATATCTATCTATCTATCCATCTGTTTGTCTATCTGTCTACCTATCTATCAACCATCTACCTACCTATCAACATCCTCTATTATCTATGTATGTATATAATCTTAAATTTTAATTTTAACATATAACCTTTTCATCAGTTAGATCAGAATTCAAATCCATCTCCTTAGATTCATCCCTTAGTGATTTCACTTTCAATTCATGCCTTATAAAACTGTTTTTCTTTTTATTCTTTGAAGACTTCAATCTTTCCTCAAAGTCTTTCTACAGCCCATTTCTGGGACACTGAAATTTTTGGATACTTGTATTAGGTCTTTGTTCAAATATTCCCTCTTCAGAGATGTTTTTCCTGACCAATTTAGCTGAAGTGGTTATTACCTCATCCTGTTATGACATCCTGAAGCCATTCTTTGTATGGGTCTTATTAATTCTTTAAAATACAATTTAATCTTTTTTTTTTCACTAACTTGTTTTTCACTATCCCATTAGAGGATAAGTTCTAGAAAGTGAGGGAATTTGTCTAATTCTCTGTTATTTCCTAAGAAGGTAGATGGTTGCTATTTGTTGAATGAATGAATGAATGAATGAATGAACAACTAGAACCCAAACTATATAAGTTTCTCTGATTTAGAGGATAGTGGAGAGAAAGCAAAAAGTCAATGGATGGCATTCACAGACAATGAAACAGAAGAAAAGGAGAAAGGTCTTCACAATTTTTAAAACTTTCCTCATTTTCCAATTTTGGCCAGGGCTACAAATGACACCATTGGGAATAACATTTTCAGTCAGGAGTTAATAGAAATGCTCTTCTCTGATGTGTCTCAACTAGGAAGAAACTGCCCCTAGTTGTTTTGATTCCCCTGCATGTCATTTGCCTTCACTTTGTACTTAGTTATCTTCTGGTACATTTGTGTTGCTCCCATGGCAACATCTATTTTCCTTTTCCCTCTTTTTGAGCTTTTGCCCTTGGCCTGAAAAGCCATCATGATATAGGATGATAATGTACACTGAATAAAGTATTGCAAATTCTGTATCTACCCTTGCAAAATATGTTTGCAAAGAAAGTATACATATTTCATCTAATCTTGCCTTTTCTCACTTACCCTGCTAATAAAAATGTAATTGGTATAGGAGAGGGATGTTATCCTTCTTAACAGACACCACGGCCAGCTAGGGTGTGGTTAATTGAGATTTCCCAGTGGACGCCCATTAGACAAAGAGCCCATCACATGGGCTTCACAGCGTCCCTGGCAGGGCCCTAGTGCTCTTTTTGAAAACTAGAATCAGATGTTCCAGGAAATTCTTCAGTGTCACATCCAGTAATATCCACTGTGATTTTATTTCCCTCTAGTAATACAATAAAAGTTAAGGGCCCTCCCTTAACACAGCGGGTTAAAGCACTGCACTAAGAAGCTTAAGTCACTTCCTCATGAGTTCGATCCCCGCCTGCCCCGGAGGTGACCACATGGCGCAGCAGACCTCTCTTGACCTGCCCACTGCTCCCCTCAGCAGTGTATTTCGTAGATCTGCCTATTCTGCTCCCCGCTCTGTCTGTGGTGAATTCTCTCACCCTCCACATCTCTGGCCTGTACCTCAGTTCTGTATGAATAAATATTCAAAAAAAAAGTTAAAACATTACATATTTTTACAGTTCTTTGTTGTTTATAAATCCTGGTGACATCATAATCTTATCACCTATGACTCAAAATAGTTTGTTCAGTAGATGAGAGGCTTAATTTCAAAGCTACATCCAGAGGGCAGGAAGAAAGGACAATGCCTTCTAGAAGGAGAATAAGGACAATGAGGAGTGAACACCCTACATCGTCACTCATGAAAGAGCCAGAGGAACACAGCTTTGTCCTCTAACAGCAGCATGTTGGGGGACCAGTGTCATGTGCCCCTGTTATTAGCTAGTATTTACCCAATGTCTTCCTGGCACTATACCTTAAAAAAGGCAAAGACAATAGATGACTGGATCAACAAGATGTGGTGTATTTACATGATGGAATATTATTCAGCAATGGAAGAGGATAAACTTACGCCCTTCACAGCAACATGGATGGAACTGGAAGGGGTTATGATCAGTGAAATAAGCCAGAAAGAAAAGGAAAGATATTGAATAGCCTCACTGGTGGGAGGAATATAGAGAAAAAAAAAAAGGAATCAGAGGGAAAAAGTAACTATAATAAAGCAAAATCAAAACTATCAAGCAACTATAGATCAGAGCCATTCTGTAGGGGAGCAGGAGAGAGAAGGACCAGGACAGGGGTGGGAAGAGCACAAGGGACTACAATGATGGTGCACAGGTGATTGGTGGTGAGAATTTCATGAGGAAACCATCATTGTACAAAAATGAAGGATGATACAATGAATATATTTAAATTTTTTTTTAAAAAAAGCATGATTGGTATGGGTTGGGAAAAGAATACTTAGAATAAAAGCCATTTTCAAACAGAAACTTAGTCCAAAGCCCATCATATGTGAAACAAGGGAAATGGGATTTTTCTGTTAAGAGTTACTGATAGTGTTTAGATTCTTTCAGTTACTCTCTCTACCAGCTTCTTAGGGGGTCCTATAGCCATAAAGATAGCCTGGGAATTCCCAGATTGAGAGCATTGTGAAAACACATAATTGGGAATGTTGTATGTTAAGAAGAGTAGAAAGGAAGTGAAAGGAAGGTGAGGAGGTGGCAGAAATTTGGCTTTCCTGTGTGATATTCTGGCTCTTCAGACTGTGAGGAACTTTCCAAATTATAGATCAAGGATAGCTTTATGCCATGGTGAGACACTTCCCTTGTCTGAGAATTCCTGTCACTCTGAGAGACAGCTTAGGACAGGCATATGTCTCACTGTCTATATCCAGTCCCCCTTCCCAGTATATACACAGAGGCGATTGTCCTTTCTTTTTATTTTTTATTTCTTTCACTAAAATGTTACTGTGGAAGCAGAATGGAAGTTGTAATCCTACTGTTGCACATTACCTCAACATTTCTTCTTTTTCTAATGCATCCCACCAGTCAAGAGCTCTCTCTGCCTGAAGACTTCAAGGAACCTTGATAATTCAGGTTCCTTAAAACCTTTCTCTCCCTCCTTCTGGGCCCTGACAGATACTGATTTAGCCGATACTTGGACAGTTCAGGGAACTCACCTTGCACTGACTTCTACAGCAGCCTCTCAACAGTACTTGTTGAAGGCTTAGGAGCTTCTCATTCACCACATTCCAAACAGCCTCCCTGGATGTTTTCCTATCTTGTCAGGCTAATAGAGCCCTAAGTAAAGTGCCCTTCCCATTTCTGCCCTTCTTCCTACACAACCCCTAGCTCAGAAATAGCAATGAATAAATAAATCCATGCTTTGTATTTGAACATCATATTATCAGGAAATAAGAACGCATTGGTTTTGGAACTTGGCATACATAAAAATTACAAAATCTGAATATTTTTTAGCTATAAAATTGGATGAACCATAGTTGTGATCTCAAAGAATTGTGACAAGATGATAAGTCAAGTGTTCAGTACTCCATAGATATTAATATATAAGTAACTTGAATACTAAGATAAATAGATAAATGAATGGATAAATCAGCATAGAACCTGAAGTCAATTGTCATTCTCCATCTTCTCTGTGGAGACAACTATTATTGCTAACATTTGCATCTTATGTAACTTGCTGTGGTCACATGGAAAATCACATTCCATGTGAACTTCAAGCATAAGTCCTCAGTCTCATCCCAAAAGAGCAGTATAGGTAAATGGGTAGATTTCAGCCAGATGACACTGGACCAAATCCTTATAGTGCCACTTATGAGCTATGCTAACATGTGAAAGTTACCTAACTTTACTGTACCTCAGTTTCCTCAGCTATAAACAAAGATCATAATAGTATCTGACTCATAGAACTATAGGAAGTGTTAGATAATTCAATAAAGAGCTTAACCCACTTGCTGGATCTTGGAACAGTGTAGCCTAAATCTGTCAGTGACAGAAAATTTTGCAATTACCACAGTAGGTGCCAAATAGACAAATTTCCACTTGCCTCACTATAGGACCATTATCCAGATACTCCTCTCACCCTGGATTGGAGCCATTGAGATGGTAAATGTTCCACTAGTCTCCTAGAATCACCATGCCCTTTTGGGCCATTCACAGGAATTTCTGCATGTGGCTAGGGAACATCCCAGATCCCTCTGGGGAATCTGTTCCACTGGTACCCTAATCATTCTGCCGTCTTCCCCTCACAGATTATGCTGCTGCAACCTAGGATGTCTTGAAGGTCAGCACCTCTTGGTTATTTCAAATATGACATGGTTGTTTGCTCACCTAGGCTTACCTGTTACAAGTTCTTCCTGAGAAGCATGACTGCCACCTCAGTTGAGCCCACACTTGGCTCAGTCAGTCTTCAGTGAGGAACCCTTATTTTCAGAGAAGTTAACACTTAATATTTGTTTTGTTTGTTTGTTTGGAGAGGGTATTGTGTTTGGCTGGTAAAATATGCAAAACATTGTTAATTCACTCCTGGAGCCAGTCTAAAAACAGAAGTGAAAATAAAAAGGAGTTTGAATTGTGTGTTGTTGGACACCATGTTGTGGGACTGATATTGTGGGGGTTTTTTTGTGCAGAAGAACTGGGGTATCAGACAGAGGTGGAGGTGTGGAATGAGAGGATTCACAAGAGACAGAGTGGAGGGGGGCAGGGGCAGATCTACTGAAATACAC
Source organism: Condylura cristata (assembly GCF_000260355.1). Lineage (NCBI taxonomy): Eukaryota > Metazoa > Chordata > Mammalia > Eulipotyphla > Talpidae > Condylura > Condylura cristata. The sequence goes on along the minus strand of NW_004567116.1, from coordinate 49,896,596 downwards.
TGCTTAGGGGAGCAGTAGGCAAGACAGGAGAGGTGTGCTGTTCAATGTGGGTCTATTCTATAGCCAGAGATCAAACTCAGGCCTTAGCAGTGATAGCACTGAGACTTAACCCCTGCCACCAGGGAGGCCCTATAAAACTGACATTTTGTACACCACAGGATAAGTGAGGCAGGTTCCCAAGATGCTGAGCAAGGAAAACTGGTATCTCCTGGTCTCCTAGATGCTTGTGAGATAAAGGGTCTGTGGGCACACCCTGGAATTGCCATCAGAGGAGAAATGGAACAAAGTTCACAGGACCTTGACAAAGTTCCATCATACAGGGGTACTGGTAATCCAGGGTTGGTGGCTCCTCCTGACCTGAAGGAGTTTGATGTAAGGAAATGAATGGAGTGAAAATAGGGCAGCATTAGGGTCAGTTTGGACCTTACCTTTTTCATAGTCAGTATGTATAAGATTCACATAGGCAAGGGTGGTGCTATACAACTGAGATGAAAAAATGCAAAAAAAGATATAAAAATAAGCTATATATATATTCTGCTTCCCACTCTGTCTCTGGTGAATCCTCTCACCGCCCCTGAACCTCTGGCCTGTACCCCAGTTCTGTATGCATAAATAATAAATAAATCTTTAAATTAAAAAAAAAAAAGAAAGAAGGGTTGTGCCATCTGGAATGACTCTATATACCCAAGAATAAGGCCTGTGGAAGGCAGGAAGCTCCACAAGAAGAGGGTGATAGTTTTATTGAAGGGGATCAAAATCTGAGGAGCAGTTTCTCAAAATTTCTCAAAAGTCATCACCCATGCCCCAGTCTGTATTTTGTGGAGACCTACAAGTTTGTCCTAACAGCCCAAGTTTGTTTTGTAAAACACCACCAGTTATTGTCTGCACTCAGAAAACATCAGTAATCTAGCATCTCATACCATCAAATAACTGACACCTTTCTCCTCTGAGCCTCTGTTTCAATCCCTTCCTTGCCCAAAAAAGGAAAGAGATAGAAAAAGATGGGAAGGAATAGGGAAATTATATAAAGAATTTTTTTCCCCACTGCAGACTGTTGTTGAATCCCTAGGTGTGTGTGTATGTGTGTGTGTGTGTGGGGGGGGTGTAGGTAATGTGGACAGAGTAGGGGAGGTTGGGTTTCTTGCAGTTAATCATTTCTATAGGACAGGTACTTCCACTATGATTTTTTATTATTTATTTTTGCATAGAAGAACTGAGGAGTAGGCCAGAAGTGTGGGTGTGGGATCAGAGACAAAAGTGGGGAATAGAATAGGTAGATTGATTGAAGTACACTGCTGAGGGGAACAGTAGGCTAGACAGGAGATGTCTGTTGCACCATGTAAGTCAGCTCCCTGGTTGGGGATGAAACTCAGGCCTTAGAAGTGATAGCACTGAGACTTAACCCCTAGGCCACCAGGGAGGCCCCCACTGAGACTGTTTTCAATTCACCAACATGACAACAGTACGCGTAGTGAAGTTGCTGTTCTTGTGTTACTGAGCTCCAACATAGCTGCTTCTAAACTGCAGGACAGACCCAAGGTGGTGTGGGAGGGACAAGGGAAGAAACAAAGAACTATTTAAATCAGGTATGAGATTGAACTTTGTATTTATTTTCTCTTCTTCCATTTTACTGAAAATTTTCTCATATAACAGTAGAAAACTAAAATTTATTGTGATTTCTTAAAGAAATTGAAAGATACATACAAAAAAGAAAACACCTTACATTAATTTAAAGGATGAAGAAACCTATAGGTAAAAATGTAAACTGTTTTCCAACTCAAAGTGAGTTGGAAAGCAAATATCATATAAGAAAAGGAAGTGAATCCTAAGTCTCAGACCTTGTCAACCCTGTCATACCAGCAAGACTGAAGTGACAGTTGTCAGCCTCTACAAAAATTCTGCAACAGGAAGATCTCTATTAATACCCTGCACACATCAGGAAGTAGTGGCCAAGCAGATTCTCACTTCAGTGAGACAATGGATTTCTCTTTGATGTACCTTCTCACCACAGTCACAAAGTGATCTCACCAGAGTATGAGGGTATCAAACATATAGCAGGGGAACAGTTAACTCGAAGACAGGTCAAAATTAGCAAAAAGTTCTACAACCCAGTGCTGTCATCAATACAAATTTCAAAGACAAATTTCTTTTCAGAGGCTGATATAGGTTTCATGAGGCTAGCATGAGGTATATATATTTTTTCAGGGAAAAATTTCTATTTTGGAACTCACTCATGCAATAAATGTCATGCATCTGTTTGCTATCCATTTAGAAGTATTTTCAGTGGAAGATGGAGGAACTCAACTTATGCTCCTGCTAACCAATCCTCATCAGCTGGAAGGTGAACAGCAAGGAAAGAGGGAGTGCTGGTCCACACAAAGTCTTGTGTTTAGTGGAGGGTGAGCCTGACTTTGACTGTATCTGGGCAAGGGCTTTGAGCTCCTTCTGCCTCCTGTCTGGAATGCCAATGTCAATGGTGGTCATACCAGAGAGCATCTTGTTGGAATACACCTCATTCTGGATGTTGACATTATACTTCATGATAGAATTGAAGGCGGCCTCTCTTGGATGCCACAGGACTCCATAACAAATCCATAGCCAGGAAGGAGAGCTGGAATAGCACTGGACACTGGAACCACTAACTGCCAATGGTAATGAGCTCATAGTTCAGCTCCAGGGAGTAGGAAGTGGTAGTGGTCATCTCTTGCTTAAAGTCCAGTGTGATATAGTAGGACTTCCCCTTGATGTCCTGTATGATGTCCTGCTCCACTGTGTTGGTGAAGTTTGTAACCAAGCTCCATGAGGATCTTCATGAGGTAGTCTGTCAGGTCCTGGTCAGTCAGGACCAGACACAAGATATCATAGGTCAGAGCCTAGCCCCATATATTGGTACCTTGTGGGTGGCCCCATCCCCAGAATTCATGACCATACCAGTGGTATGGCAGAGGTATGAAAGGACATTAGCATCAACTGGATGTCCTTCAGGAGCCACATACACCATTTTAGAAAGTGTGTTGTTGCCAGATTGTCTCCATGCCGTTCTAGTTGGTGATGACTTAAGGATCAGGATGTCACATTCTCTGGGCCTAGTCATTCACATTAGAGTCCTGCCTATGCCTCCAATGATGCCCTGGTACCAGAGGTACTGAACAACACACAGGAACACAGCTAGAAGAGATGGCAAAGCCATCTTTACACATGTCAGAGCCATTTTCCATGGTAATTGGCTGAGACAGTTGTCACTGGGAGCTGAATAGCTGAAGATGCAGTCAGGGAGACAAGGAGCCTGAAATGTGGGCTGGTGGTGGCCAGAGTTTGTATTTAGAGTAAATAGGGTTTCTTTATAACTGAGAGTAATTTAATAATCAAAGTACACTTAACTGTACAGTTGTTATTAGGTAAGTTCATAACTATCAAGATGGTATCAAAAGGTTTAAGAATATCAGACAGTATATTTAAGACAGAAACAAGTAAGATATAAGTCATTTTCTATTTATATCTCACCAAGTTCAAATTATTTAATATGCAATTTATATTTCAAACTCAAGGCCTCCCTCAGGAATTGATAGTCTATTACTAATTTCCAGAGGAGCAATCAATCTTTTGTGGATAAGTTTTACCTCTTTCTCACCCCAACTATCCTCCTTTAGGGAACTGGGACTCAACTATCACAATGAGAGCTAATTACATTTATTTGAAAGACATTTTTTTAAAAAATGAAAAGTGTCAATGCTGTCAGTCACCACACAAAACCCAGGCTGGTTTCAAGAGCAGTAGACTAGGGAAGTTGTGTGCCTGGAAGTCTGGATGCCTCCCTTCTCCTATATCTTACCTGAATCATGCTTGGTCATGGCACCACAGGCCCTTTGGAACAGTTGAGACAGGTTCGCAAAGCACATCTACAGTTGAAGCTACATTGAAAATTTCCCTTCCAAGATCATACGTCAAGAGAAAGAAGAACTGCTTTAGAAAGGGAAGTTGCAATCTGAATAAACTGCTCATTAAACCCAACACATGCACAGATAGGTTCTAGGAGTCCTCCACACATGCCAGCACCAGTCTGGCACAAGCCACAATCATTTTTGGCTGGAGAAACAGGAGTATCCTGATTAGACTTCCTCATTCTTTCCTTCTATATTTTCTATTACCCACACAACAGTCAGAGTTATTCTACTAAAACCCAGGTCACATCTTACCTGGTGTAAAAAAAAAAAAAATTCCCCCATCTCATTCTATTTAAATCAGTCTTCCTAATGGTCTACACAGTTATTTCTCTGATTTCACCTCATACCTCTTACCCACTCTTCTCTATTCACAATGATTTCAGTGCAACCCACAAACCATCAAAATCTACTCTTTAGGGCTTTTGCTCTTGCTGATTTCTGTACCTGGCACACTTCTGCACCTGATATCAAATCATAAACTCTCACTCTTAAGGTGTTTTCTGAAAGGAAATATGTTTAGCAAAGGTAAAATAAACATTTTACACAAAAAGTCCCAGTAATTCCTACGCCTGTCACACTGATTTATTTTCTGCACGGTTCTCATCACACTTTATGTCTGTAGATAGTATTTACTTTTTACATTTGCTACAGAATGTAAACCCCACGAGAACCTGGACTTTCTTCTCTTGTTTTTCAGTATATGTAGCACCTTGATGAAAACTATGCATTAACTAATAATAGCATAATAGACATCTATTGAATGAATTCATATTCTTCTATATAATATGCTTGATCAATGAATGAAATCAGGGTAAAGAATGCCACAATTCCATGTGGAGCCTCCTTTTCCTTACTCAACATGAGATTAGTGTCAGAAATGGCATATTTACTGGTCCAATACTATTGTTTTGAAAGGGATTGAAGCTTAGAGGAAAATAAGTAGATATCCAAGAACATTAAATTATCCAGAGTTAAATTTGCCTTTAATCACATTTAACATGTTTTTTTTTCCTCTGTCCATGTTCGGTTTTTCCTCACTTACTTGATTCCTTCCATCTACATTTCTCATAACTTTCAAAATTGTAATCACAACAGATCTACTTAAGACAGAATATTTCTATTACCTCAAAATGATCCCTGTGTTTTCCAAATAGGTGACCCTACTGCTGCAGAAGCAACTCCTACTCTACATTCTAGTGACATAAATTGATTTTGGTTTTGCTTCCTCAAGAATTTTACATAGATAAAATTATGTGTACTTTCTTTGACTTCTCTTGGGTAACATTTTTAAGATTTATTTATATTTTTGAATTTATCAGAAATTGTTCCATTTTATTGCTAAATAGTATTGTATGTCCACAACACAATTTACTTATCCATGTAACTATTAAGGTTTTGACTAAAATGACTTTGTGGATACAGAGCTTTTTGTCTGTATACAAGTCTTTCTTTATGGACATAACCAGGTAAGACTAAAAACTTTTCCTATTGAGTAAAACCTACAAGTAGAGTGGTTTGCTTAGTAAGAAATTGTCAAAAGCTGTGGTCTAAAGTAGCTGAATTTTACTTCTAGTAATGCACTTGTTGCTTCATGTGACCATTAACATCCAGTATGGTTAGTTTTCTTAAATTTTAGCCATTTATACTACTACGCACTGATTTTACTTGTACCTTTATTCTGTATTTCTCTGATGTTTAACACTTATATGATTATTGTCCTTTTGAAAATATTCCTATGAGAAATTTCACGCAATTTTGTTTTAAAATTATTTATTAATGGGTTAAAATAATTATTTGAAAATTCTGCCTTATTTATTTATTTATGCATTTACCTCTCTCTGATTTATATATGAAAACTTCTTTAAATATTTCATGGACGTGAGTCTTATATTTGCAAAATCAAAATTGTTTATTTCTCATACCTGTAGGAAAGCTTTATAAGATAGTGTGCTCTTGGTTTTACATATGATGATCACATCATTTTATTCTCTCCTTATCCATGGCTCTTTGGATAATTCTTATGTTAGCAATATTGAGGCTCCTTTGTTATTTACTTCCTCCCTCTCACAACATTGTCAAAATGAGCCTCTTATATGCTACCAAAACAATATACAACTTCAGTGCTATCCCAGGTCTTCAAAGAAATGAAACAAACCTTACTGAAACTCTCTGGTACCAAAAAGAACATATATAGTCCTGAAAAAAAATGAGGAAAAATGGTGTTATTGTATTATTAGACTTCAAACTATACTATAAAGCCATAATCATTAAAAAAAAAAATAGTACTGAAACAAAAATAGGCATGTGGACTCTGAAATAGAACTGAAAGCCAGCAATAAACCTATATCTATATGAACAATTTACCTATGAGAAAGAAACTGAGACTATATGTGGAACAAGGCAAGATCATAGACTTTAATAAATAATGTTGGGAACACTGGAGTGTCACACGTAAGAATGAAACTAAAGCATACACAAAACTCAATTGAAAATGGGTAAAAGACTTAGAAGACCTATAAAATATAGAGAATAAAACATAGACAAGACACTTCTCAGCATAAGCTTCCATGATGTCTTTGGGATTCGTCAGCAAGAAAAACAGAACAGAATATAAACAACTGGGGCTACATAAAACTAAAAATCATCTGCACATTAAAAGAAATTGTGGGCCCTCCCTGCTGGCGCAGCAGGTTAAAGCACAGCACTAAGAAGCTTAAGCCACTTCCACATGAGTTTGACCCTGCCTGGAGGAAATCCACATGGCGCAGCAGATCTCTCCTGACCCACCCACTGCTCCCCTCAGCAGTGTACTTCCTCATCTGCCTGTTCTGCTCCCCACTCTGTCTCTGTGAATCCTTTTGCCGCCGCTGACCCTCTGGCCTGTACCCCAGTTCTGTATAAATAAATATTTTTTTAAAAGAAAAGAAATTGCAATTAAAATGGGAAAACACTGTACTGAAAGGAAAAAAATATTTGCACACCACAGATCTTACAAGGGACTGATATACAACTTCTAAAAAGAATTCATACAACTAAAAAAAAAAGAAGAAAATAGCTCAATCAAAAAGTGGGCAGAGGAGTTAAAAAGGCACCATTCCAAATAATACATACAGATGGCCAAAATTTTTCATAGTCCTTATCATTAAGGAAATGCAAATCAAGACCACACTGAGATACCACCTCCCACCAGTAAAAGGAGCACTGGTTAAGATGTGAAGAAAGGGAAAACTTGTACACCATTGGTGGGAATGAATACTGACCTGGTCCCTATGGAAAACCATAAGGAGGTTTCACAAAAGACTAAAAATACATCTGCCCTATAACTCACTCCCAGATGTCTGCTTGAAGAATACAAAAAATAAATATCTATACCCACACTACTTACAATAGCAGCCCCACTGAAACAAACTAAGTGCCTCAAAACATGAGGGAACCAAGAAGATGTGGTATACACACACAAAGAAATCATAATCTGGTGTCAACAAAGAGAAACTGATGCCATTGGTGGCAACATGGATGGGGCTGGAAGGATTATGCTAAATGAAATAGAGTCTTTCTGGACACAGCTCACAGCTTTCTCACCTTGTCTTTTGGGTTTCCACAGATGTCAGTCTGCTGGGGTTGTGTGCTTTTATCCTGACAGTAACCTACGATATTCTTTTTATACTGAACTCTTAAAAGTTTCAGACTATGTTTTAGTGTTAAGTTTCATGACATTTAGATAATGGGGCATTCTTTAATTACAAGGAGTGATATATCTAGTTCCTTTCCCAGGTTTGGGAAGTTTTCTTCTATTATCTCATTGAATAAGTTTTTGATACCTTTATCTCTTTCACTTCTGGAATATTCATTATTCTTTCACTTCTGGAATACCCATGTTACATTTCCTAATGTTGAATATCTCTAAGTCTTTTCTTCTTTCATTCTTTTCTTCATATTTCTCTTTTAACTTATCCTTGAATTGTTCATGCTTTACCATCTTTAAAGTCATTGTTTCAACCTTCTATTTGATTTATTATTTCATAACTTTCTCCAGAACATCTTATCTCAATTGCTCTTTTGACATTATACATCTGTTATTTTCTTATTTAAAGCTTCAATTTAAATTTTCTGTTTATTAATTTTACTTTTCCAGACATTCATTCATTTTCCTAAGATATTTTTGTATGACTTTGATCAACTTTTCTGTGTTTTCTTCCATTTCTTTCAACTTTTTTATCATGTCAATTTGGCATTGCCAATATCTAACAGGATGAAAATATCTTTCATGACTTTGTGGTCGATTCTGGAACATTGCTCTCTAGCAGTGTTGACATACTCCCCTAAGGACTTTGTGTGCCAAATGTTATATTTTCTGCCGAACTGTTTCCTGTAAAACAGATTATGAAGTTTTAGAAGTGTCAGCAGAAATTTAAAGAATAGAAAATTTCTCCCATCCCTGACTAATGAATCCAGGTATATTTTTCCATATACCTTTTGGAGTTGAATATTTTCAGTGCCACAATTGGTGCTTTACTTGCCCTTTGCCAACATGCAAACTGTGCTCAGTTTTACCTGAGTCACAAGGTCTCCTGTGTTTAGTGACCTTCTGGGTAACTTTCAGATTATCCTCCTAGGAACAAAGTAAGGAGTCTCTTATGACATGATTTGGTCACTTCTGTCCTGGTCTTAGTATTTTCTTAGAAAATTTGTTAAATATGAGATCAATTTATTTAATAAACATATGGCAATTTTAAATATTTTTGAGTAAATTTGATTATTTGGCTCTCAATTTATATTTTTATCTCTTATTCAGCTTATAAGCATATAGTTGTTATATGTATATGTTATATATATATATGTTATATATGTGTTGGGTGTGTATGAGTTAACTATGATGAATTCAATGTCTTTAGAATTTCTGTTTATGGATTTGTGAATACAAGCTAGGCTACTAAAGTCTCACTGACTAAGCCCTCACAGCTAATATTGGCAACAACCAAATAGCAAAGAAAAATGTTAGTCTAGTTGGGATTTCATATATATGCATGAATGAAGACTTTTAAAAGAAACAAGAAAAATACAATCATACACAGTGACACACATGCATACATATGAAAGCAAATGCCATTTTTTTCTGCAGCAAATTTGCTACTCAAAATTCAAGTCACTAGTATTAGTGTTTATAAAATAGATACTAAAATGGAAATAAAACTGTCTAATTTGTAATTTGGATTGAATAACAGATACACTAACTAACAACAAACATGTTAATGTTTCTACTGAGAATTTCAGATATGCAGTGGAAAGCAGGTCCTGCATATGCTAATATTATCTCTCACATAGGAATGGAAAAAATCAAATATTCCTGTTATCACCAGACATGAGGGACATGTTCACTGTGAAAATTTGTCTTCTAAACCTCTTGATGACATAGACTGTATTGATAAAAATAGGTTATAGTATGGACTTCATCAGATGGTTTTCAAAGGAGTTCATGCTTAATGAATGAATGAGTATTGAATAAGTAAATGAATATGCAAATTCTGTTATTTCCTTTAATCTTGGACACTGAAGCATCCTGTACAGAAAGTCCACCAAAAAGACTCATTTCTTTCCCATTTCCAATTACGTCCTTGTTTTTCGACCATAGACATCATATAAACCATGTAGACAAGAAAGCCTAATTTAATTCCCAGCAGTTTCAAATAAGTACTAGGTCTGCACAGTAGATACAGCATGTAATGAGACTAACAGGTTTTGCTATCCTTAAAATGACAACAAAAGGGAGTGTGTTCCCCAAACCATAGACTTCATGGACATTACTTCTTTTATTTTCAGAGATTAGACTTAGAGAAATGAAGTATGAAGTGGGCTGGGAAGCTCTCTAAATTTCACAGAAGCTAATAAGCTTCTCTAGAAGAAGAAAGAAAATAATCTGGTTCAGAGAGTAGACCTGAATCATATATTTTGCACAGTATTCAGTGATATATTCTAAATTCATCATGAGAATATATCAATAGTTACCCATTGGGCTATATCCTTCAAGTCCTAGGATAGTAATGCTTACTAAATAAATATTTATAGACCCAAAACATGGCAGAATAAAGAGACTGAAGTTGGGCCTCCATAGTGGCATAGGGATCAATTCTCAGTGCTATTGTGCTATCACCACCCATCCCTCACTCCCAGCCAGGAAGCTGACCCACATGGCCCACAGACCTCTCCTGTAAGGCCTTAGCAGATCTGTTTCAGTAGATCTGCCTATTCTGCTCCCCACTCTGTCTTACATACCCTTCACCTCTGGCCTATACCCCAGCTCTTCAATCAATCACTAATCTTTTTGACCTTTATTTTTTTAATATCCAAAAGTGTAAGTTTATTATGAAAAAGGAGAAAAGAATAAATGAATCTTGCATAGACAGATGGAGGCAGAAAGAGTTGCCCCAAAAGGCACAGGTTTGCTGAGAGGACAGCGTGTTCACAGATGGGCAGCCTTGGGCGGACAGCCGCTTCTGCTAAAGGAGCTCAGTGAAGAGAATACTAGCATTGTAAGATCGTGGGAAGGCAGGTAGACTGCTGTGGAGGGAGAGAACTGGCAAAAAGAAGCATTTACATGCATAGTCACAGGTAGGCGAAAGACTGTTGCCTTTAAAAAAAAAAAAAAAGGCTGGAATCACACTTTCCCTTGAAAACAGCTAGGAAATAAAACACTGATATGTGCTACTACAAAACTCCAGATGCTTCAAACCAGCTGCACAACTCTAAGACATCCCCAGGGACTTCAAGAACTAATGTTGGTGGCCACTGAGGGGAAAAAATAGGAAAAAGTCAGAGGAAACATGTTAGGCCTGGGACATTCCCAACTTTGCTGAGGGAAACCCAGAACATTGCAACATTTCTTGGAAGCATTTTCTTGCCTGAGAGTGGCCCTAGACCCAAACCAGAGCACTGGAACATCAATAGACTCTGATCTGGGAAACTGGGAACCCTGAAATGTGGGAAAGCCCTCCCACATCACTCCCAGAAGCTATCAAAGAAAAGCCAAGTGGAGCCAGTCCAGACATCATAAGTTCTACACCAGGAAGGACTTTAGAGTAAATTCACAAATTTCTGAGAAGGTAAATCACCAGTGCATATACTTCTAGTCCTGCAGAAGATGCCACTGAAGTAAGAGAAGAGCCACTCAGCCATGGTAAGTGGCCATTGCGTTAAGTAGACACACGTGAAAAAACTACACACACAGTACTACTTTGAAAGAAGTGCATATTAGCCTCAGAGTGTGAGCCTGGCGATCTGGACATTTATCTTCCCATTGAGATGACCAACATTCATAGATCAAGTTCCCTGGAAAAAAGGAACATCAGGGAGGTGGGAAGGGAAGTGGACACATCCCAAGCACAAAATACACCTATTATGAATAAGAAGGAAAGGTGACCAATTGAGGATGAAAACCCTAAACCTTCCTACTAACTCCACCTCACAGTAACATAAACAAAGATAAATTCATTCCCTGGAAAGGGAATTTCCAGCATTCCAACCACACAGACACATAAATGAGACAATACATACCTAAGAAGCAAGGAACCTCTCAACACAAGATGGAAAAGCAAAATGATGACAGAAATACTGGGATAAGTAAATAGGAGACAGAAATAAATTACCTAACATGTTAAATGAGTTACCAGAAAGTGAGTTAAAGGCAGGCAGTCAGAGTATCTCAGAAAAGAGATCCAGGAATAAAGAGAGGTCATCATTAATTGTATTGAATATGTAAAAATATCACTAAAAGAGATACTGAATGAAATGCAGACAGATTTAAAGAGCACTTTAAACAGAATCAAAATGGCAGAAGAATTTCAACTGTAGAACACTCAAATAAACAAACTCCACATTTAGAAGAAGAGAGAGTGTCAGACAAAGGGAAAAAAGAGAAAACTACAAGAAATATCAAGTTCAATTAGAAAAGGAAACCTATGAAGAACTGGACTGCCAGAAACAATAGAAAAAGAAATAAGATTAGAAATCGTCTTCAAAAAGTAATAAAGTAGAACTTCCCAAGCCTACAGAATAATTAAATTTGGAATTTCAGCAAGCAGAGAGAACACTTAAATTCTTAGATACAAAAAGAACTAAACCCAGGCATGTCATTGTCAAGTATCAAAAATAAAAGATAAAGAAAAAATGTAGGTATCAAGGGAAAAATAATTTATAAGACCTCCCAATTTAAGATTCCCCCAGACTTCACTTCAGACACTCTCCAAGCAAGGAAAGAGTAGAAGAAAATAATTGCAGTCCTAAAAGATGAGAACTGTCAGCCAGCAATTCTTTATCCTGAAAAATTATCAATTCATTGAAGGGTTAATAAAGGTTTTCACAAACAATCAGAAGTAAATGGAGTTTACCACTGTCAGACCTGCTCTTCAAATAATACTAGGAGTCTTTCTACTGTCACCAGAAAACACCAAAAAATTAGAAGAACTGCTCAGCCTACCAGATAGAGAATTCAGAATAATCATGATAAACAAACAAAAAGATGAGAAGGGGAAAAAAAAAATGATATGAAGCAAGCCACCAATCAAACAAGGAAATGATGAAATAAATGAAAAAGAAAAAAGTGATATGAGACAAGCAATCAACAAATTGAAGAAAGAAAATAAGACATTAAAAAAGGAAATAGGGCCCTCCCTGGTGGTGCAGCGGGTTAAAACACTTTAGCACTAATAAGCTAAAGTCACTTCAGCATCAGTTCAATCCCCAGCCCTGGAGATGATTCACATGGTGTGGTAGACTCTCCTGACCTGCCCGCTGCTCCCCTCAGCAGTGTACTTAGTCAGTCGGCCTGTTATGCTTCTCTCTCTGTCTCTGGTGAAGCCTCTCACCACCCTTGTGCCTCTGGCCTGAAACCCAGTTCTATATGTATAAATAAATAAATCTTTAAAAAGGGAAAT
>NW_004567116.1:49871458-49881567 GCF_000260355.1 Condylura cristata | reverse complement strand
AAAAAATCACTATACAAAGCTTTCAAAGTCCCAGACTTCAAGACCTCCCTGGTGGCAAAATGCAGCACTATGAAGCTAGCCTCAACTACTTCAGCCAGAGTTCTATCCCCAGCCAGGGACCTTGGTGACTCAATTGGCACAGCAGTCCTCTCCTGTCTCACTTACTGCTCCCCACTCTGTCTCTGTCTCTGGTGAATCTTCTTACTGCCCCTGTACCTCTGGCCTTGTACCCCAATTCTGAATACATAAATAAATCATTTAAAAATAAAAAAGCCAAGACTCCAAACCTTTATTTTAGACACATTATGTTAACAAGCCTTTGTGTTTCATGTGAACTGAGGGACATCCTGGGATCCCCAAACCTCCCTGTCATAGGTTCTGCCACTTGTCCCATTAAGACATATTTTAAGTGCATAAGAACTTCAAATGAAATTTAATATAAATAATGTACAAAGGGAAAAAAAGAAAGAATATAGTTAAAATGCTTTCTCTCAGAAACCAAACATGGTTGGCCTAAAGCAGGGCCATTAAAGCCTGAAAGCTTGCCTCAAGTCTAAGTCACCCTCTGATGGGGAACCACAGGGGCAGAAGAAGTCAGAAAATTCTGGAAGGAAAAGAGCAAAATCAAAATACAAGTCAAGATAATAAAGACTGTCATTGTCAGCCTCCCCATGGGTCTCTCAACCACATCTCATTCAAGGGTCTCCCCATGTCCCCAAGTCCCTGGTACAAGTCCAAGACATCAAGCATTCTTCCTCTTTTGTCCTCTTCCATGTCCTTTTAAGCTTCACACACACACACACACACACACACACACTCACCTCCACCCTTCTTTATGTGGGTCAGAGAACATGGCACCTCCACTCTCTTTGGGGTTTTCATTGTTATATTTGATGAAATAAAAGGAAAGTTGATCTCAGGCTTAGGGATGCCAGACCTCAATTTGGCATGCATGAGAGACAGCACGCGGCTAAAGGATGCCTGCCATGCTTGCAAGCTGTAGCTTCTCCTTATGATGCTTCTCTAATGATTCACACCTCCTTATAACTTGTAGGCATAAACCTCTGGTTTCATAGCTACCGAGTTCAGAAAGCCACTGACGGCAATGATCCAGGGACCATCCCCACTGAACCTAGGAAACTATGAAAGACCTGAAAAGTGTTTTCTTTTCCTCTGAGCTTTACAGATCTGTTTGCTGTTTATTAGTCTAACATGTCTAGTTTGTTGTTGTTTTTGCTTGAATTTAATTACTACTTCTTTGAATGCACTGTAATCCCAGAGAAGACTGTCTTCTGAGGCCACATCCAAACATAAACTGATTTGACTTTCATCACCATATAGTGACAAATCAAAAGGAAGGAACTCTCGGAGGAATACAAATATTGAATATTAAGACAAAAGTTTCAGCTTCTAATGCAAGATGCTCCAGGATTGACTTTCTAGTGGAAATCCTGAGATGATGAATAAGACCATGATCTTCCCTTGGTAATTGCTCTAACTAAACATCATTTTTCTCCTCCCAAAGTCCAAGGTATACAGGAGGACATCTGGAACCCTGTGATCCTTGCTACCAACTCCCCAGTTTGGGCAATTCACTTTTCACTCCACAGAAAGAACTTGATTTTGATTTTGGCCTCTATTTTTTAATTTTCAAATTTTGAAGGCCTTTATAAATATATATATATATATATATATATATATATATATATATATATATGCCCATCTTTTATTATCCTTTTTTGCCTCTGAAGACTTGCACATAGGTGAAAAACAAAGGATATATATGTTGTGTTTCTTGATATTTTCCTGTTTCCAATTTTGTGCTCCTGAATCTGGGAGGTCATAAAATTTGTTTAAACTGCACCTATGGAAATTTTGAGGTCAGAAATATAGTAGAAAGTGATAAGAGTGGCTCCAGGATGTGCTTTAGGATAATTTTTGGTTACTGAAAATGAATTTGGGTTGGTTTGATACACATATGCCTATACAGTTACAGTCTTGCTTTAAACTTCAAATCAAATGGGAGTAGGTAAATCAAGTAGTTTTTTTATTATTATTAAAAATTCCAATTATGGAACTGGCAATAATAAATTAATATTTGATTGTCAGAATTATGCCAGATGAGTTTAGTTGGAGATTTGATTGTCACTCTTAATTAAATATTTTTTGCCCCTTGTTCTTAAGAAAAAACTTCCCAGAAATCTAATTTAGAGAGAATTGGTAATTTTTTGTTTGCTTGCTCAAAAGGAATTTTATGCAACCTCAGTAGAACTCAAGGGACTCCATAAAATTTCTCCCTTACTATGGCAAAGACATTAGATTAATTCAGTTTACTTGGCACCTATATATTTATCTGGTAAAATTTAACTTAATGAGAAGCATTAAGTGAAACTCATGAAGGAAGTGATATTTTCTGATACAATATTGCTTGTCTGTTTTGACGGTTGTTCTGAAATGTTGTAAGTTATAATGATGAAAAACTTTCTATTATGTCATTGTCAGATTTTAATTTTGGTTATTTCAAACTTTTGACAGCTGTAGAAAGTTTCTGAAGAAATTAACCAAAGGAAGCTGGACAATATCTTAAGAACAATGCTAATAAATGAAACTCAGTAATGTGGTTTTCTTTCACTGAAATTAAATGGACTGCTGGAGACAAGTATCATTTCATTGTTTTTGTTGAAATGGTACTTTTCTTTTGACCTTAGGAAATTTCATTTCTTCTGCTGCTGACCTGGCTCCTCAGCGATGTTAAGCTGCATTATTGTGAGCAAAACTAGCTTTTTTTCTTGTTTTGAATTTTCTCTCTTGCTCCTTGATACCATCACGTTATTATGGAAAATGTTAGTAAGTACCCTTACTACTCTTACTCATGGCAATGTTTTGAACTTTGAATAATTTAGACTTGGAAGCAAGGGTCATTATTTAAGTCTTTGGAGGTTGAAATTGAACTGAGGCAAGAATAAAATTCCTAACGCTGCCTGCAGGGTTCCAGACATACCGAGGGAGGCAAGGAAATGAACCTCCAATTGCGGTCCAGGAAACCATAGAGAAAGCCCTGGGAATGCTAGAAGAGGAAATGTTCCCAAAGCACAGATGTTGCTGGTGCAGTCTGCTGAGAGGCTGGCTCCCTCCCACACCCCAGCTGAATGGTGAGCACTCAATCTAAGACTCCCCTGTGCTAAGTTCCAATAAAGACAGCAAAAATTCTGCTTGGTTATTCAGCCCTGTGGGTTTAGTCAAAAACTATATAAAATGGATTGAGACTAGATTCAATCTACAAAAGAATTTTCCTGTATTATTTAATAAAATTGGGATGAAATTAGAAAGTGATTGTAATAGTAAGCTCAGCCATTTTTGAGATTTTTTTTCATGTTTTTCCTCCGAGTTTATCTCACAGGTGTTTGCTATTTATTAGAATAATGTCTCAGGATTTTGTTGTCATATGGGGGAGGGGAGTTGTTGGCTTGGACTTTATCGCTATTTCCTTTAAATACACTGTAAAACCCTGGAGAAGACTGTCTTCCTGGGCTGCACTCCAGGACACAATCATTTAACTTTCATCACCATAGAAGTGGTAACAAAAATTGCCAGGGGGTAAATTGTCAGAGGAACAGTGAAGAACTCCAAGCCAGTGAATGATGACATGAGTGGATTCCAGCCCATGTTCACATAATGAGATCTCTGGTACTGAAGATCGCTACTCCCAGCATGCAATAAACCTGAATTCCTGAATGGGGTAGAGGAGGTTCTGGAAACCAGAGGTGAAGCAGCTACACTGGACTTAAAAATGAACATATCCATGCTCTCTCTTGACCTTCTGCCTCAATATGGACCCTAGCATCTCTGTTCACATCGTGTTGGTTAGACGTTTTGTCATTAATCTCTTTGTGTATTTGTGTGTGTGTGTGTGTGTGTGTGCACGCACACTACCTCTTACCCTTCACCTTATAGATGAACCTTTCTTCCTTCCTGCTTTTGGGTCTTGTCCTGAACTCCTAAGCATGCTGGTGAAAACTCATACCCCTAGTCATCCTGTTTTCCTCCCCAGGTTACCCTGTAACATAAAATTTTTATCAGTGAAACCTATCTATCTGGCAGGATAAGCATGTAATTTCAGAACATCTGGTCTTCATCATATGAGTCACACTCTCCTCATCACATTTGTCCTCTCTCTACAGGTCACAGATCCTTATCCTATTCCTTGACTCAGGTTGTATATGCTCATGTTTCCTCACTGACCTTGAAAGCCTCATTTCTATGTAAATTCCCCATATTACAAAATTGGGTCTTTTCCTTCAACTCATATGTCTGATGCTATTTTGATGACTCAATCAAAGCAAGTGGTAGGGGGAAATGCCCTTTCCACCCTAAAAAACCCATGTTAGTCAATATATGTACAGAATCTAATGGCTCTCAGCAATACCACTGTGAACAGCCTAGCCCAGTTTATTGAACAAGCCTTCTTTAATTCCCTTATTTCTGCCCACATCCTCTTTAGCTTAATCTCAGCACAATTCTAATGACTATCTCAGTCTTGTACCATGGCCCATTTAATGGAAGTGTAAGTTAAAATTATCTTAGTCATGTTCATGATATTGAAACCTGAACCCCCCCCCCCAACTCTGCATCGTGGTGCTTGGCCTAGAGCACTGCGTGTGGGCAGTGCAAGAAGCAGTGGGCAGTTAGCATTTCACTGCCACTTTACTGTGCCCACCATTAGCCCCTCTGGGGCTCAGGCTGCAAACAGAGACCTGCAGTGATGGCTGATGGCAGTGGCTACTCTGCTAGGCTGCCTCAGGCCATGTAGCCCCCTGGCTCAGGGCTGCAGGAAGGAGCATGGCGCTCTACTAGGCCAGCACCAGTGTTGTGGTCTCCTCCAGCTACCGGCAGTAGAGAGGCCTGTGGGTTTGGTGCCCGGATTATAGAATGGACCATCAGGTGTGAGCTATGAGTTGATAGAATGGACCATCAGGTGTGAGCTATGAGTTGATCAGTGCTATGGTCCAATAAGCCACAGGATTGAAGATGAAGAGGGTTCAAGCAGAATTGTGGATGCAGCCCCTGAGAAAGGATCTAGGGCAGGGTAGGAACCAGCTTGGAACTTACTGGATTCTCAGACTTCAACTTGCATACTTTGATACACTCTGTTCCTTAGACAAACTCTGTTCCTGGCTTCATAAGAAAGAAGTAGCATCTAGCAGCCAACCTTCAAAGAACGAAAAGCAGAAACATTTCATATAGAAGGTGAAGAGCTTTACAGAGGCTGGAGACCACTGCCTGACTCCTGTGCTAAAATGCACAGGGCAGGTTCACTGTAGAGAGTCTTGGAGCCCTGGATAGATTTTACGGCCTTTAACTTTCTATCAGTGAACCAGGTTCACAGGCACCCCAGGCAGGGAAGCTGGCATGCAAGGAGTCAGGCTTAGGCTGGGTGGGGACTGGGAGGCCGGTAGCAGCTGACTCTCCCAGCCCCCATGAAACATTTTGCTTTCTCTGGTCCTTCCAGGCTCTCTGGTGTTTTCACTTTCATGTCATCCTTAGTCTGGCCTCAGAGCAGTCCTCCCACCCTGCTGCTTCCGCTGCCTTAGTTCCTGACTTATGGCACAGGTGTGAGCACTCACAGATGTACCTGCCTGTGCTCTCTGGGCCCAGGTGTCCATAATCATAGACAGACGTCCCATGCTAAATGAGGAAAGGTGTAAAAAAACCTGATTACTTCATTTACCCTAACAGTGTGCTCACTGGGGAAAGGGAAAGCTACAGGTTCCCTACCCCAACCTAAGGATGGATAGAACTGGGCTGGGATTTGAAGACAAAAAGGACTTGCCTGGTCCTTTCTGCCCCTTTTCTTTGATTCCTGACAGAGGTGCCTTAGGGCTGTGGTAAGCTTTTGGACCTCAGCTGCCCCACTTTGGGCCAATCCAGTTTGTCTGGGCATTTGCCCACAAGGGGATGGGTAACTTTGGGTGTTCCTGGAAGAAATTATTTTGACTATTTTCTTTCTCTTCTCTTTTTGGGACACTATCTGTATTGATTGTACACTATTAAAGTTATTTCATATTGAAGGTCTATTGCACTAGTTCTGTCTTTATGCAATGGATGGTAGAATTCATTTAAGGCAGGCAGGTTTGGGGGTCCTGAGGTACTTCTCATTCTGCCTGCTAACAGATCTCAAATGAATTTTTTTTCCCCAGACATTCACCTAGCTGCTTCAGGTTTTTATTCCAATGTCACCTTCCAATAACATTAGCTATCAAATCTAGGATTACAATGTCTTCCACTCCAGATATTCCTCATATTCCTATCATCTTTACTTTCCTCATAGCACTTATGTTTGTGTGACATAAATGCTTGCTTGTCTATATTAAACATTTGTTTCCAATTTAAGATCTAGGAAGGCAATGTTTATGCCTGTTTTTATTATTGGTTTATTACCAGTGGATTAAAAAGTATCTAGTCACTAATAAATACTTAGTAAATATTTGTTTAATTAATCACTCAGAGGCTGATAATCTGGTTTTAGGTGTATATTTTGTGATAAGAAACTGCCTGATAGCCTGTTTTTAATAGGTGTGGATATTATTATTAATTTTTATCACATATTCTGTTCTAATAGCTAGTAAAATGCATAATTTATTTATAAATACCCTATTAAGTCATCTTTCATTGAGATAAATGTCACTGAAAGTTGATGATTTTCTACCATGTTTGCAAGTTAAATCTGCTTTTTTAAGTACTTTCAATTTTTTTCTTCATATGCTAATTTTGTCAGAATTGTGAATAAGTACATATAACCTTTATAAAATGATTCAGATATCTTTTCATGTTTTTCTAAGCTTTGAAAAATTCTCAAGTATAGTTAGCTTATTAGATAATCAAAATGAGTATTCAAATCCAGAAAGCAATCCCACAGATTTTGTTCTCTGAGGACTGCTCCAGGAAACAAAAGTTTGAATTTAAGTCATATAGCTAGTAACAGGGATTTTTTTTGACATTACAAATGCAATTATTATTTATAGGAGAGATTTGTAGTTGTAAATTGATCAGACCTATGGTATG
The DNA here is from genome assembly GCF_000260355.1 of Condylura cristata. NCBI lineage: Eukaryota > Metazoa > Chordata > Mammalia > Eulipotyphla > Talpidae > Condylura > Condylura cristata. The sequence continues at coordinate 49,874,505 of NW_004567116.1, read as the reverse complement.
TTGATGTTAGAGAATTTCTGGTTTTTATTTATGCATACAAGAGCTGATGAGACCATGGTGAGGATACATTAGCAAATCATGGGCGGGAGAAAGTAAACTTTTTAAAAATGATTAATAATGTAAATCGATATATAAATTAAAATATTAAAGGATTGGGATGCAAGCCAGAGGTGGGGGGGATCTGCATCAGAAATAGAATGAGGAGTAGAACAGGCAGATCTACACTGCAGAGGGGAGCAGTGGGCAAGACAGGAGAAGTCTGCTGCACTATGTGGCTTAATGCCCTGGCCAGGATTCAAACTTATATTGAAGTGGCTGCCAATAGCATGTTAGTACTGATACTCAACCCCTTGTTCCATCAGGGAGACCAAAGACCTAGTTTCTTCCATTCAAGGGAATGTGCTGCTGAGATGCAGAGACTCAGTACCCATTAATTTATTTTCTCAATTTTTAAAATATATTCATTATGGCATCCTTCATTTTTGTACAATGTATTCCCACCAATTCACCTGTGCGCCATCACCATAGTCTCTTATGCTCTTACCATCCCTGTCCTACTCCCTCCTCCTCCTCTTCTAAAGAATGTCTCTGATCTACAGTTGCCTGATGTTTTTACTTCATTATAGTGACTTTTTTTCTGATTCCATTTGTTTTCTCTGCATTCCTCCTATAAGTGAGACCATTCAATATTTTTTTCTTTCTCACTTACTTCACTGAGCATAATCCTTTCCAATTCCATCCATGCTGCTGCAAAGGACATGAGTCTATCCTTTTTGATTACTGAGTAATATTCCATTGTATAAATATACCACATCTTCTTGATCCAGCCATCTATTTTTGGGCATCTGGGTTGCTTCCTTTGACCTGCACCCCTATGTTTATCATAGCACAATTTACAATATTTTTTTCAGTATAAAAAGGCAGATTGACACCATCAAGTAGCAGATTACTGCATAAAAGATGGAGTCTATGAAGGTAACTTTGTTTGCCAGACCAAAGTTGGGAGTTCACAGAACATTTTATGTTATATTTGTAGTAACAGAGAATGTTGTTAAAAAAAAAAAAAGTTTCTGGCCCTCCCTGGTGATGCAATAGGTTAGGACACAGCATTGCAAGCTAGCCACAGCCACTTCAGCATGACTTTGATCCCTGCCCCAGAGGTGAACCACATGGATCAGCAGACCTCTCCTGTCTTGCCTGCTGCTCCCTTCATCAGTGTATTCTGTCAGTCTGCCTGCTCTGCTTCCCACTTTGTCTCTGGTGAATCCTCTCACCACCCCTGCACCTTTGGTCCATACCCCAATCTGTATACATGATTAAATAAATCTTTAAAAAAGGTTTCCAGCCCTCCCTGGTGGTGCAGCGGGTTAAAGAATAGCGCTGAAAAGCTAAAGCCACTTCCCCATGAGTTCGATTCCCGCCTGCCCCAGAGGTGACCACATGGCGTGGCAGACCTCCCCTGACAGCCTGCTGCTCCCCTCAGCAGTGTATTTTATAGATCTGCCTGTTCTGCTCCCCACTCTGTCTCTGGTGAAGCCTCTCACTGCCCCTGAGCCTCTGGCCTATATCCCAGTTCCAAAATTCTTACTGTCCAAACCTTTTTGAAGGTTATGTTTTGCTAATTCTTGTCTCTTTAGTCCTGATTCTTGTTCTATTCAATTTTTCTACATATTTTTAGATCAGTTTGACATGGCATATAATTAGGTAAAATTCATCTATTTCAACAATATTGTTGTCATCAAATTTGGTATAGCATTTTTTAAATTTAAACATCTGTCTTTGTTATAGTATATCATTTCTCATTTCAGACATTTCAGTTAATCCCTCTTTTGTTAAGTTTTCAAAAATATGAATGTTTCAGAAGTTTGAATGGACTTTGGTGGAGGATTGTGGGTGGTAGGTGAGGTGTGGACATATAGATCTCAGGAGTCAATATCTGGGAATCATTGATTCATTCCTTCAACAAACATTTACTGAACAACTTATTGTTTAAAACACTCTTCCTATTACCTTTATCTCATTATCTGAAAAGCTTTTTTCTGAAGCTTCTCTAAAAAGACAAGTTAAACTTAGTCTAAAAAGAATAGGCAACAGCTATAAGAAGAAGTGAACAATATCAGGCCTATAGTTTGTTAATGCCCATTTGGATGACAGGCACAGCTTGTGATTGCATAAATAACTGCTAATCCTTTATTCCTGTCAGCCAGGATGGTGCAGCTAAAAGATTCTATTTCCCTTTGAACTACAAAGTAAGAAGCCACACACAGCCCATGGATGTTGTCTGAACAGGCATTGAGGAAAGAGACTGAAAGTTACCAGTTACAGATAACACCTAGGCAAAGAATATAGATAGCTGTGATACTGGTAGCTTAAACACAGGAGAAGAATTTAGATGCAATGATGCTTAAGAGTGGGAAAGAATAAACTTTGGAGGCAGGTATATTCTTTCATAGTAGGAAGTTACTCATCTCTTGTAGCTTATTTCCTGATGTATGGGATAATGACAACAATAGCTATCTCAGAGAAATATAGTAAGGACTAAACAAAATAGTGTGTGTTAAATATTTAGCAAATAAAATATTGTACTTAAAGGCTATTTCTGCTCAGGGTTATGATGAAAGTAAATTGAGTGTGTCACTCTGCATAGAAACAAAGTTTCCATGACACCACAAATCTCATAACCAAAATAAATATTATTTAAATACAATATTTTAAAAGTTAAGTTTATATAAATATTTATGATGGGAAAATCAGATTCTGACTCTACTCTTCTATACCTACCTGACTTGACTCATTCTAACTCCAGCCTTTTATCCAATTATTCATGTATAAAAATCACATGACAGACAAGGATCCTCGGTTTGATTTGATATTTTAAATATTACATTAAAATATTATTTACGGCCCTCCCTGGTGGCGCAGCGGGTTAAAGCACAGCACTGAGAATCTAAAGCCGCTTCCTCATGAGTTCCATTCCCGCCTGCCCCGGAGGAGACCACATGGCGTGGCAGACCTCTCCTGACCCGCCCGCTGCTCCCCTCAGCAGT
>NW_004567116.1:49857200-49871358 GCF_000260355.1 Condylura cristata | reverse complement strand
TTATTTACATTGGTTACTGGAGTTTTGGTAAATTTTACAACCGAAGGGAATTCCTCACTCACCCAAGTCTATGCAAGGCTTGATTTCCATTTCTTAGTATTTTATTGTTTGTCATTTTCAGTATCAGTGAAAAAGTCCACATGATTTTCACTCTCTGGAGAGTGAATACTTCTGGCAAACTCCTCTCCAACTTTGTTTTCTGAGCACAGAGGATTCTTACTAGCATGCCAGTAGCTATATAAAATTGTCATATTTATTGTATAACTAACAAATATCATTAAAGAAAACCCTACATATTATTATAAATATGATCTTAAGAAAAATTCCCCAAAACTTACTTATCCTGCCCTAATTGCTTTGAATAGCAGTGGGCTTTTGTTTTGCTAGAGGTTCCCTAAAACTTAGTTTGTATTGTCTAGGGTGCATATAAGTTTAGTTCAAATGTCCTGTAGATCCTATTTTGTAAGTGGCAAGTAAGGTCATTTTCCCTCTGAAGAGCTACATGGGGATGTACAGAGATGCTAAGTACCATTATCTTCAGAGGACTTAGTGACTTTTTTTTTTAAGATTTATTTATTTATTCATACAGAACTGGGGTACAGGCCAGGGATGTGGAGGGTGAGAGGATTCACCAGGAACAGAGTGGGGAGCAGAACAGGCAGATTGACAGAATACACTGCTGAGGGGAGCAGCAGGCGGGTCAGGAGAGGTCTGCCGCACTATGTGGTCACCTCTGGGGCAGGCGGGAATCGAACTCATGCGGAAGCAGCTTTAGATTCTCAGTGCTGTGCTTTAACCTGCTGTGCCACCAGGGAGGGCCCGGACTCAGTGATTCTTAATGAAGAGTTGTGAATGAAAACTGTATGAAATAAGAACGATCTGTTATTGGGTGGGTATTAGTGGGGGAACATTTAATGAGATTTAAAAATAAGCATCTACTGCTTGTTCAGCAGGCAAGTTTGAGAAGACTGAATAGATAAGGGACTCAATAAGATTGCTATTGAACTGGACACTATGACTAGCCCAACTCCAAGGCTGCAGAGCCAAAGCCAAGACACATTCTGTGTCAGAGGCCAATGCCTGAGAACAGACATCCCAGCAAACTGGTGGTGTGAAAGCCTGTGAAACAGAGCACAGAAGAGAGCCTTGAGCACATCTTGATGACATCTTGACCCTGCTTTCTTGCAGGTTATTTCAATAAATTTACCTTTCCTGTTTTCTGCTTTGTGTCTTTCACTCTATGCCTCCAGCTACAGCTATCGCATGCTAAAACCTGTGTTATATGTATCATTTAATTCAGTTCTCATAAAAAGCTTTATAACAGATGTAGTGTCACTCCTACTTTGCTGATAAGTAAACTGAGACACAGATTAACTTGCAGAATCAGCTAATAACTAGGACTTTTAGTATCATTTCTTTATCACAATGACTTGCATACAGTGCTTTATATCTTAGAAGGGTCTTTCAAGCATAGTTTCCAGTTTGGTCCTTTTCCCGCCCCTGTGAAGTAGCCATAGACAATTCCTATTTGTCCAAAAAGGAGAATGAAGTATACAGCTAAAAAGTGAGCAAAAAATAAAGTTTTTTTGACTCCAGTGCTCTATTCTTAAAAGCTTGCTGTTTCTCAGCTAGAAATTCTTCATCAAAGCTTTCTAGCATTGTATGTAATTTTATTCAACACAGTTTCTTGTCTTAGACTTTTTGGGCAAACATATTCAGCCCTCAATGTTAACTTAAATGCTTTCTTCTCTGATAGAATTCTCCATTTACCTTCCAGAGGCACTTCTACCTTCCCTGCAATACCGAGACTGGAGACTAGCTTGTATGGGCTAGCAAAAGAAACCTTTTGATTTCTCACTGAATTCAGCAAAGTAGGGAACCTCAGTAAGAAAGGAGAAGGAGGAGAATAATGAAACTGGGTCTCCCTGACTCTTTCCCTTGATCACCTCAGGCCAGTTTGCCCTACCACTAAAGGCTGGTCTTCCTTTTAAGTTTACAATCTCTACTGTATTCTCTAGCACCTTTCAGACTCAGGAGAGGAGCAGCTCTATTGCCATCAACCAATTTACTGCATTATCACTCATGTCTTCTTTTTTTCAACCCATATCATTACAAATAGTACCAACTTAAACCCTAATTTGTAAGTTTTCTTCTATTTGGATCATAATTATATAATCCCCCTATAATGAATAAAGATTAGAGTTGATTTTATTAGTGGACAGACTGAGGGGCACCCTGGGGCTCCCAAATTTGTAGGTTTTAAATGGATTCTGACATCCACCATACAAAGGCAAAATATACTCAGTGCGTAAGCTCTTCAATAGAAAAGAATTGAAAATTGGTGTGCAATCGAAAGAAGAAAAGATAAAGAACAAATTTCCAATTAAACACCTCTTATACATAAATACTCAGCCAAACAGTGTTGACCCAAAGACAAATCACTGAGGCCTGAAAATTTGCCACAAGCCCAAGATACCTTTGGGCGGGGAACCACTGGAAAGGAGCAGAAAGATTCAGGCATGTTTGGAAGGACTAGAGAAAAATTAAAATCCAAGTAAAGATAAAGACTGCCATTGTCATACTCCCCATGGACTCTTACCCATATCTCATTCAAGTGTCTCCTTCCATGCCCCCAAGTCCGTGATGTGAGCCCAAGCCTGAGAAGCAAGCACGGCTTCTTCTTCATAGGTCTGCTCTACATGCCTCCTCCTAGTCTTCAATATTCTTGTTCATACCCTATTTAGCTTTTCCTTGTCACTCAGCCCCACACTTCAATAGGGGAGCCAAGGTACATGAGACCTCCCTTCCCTTTTAGGTTACACTATTACAGCTGGAAAGAGTTGAGTCTAATACCCAATAGGCCAGTTGTGTTTCCTGACTACGGCTATCAGTTTTTCTGAGGCTCTGATCTTCACCTCTGAAACATCATTGTGAGGGCATGCCAGAAATCTTGCATTCCTCCTCAGGCATTCAAGTATCCTATTAAGCCTCCACTATCTGCAGCAGAGGTGCCACACACATTGGAAATATGTCCATTATGCCCTTCCCTAGAGAAGTCACATTCCCATTGGGATATAGATACTATAGTGACATCAGGGTAACTAAGGGAACCCACAGCATCTGGCCCAAGCTAGGGATGGTGTGAACTTAGAAAAAAGGATTCAAGAAGTGGTGGTAAATGATGAGAGCTGAAGAAGGTGTCTCAAAAGCCTGTTTTATTTCCCAAACCAATTCCCCAACTTTAGACCTCTTCTAAGAGCTCCCATCTCACTGAAGAAGAACCAGCACTTACTAATGCAGGTCAGAAATCTTGGAGTTATCCTTTGGATATCCCTTTCCCTCACTCTTCGTATAAATTCAAACACTGTCATCCATGAGTATCTCCTAAATACACTTGGACTCTGTCTAGCACGCCCAATCTCACCCATAATCTAAAACAAACTACTGCCATCCTATCCTTTTCCCATGACTTTGTCCACTATAATTACAGAAATCATCTCTGTAACCTTAAAATCTCATCAGGATAGCCTCAGTGACTCTCCTTTAACTTGTAATTAAAGACAGGACTCATGGAGAAGGTCCACCATTCCCAATATGTTTGGCTTCTGTCTCCTTGGTGTTATCCTGGCAATCACTCACTGCCCCTAATCTCACCCTCTCTGTACTACCTCACTCACCTTCTTTCAGATCTCTACTTGTAACTCATTCCTCTTCTAACTCAGAATTCTATTTCCTCCACTTACAATGTCTTCCAGAAGAAGTCTATCCCTCCATTAATAAACAGACACTTGTGCCTGTTACTCTTTGCCAGTTATTTCAGATCCTAAGAACAATAAGTATCAATTCCTTGGGAAAATCTTGTCTGAACCCTGCCTTCAATAGACCTCTTGTGTAGGTTCAACATCATATGGGTCCCCTCTCTCTAGTGAATACATTTACCTTTATCTGTATGCTAACAAAACAACCAAATATATCTTAAATTATATAAAACATTATTTGGTATCAACATTAAACAGCTAACCTCAGAAAGACAGGAACTGTGTCTTAATCTATTCATCAGGTTTCCTAGGGTCATATCACATATCTGGCATATACAAAGATGAATACAAAGTGCTACAAAGAAAATGAAGTAATGTCTCCTCCTGATAAGTGAAAAGGCTTGCACTTAGATATATTTTTTAAAGATTTAAAAGATATTTTTAAAAATATTTCTTCAAATATTACATTTTGTTCTGTCTCCTTAAAGTACACTAGACATCCTCTATTTATTGAAGATTCTGAGTCTCTATTAGTAATCTTAATTACTTTTTCAAATACCCACTGGAGTTCCACTTATGTAGAAAGCACTTGTGTGCTTTTTAAATTCCTCAGCCTGCACATCAAAGATTTTTGTTCAGAGACAGCAGTGTCCTTTCTGGCCATCATCATGCTCCTGTCTCTTTCATGCTTGCTACTTTGTTGCTTTAACTGTTCCAGAAATTGATAAACTAGACAATCAAGCAAGTTGGAATGAGTGTGAGGTCATATTGACATATTCCAAATAAACCCAAAGGGATTCTAAATAGAGCCACCAGTACCTCGCCTGCTACTTATGTATATTGGTTTTCTTCTTTACTTTGCTTGCTTGCTCTTTCTCTCATCATCATATTATACTTGGTGAAACTGGCCTTCAATAAACTTACAAGCTCCTGGAAAGTTTCCTTTCCCCCGAAATAGCAAAACCACCAACATGGTAAATGTAAACTTCAGGTGAAACATAATGACCTGAAAGTCAGTCCTCATTTACATTCACTGTTAGGTGCTAAATAAGAGATATAAGAGCCTGACTCTCTTCCTGTTTCACAGAGAAGTTCAGACTGGTGTATTCCTTGGGTGAACAGTGTCAGTCTAAAGTGATTGTTACTAAAAACATCAGAGTTGTTTACAGTATGTGCACTGTTAGTAAAAGGATCAAGACTGGATATCATTCATATGCTCTGTGTAGTTCCAAACTTCTTCTTTTATCTCCCTACCCATTAAATTATACCAGTTAATTCCACATTAGGCTAAAGGAAAACATTGGGGAGTCAGACTTCTAATTATAAGTCTGGGAAGATTTTTGCTGTCTATAGAAAGGCAGCAAAGCAAAGTAACAGATCTGTGTAGGGAATGTCACAAGTACAGTGAGCAAGTGAGAAAGCAACATCTTTCTTTTCCATCTTCAGTTTGAACACTTGGTCCTTAGACGTGATTTGGGAGAGGGAAGATGGGAGGCGTGAGAGCAGGAAGGCAGGGCAAAGAGCACACTGGATTATATAAGTAAGGCTAGTCGGGGTGGGGCAAAGAGTGAGGGGGATCCAATAAGTGTTACTGAGCTTTGATTGTGAATATGGTGAAAAAATATATTTTTAGAGGTATAAAACTTATACCCTAAAGACATGCACTGCAATGTAAATCAACTTTACCTCAATAAATATTTACTAGAAAAAATAAAAAAGGAAGGTAGATAAAAAGAAATTTGGAATGAAAGAGTTCTTACAAGTAGAGTATCAGGCTCTGGGTGGAGGGCCACTTCTTAAAGATTTTGAAACATTAGTCTAACACTTGACTTTATGCAGCCAATTACTGCAGTCTGTAAGATCAGGCAGTTGCCCCCCCCTTTAATGTGCACTTGATATTAATGATAGGTCATAATCAAAGGTGAACAAAAATGATATAGCACAGTCTATTTAAAAAAAAATAAAAAAACAGTCATTACCACAATTTCTCCATGCTATGAAGAGATCGAACCCTTACCACCTGTTCAGGTCTATAAGGCATTCTGATCACAAATGAAGAAGCCAGCAAGAATCCAGGCAGTTCATCAAACAGCTGGGCTAAGCAGGGGGCTCAGAATCTGACATACTTGTGTAGGGCAGACCCTTGTCCTTTCACATCTTTGGAATAACTAAAACTAAAATTGTATATTGAAAACAATTTTCCACTCAGGTACATTTGAGTTCACCTCCAACAAAGTTATTTATTTAGCTCTGTCTTAAGATGACTTCAAGAAAATCAGGCTACCCTGAAAAACTATTGATGTCAGTATCTGCTGTTAATTTAGCCCTTCAACCACCACAGGTTTCTCTCTCATGAAGCTGTAAAAAGGAATTTGCAGACATTTCAAATAAGCAGAAAAAAACAAACTTCATTATTTATTATTTATTTATTTATTTATTTTGCTTAAAAAAAAGTAGGAACTTCCAGGAATGCTATATTTGGGAGATGCAAGAAAACCATTGTGGCTATTGTTTGGAGATATTTAAACCTTTTTTTCCCTCTACTCTAATATTTCATCATCCTATTTTGTGACTGACTCTTTCTCCTAATGGCTATAGTCCTCCAGAAAAGTGTGCCATCTTCCAGCTCTTATTGTCCAAAATTTATTTTACCTGCCCTGTCCAAACTCTCCTAAAATTTATTGTCCCAATTAGTCTCAAATTTTAGCCTTAAAATTTGCTTCCCTCGTTACCCCCCCTTTGCATCTCTCCCCCCTTTTCTCAGAGGTATCCTTAATTCTCCTGAAGTCCGTGTCTGCACTGTCCCTAAAGCTGCCTACTGAACCCTAACTTTCCCTGTACTCACTACCTTTATAACAAGCATAATATAGCATTAGCAGGATAATAATGAGAAGGTAAGAGCCAAAATATAAAGATTCCCATACCCAAAGTAGGGAACTGAAAGCTGATTTCATTTATCATTCCCAAACTAGCTCTGTGACCTTGAGCAGGGTATTCAAGTGTTCTACTTCAGAGTTTCTTTAATCTTAAATGAAAAAGTTTGACAATAATCCTTCTAGATTTACTTCAAACTTATTATGAGAATGTATGATTTTTAAGAATATTCTGATCTGAAATTTTAATTGTTTATGATGTTGAACATTAGAGAAGATAGTGAAGAAATTTTTCTAATCTTATAAGTAGAAGTGTTACAAGGACAGAGGGACACCCCTGAAGCCCCAAACCTGCCTGCTGTAAGTGTTCTGCCATCCACTGTGTCAAGACAAAAACATATAAAACTTTAATGAAAAGGGACTTTAATACAGTAAATATACAATACAGAACACAAAGAATATAACTTCTAAATTAAACACCTGAAGCTACCTATCCCCTTTGGCAAAAGTCAACCCAAAAGGGATTGGCCCAAAGCAAGGCCTGAAAGCTGCCACAAGACTAAAGCACCTTCTGGCCGGGACCCATGGAAAAGGGTCAGAAATGGCCAGACAAATCTGAGAGGAAAAGAGCAAAATCAAAATCAATATAAACACTGCCATAGTCACCTCCCTACAGGTATCTCACCCACATCTGCCTTAACCAGTCTGGGGTCAGGAAACATACATGGTTTCTTCATCACATGCTTACTGTTCCATGTGGCTTCCTCAGGTCTCCTTCTTGTTTTCTATCCAGCTTCCTTCTTTTTTCTTCTGATTCCTTCTCTTTCCCTTTTCTCTGCTCAGCTCCATGCTCCTTCTGGGTGGGGCAGGCAACCTGGAACTTCCCCTTTTTCTAGGGACCACCCTGTTACAGAAGGACCACTAGACTTCAAGTAACAAGTAACATTGACTTTCCAAAGCCTCAATTTATATTTCTGAAAAATTAGTGTAACAATAATATACCTCACATAATCATTTGGTAATGTGAGCCTAAACAATGCATACTAAACTATTCCTATTAAACATTTCCTGAGAAGTCATCTCTCATGTCCTCAAAAACTATTCATGGGAAGAGACTGACACAGAGAACCTCAATTCTCCAGCCTTGATATATGCATGAATCACTTGAACATTTTCTAAAAAATGAAGATTGTAAACTGGAAACCAAGATGCTGAACTACATTCAGACAAATGTAACTCTTCCCAGGTCACATTTTGACAATAAAAGTGTTTAAAATAAGACAATGTAAATAAAGAAGGCACATGATACCATGAGTGAAAGCCTCTACCCTTTTCACATACTCCAAGATCAAGATCAGTTTGTTGGGGAAGTTGGAATTACATAGGCACCTTCAGGGACTTCAGGAGAGGTAAACAGGCTTCTGAGGTAAGGACAATAACCAGAACACATGCCAGAGATAAGGCCAGAAAGCCCAGGGGGATTAAACAAAAACTAAAACTTGAGAAAATAAGACCTTGGACAGGAGTAGTTAACACTAGATTAAGAGGAAAAAAAGGGGTGGGGTGGGAATTAAATACCTTTTAAGGCCTACAATGGCTCCCTTGCCCCTTCCTGGCCTGGTTCCACCAGCCTGAGGGTCCCACTTTATTTCTGTTCCCTTTCTCCTTATTATTATTTTTTTTTTCTTTCTCTGCCACTTTTCACTTGCTTGCCTAAGCATCAACAAAGTTCCTGCTGTAGCATTGTGAGACACCAACCCGTGGTGGACTAGTATCCAGGACTTAGTACTAACACTGCTGCCTGGGATCCATTCCAGACAAGGAGAGTAGGCCTGAAAACCTGACATTACTGTTATCAGTACCAAGGTAAGACAAGCAAATGCATTTCTTGGAAAGCAAAAATACCAAACCTCTTTAACCATGTCTTTTCCCCTTAGTCTGTCCCCAGGTTCTCAGAATTCAGCCTCTTTCTCTTTTCTTCACTTACTGAGTCCCTAGAAACTCTCTTGGTGATTCTCCAGGGGTCTTTGCATGAAACTTAAACTTAATGATATGCTAATCGTCTAAAGGTCCTGGCAGAAGAGTGGATCCAGCCCATAATAGTTGTTTTCATCTTTCTGAGGGTATAGTTGCTACGTGTCTACCTAATTTTGGGGTATTCCTACCACACATGGTGCTCCTTGCACTATCCTTGACAGAATTAGACATCTGGGTGTTTTCTTAATATACACACAGGTTGATTTGTAAGGATATATACTAAAACCTACCTAGTGTTACAAACTAATGTTACTGGAATAAAAAAGTCACAAATTTATAGACAAAACAATGAAATAAAATAATCCTTAGTCAAGAACTATGTTTAAATTCTATGTTTCTCAATGCTTTTGAGGAAGGACAGGAATTTAACATAATGCTACAGCCCTACTCCCCCATCCAGTATTCTGAAGAACAGCTGTGCACATTTCAGAACAAAGTGACTCAATCCTGTTAGTCTGACTCACACCCTACTAGTTTATCTCACACCAGGTACCACTAGTTTTTAAAATCCACCTCTTCTCTATCAGGAAGTTAGACATCAGGAGGCTTTGATAAATAAAATTGGCTAAATCTCATTATCCCAATTTGTAAGTCCCTGGCCCTTTTGTTAAACAAAACTGACCACAACCATTCTCCCCTGTAAATCCCTGCCCCCTTTTTTAAACAAAATTGGTCAAAACCCATTCAGGATCCCATGTATGAGACCCTATGTGTTTAAACTAAGCAAGTATCAACAACCTTAAGGCCCAAGGTAGGAGCCTCCTCTGAATCCACCTGTATTTTTTTTAACCTACCATAAAGCTTCATTATTTTTCCTGCCTAGGAGTCAAGGATCTTGGGAACCCTCAGAACCCCTGGGCCCCAATACTTTCAATTATATATAAGATATAAAACAATCAAAACTTAATTTTTTAAAAAAGAGGATTGAGGCCTCCCTGGTGGTACAAAGGCTCAAGCTTCAATTCTATCAAGTTATCAATAGCCACTACAACATGAATTTGATCCCAGGACAGGAGATGACCCACATGGTGCAGCAGACCTCTCCTGTCTTGGCCTGCTACTCAGCTAAGCAGTATATTTCAGTCAAACTGTTACAGGGCACCCCAGTGTAAACTGGGCTATCTGTCTGTGGGGCTTCACCCATGTGCTTAAAATTCAGTTATACTGCAGGCACACACAAAAGGGTCAAAGTGGGTTTATTTACAAAAAAGGGGAAAGCAAAGGAAACAACTGGAATATCTTACCCACTAGGCTGATTTATAGCTCTGGTAACAAACTGAAAGCTCCAAGTCACACAGTCCAGAAAGCCGTTGCCCCAGCGAGACAGCACCATAGCAAATGGCGCCCTATTTATCCTTCAAAGTCCCAGAATGCCTGCTTAGCTCGGACCTTGGGTCCTCGCAGTTCTCTCTCTGGTACTGCTGGGAGTTGTAGTTTTTAGTCACTGGAGTAGGGGGTAGAGTCCAGAAAGCCAGAATAGAGGGTGAAGTCCACAAGATTCTGCAGAGTTCCTTTGGGACATTCTTCCCCTTAACAAAACCACCTTTTCTGCTCCCCTCTCTGTATCTTGTGAATCTTCTCACCATACCCCTCTGCATCTCTGTCTTACATTCAAATTCTTATATGCATAATTTTTAAAAAAAAATCTTTAAAAATAAATAAAATTTAAAAGGAGGATATATTAATCACTGTTTTGTAACCTGATCTGGACATGTGAGTTCATTGTCAGTTTTTATAGCTGAAAAGATTTGGGGGCATTGAGTAGATTTTTGCAGGCCTTTAATGCTGGACCAGGGAACAGATCTGATTTCTATACAGCATTTTTCTGACTATCTCCTCCCTCAGTCTAATGTTGTCTCATAATCTCACCTCAAAGAGGTCCTCTTCACCGTGCTGTGGCTGCTGACTTTATCACGCTCCTCTCAGCCCACGTGTTCGCACTTACCTGTGTGTGTGACCGTGCTTGTGGGCCCAGGTGTCATAATTACAGCAGTGTATGCCTCATTCCCATGCCCCTAGCCCTGGGCATCCATACTAGTGATGGAGGGAGTAAAAATGCCTGATACTTTGATTTACCCTACAGTCACCTGTAGCCTGGCTCCTTAGGAAGGGACATATCTAATCAGAGCCACCCCTAAAAACACAGATATTTAACCAGTGGCAGAAGCTAAAGACTGTTACAGGTGGTGCCCCCTGGAGGGGGGTGCTGGTAAGGAGAGGTAGCTCCAGGGAAAATGCTAAAAATGTACCACATTTTGGGGTGGAGACTCTAATTAAAGAAATATAAGGGATTGCAGAGGCAGCCCCCATGATTCAGTGTTCAGGATTCAGTGTTTTTGGATCTTCAGCAATCCCAGGGTCAGGGACTCTTGCCCCACCATGCTGATCTCCCTCAGGTTGTTTCAAGCCTCTGAGGGATGTGGAGAAGGTTCTGTTACAGGGTAGCCCAGAGTGGACTGGGCCACCTGTCCGTGGGACCTCAACTGAGCACTCAATATTCAGTATTCATTATTCAATATTCATTATACTGCAGGCACACACAAAATCATCAATAACGGGTTTATTTTAAAAAGGGGAAAGGAACAGGAAATAACCCAAGGAAAGAGAGCAGCATACAATGTAACTGGAATACCTTACCGGCTTGGCTGACTGAAAACGAGTCACGTGGTACAGAGAGCCATTTCCCAAGAGAGTGAGAGAAAGAGAGACTCAATCGCACCCTATTTATCCACCAATGTCCCAGAATTCCTGCTAGCTCTACCCTTGGGTCCTCGCAGTTTTCTCCCTGGTACTGTTGGGAGTTGTAGTTTCCAATCGCTGGAGTAGGGGGTGGGGTCCACATCTCTTCCCTTTAACAGTTCCAGCAGACAAGCTCAGAGAGGAAAAAGTTCAGAGGCTTTACAGTAGCTGAGTGACTAAAACTGTTCCCAGTTTTGCTGTTACAACCTGGCAAAGAAGGCGAAGACCCAGAGCCCAGTGCCTCTCTGTGCAACGTGAGTGTGACCATTTTTCAGTGGGGTTGTTTAGCTGCTGCAGCTGCTGCTTTGGGTGTAGCTTGTCTGGTGCTGTGCTGGGGCATATCTGCAGCTCCAGGAGCATCTCCTGTTGTGTCTTCTGCTAACTTTGTGAGTTGGAACCGGCCTGGAGTCTGGCTACCATGAGCTCCAGGTCCACAGTGGCAAAAATTTGCCATCTTGGGAGCGTGGCTTATTGTTAGGGAAAGGATTTCCCTGCCCTCAGTGGTGGGAAGATGCCATCTTAGATGTTTTTTGGCCTCAGTAACTTTTTTCTCCTGGTGTGTTAAATAAGTCCTATTATTGATATTCTCTGAAACTGAGTAGTCTTGCAATTGTGATCTTAAGTGAAGAACTCAGACAGTGACTGATAAACTACTTGTGCAGTATCCTTGGCTAATTTTAGCACCATTTGATGCTCTTTATCAGACAGACAACTTTGACATCTTTGAGAAACAAAGTTATTAGCTTTATTGCTGTCTGTATTTCCTACTCTTTCTCCTTATAATTTATAATTCATTATTATTTTCTATTAATGTTCTTTTTAATGTTTCCATCTTTTCCTACACTTTCAAAAATAAATGGGGCAGAAGAAAAGTATCTTTGAGACACATTCTGTCAATGTAGTCAGCCTAGAGCCTCACAGGAAGTGAAAGTGGCAAAAAAGTGGAAATTTGCAGGCTCTGCCTCTGTGAGCATGAGACAGACATAAAAGTCTTGATAAGAAGAGCAGGAAGGAGAGGATGATGATCCTTCTTTTGGGCTGTAATATTAAAGCTAGCAAGCTTCCTTGTTTCTAGCTGCCTGTGTGAAATCTTCAACATGTGACTCTTCACACGTATTCAACAGAGAGAGGCCCATTAGTGAGCTATATTTGGTATAAAGGGCCCTAGAAATGAGCATTTTGAAGATACCTGTTTTTCAAGTGCCCCCTTCATGTCACTTTAGGGAGTCTTTCTGTTTTCTTATGATGAAATAAACTGTCTAAAACTAACTCCTTGGTCCATGCCCCCAATTTCCATCGCCTGAGAGGAGAACTCCCCCATACCATGCAGCAGCATCTTATAGAAATCAAAGTTATATCAGACAAAAAGAAATAACTTTGAGGTCAAAAACTCCAAACTTTATTAGCTGAAGTTTCAGTTTTCTCATTGCAAAATGCAGTACAAATACTAGCTTTAGTCAAAAATCTCCAGAGAAAAAGAAACTATAAATCATGGTATATGTATGTGTGAGAAAGAGACAGGCAGAGAGAAAGAGAGAGGGAAGAGGAGAGGAATAATGCTGCTTCCTAGTTAGGGTTGGTTTCCTAATTTATATAGATAATAGTGACGCTAATTTTTTAATACCTTCTATTTCAAGGCTTTTGAATACACTTCCACCAAATTACTGAATTAATTTTAAACTAAAATATGAAGACTTCTAGATTATGAATATGCATTATCACATTCAAATTCATAAATGGCCTTATAGTCTCTGAAAGTAACCAGCTTCACAATTATTATACTTACCAATGATAAAATATTTGTGGAGTGGCTTGACAAGTCTGAGTCTCATTGGCCTCAAGAATAAAATGCAGATATCACCACCTCGAGATACTTAGCATGTGTGTGGTTCATGCATGTGTCTCCTGTTATACATTCAGTGTACTCACAGGGCAGACTGACTGTTGAAGTCAATAGGAGCCAATATATAACTTATATATATATATATATATATATATATATATATATATATATAGTTATATAGTTATATATATATATATATATAACTTGTGTATTGTAGATGTTTCACTCTGGCTCACAGAACAGAATGGAAAGGATGAATGAAGTATCAGGTAACTCTCCTTCATGCAGTCATTGGTTCTGCCATCTTCAGTGTGTGACTTCCTAAGTCTCTTTTTCTCCTCTCTATACATTCAGTGCAGATGAAGGATGTGATGGAATATACACAGACTTCCATGGAATGTTCCTGGGAGCATATTTGTCCTTTCAAACATTTTCAGAATTGCCAAATTTGGCAAATAAAAATACAGAGCAAGCATTCTGTATTTTATCCAGTTAAAATGTGAATTCCAGATAAAAAACATTAATTTTAAGCAGGATTTGTAATGTTTTTATACAGCTGATCCTTGAGCAGTGTGGAGGCTAGGCATAAATCCAGACATAACTTTTGATTTCCCCAAAACCTAACTAATAATAGCCTGCTATTGAGGTCTTACAGATAAACAAATGCTTTTGTATGTTTCTTACAGATTAGCAAATGCTTTTGTGTGCTTCATATACTATATACTGTATTTTTATAATAAACTATAAAAAGGAATCTCTTATTAAGAAAATTATAAGGAAATGGGCAATAGAGCTAAAAAGACACTTCTCCAAAGAGGAAATGCAGATGGCCAAAAGGCATATGAAAAAATGTTCAACATCACTCGTAATAAGGGAGATGCAAATTAAAACCACAATGAGATACCATC
>NW_004567116.1:49820885-49856575 GCF_000260355.1 Condylura cristata | reverse complement strand
GCGGGGATTACAATCGAGATGGAAAAAAAAAATGTACAAAACGATGTAAAAATAAACTTTTGTAATGAAAAAAACAAAAAGAAAATTATAAAGAGTAGAAAATATATTTAGTTCCATACTATATAGAGAAAGATATCAAGATTACACAGACTGCTTATAAGAAAATGCATATATAAAAATTGATCCACTCATTTTAATCCATGTTATTCAAGTATCAATTATACTAAAAAAAATATATGTTATTTACCTAAAATTCAAATTTAATTGAACATTCTGTATTTTATCTAGTCCCTAAGGCCGTACTCCATAGGTTAGAATTCAATCAAAGGCCCACATAAACTACAAAGGAGGGTGGGATATGTATTTTTGCCATTTTCAAAAAGGTGTGTGTTTATATACATTTATGTGTGTGTGTGTTCTGTTAAGTAACTATCAGTCTATTGCTGTACTAAGATATGTTGTCCTCTTCCCTTTATTTACAATCAGGTGTTATAGGACCTCCTATAGTAAAAGAAAATAATGTTTCTTGAGTTTTCACATTCATTAGAATTTTCTGGGAAGCTAGTTAGAAATTCAAATCCCTATCTTAAAAAAATACTGATACAACAGTGGTCTAAAATATTATATATGTTTCCCATGTATAACACTGTAATTCTAAATGTATACATGATATATTATGATCGCTATGAAAAGGTTAGTTTTCATCCACTCTCATCCAATTTATTTCATTTACACAATTTACATGTTTCCCCAACTCCTTTCCCTCTGTTGACTATCACTTTTCATTGTATAATAGTTTGTTTTTATTTTTCAAGTGGAAGTTCAACAACTTTATATTTTGACATCTTCATGTACTTTTTATGATCATCATCAAAAGTCTATCTATTGTCTGTATATAGCACCATACAATTAATCCCGTTCACTAATTTTATACACTCCCTGTTCTTTACCCTTTGATAACCTCCATTCTGCTGTCAGAATATTTTTTTGTTTTGTTTGCTTTGTTTTTTGTATTCCTCTTTTGAGTGAAAACATAGTTTTTGCCCTTCATCTAACTGTTTTTATACAGCACGGTCCCTTTAAGCTTGATCAATGACAAGATTTTATTTTCTTTTTAATAGCTGTGTAGTCCCATTATTTGTAAATAGACTTCGGTTTTTACTCTCTGTTAATGGGAACTTAGTTTGCTACTATATCTAGGCATAAGTAAACCAAGCAGATGGCTTCACTGGTAAATTCTGTCAGACACTTAAAGAAGTTTAATACCTATTATTTTCAAGGTCCTCCAAAAAATTCAAGAGGAATAAATATTTCCCAACTCATTTCATTATGTCAACATTATCCTGAGTACAAAAAAAAAGACAAGGACATCACCAAAATAAATGATAAATAAACAATTAGCAGGCCAATATGTGACAATACTCAAGAAAAGATAAAATCACAGCAAAGGAACATAAACCATAACCAAGTGAGATTTATTCCAGGGATGCAGGATGACTCACTATGCATAAACAAATCTATATGGCATGCCACATCAACAAAAATGTAGTGTTATCACTAGTATCAATATATATCAACATAAAAGGTAGTTGACAAGATTTGGTATCCCTTTATGATTTAAAACTTAATAAAATTGTGATAGTACATAATAAAAGCCATATATGACCTAACATCATACTCATAAATGAAAAACAGAAGGCTTTTCCTCTAAAATTAAGAATAAGACAGGGTTTCCACTCTCACCCTGACTATTCAGCATAGTACTGGGGATTCTAGTCCAAGCAAATAGGCAAAAAAAGGTCTATTAGGAATACATGTCAGAAAAGAAATAAACAAAACTTGTTATTTACTGATGACATTTTATATCTAATCTATCTATCTGTCTATCACTCTATCCATAAGTATTCCAACAACAACAACAAAATGTATCTGAAACAATCATTGCAAACAGTAAAGTATTGGCAAAGCTCATCTAAAATTGGTTGTGTTTCCATATGCAAACAGTAACAATCAGAAAGATAGATGAGGAAGACATTCATAATTGCATCAAAAATAATAAAATACCTAAGAAAGAATAATAATTATTACTCCATCCTCAGCCACACCAAATCATTATGCATCTTTAGATTCAGAATCTTTATTTTTAGCTGTTACCCCAGGTGACTTTACTGCAGGTAATCAAGGAACACTATCTGAACTCTTGGGAATTTAGAAGTCTGTATATGAACAAATTGAAGAACTCAAGCAGTTTCAAATGAAGCAGTTTGTGTAAGGCAAAAGCCTTGGGTTTTGCATCACAGTAGAAAGGGCCTATTTCCCAATCAGGTGTATATAAGAAGACCTGGGAAGCTGGTTTCAAACTTCTTTGGGTACAGAGCATAACTCAAACACCTGCCAAAACAGGCTCAACCAGATTTCTGCAACTTGGAACAAGTCCCAGGAAACTGCAAGAATAAAATAACAAGAAGATAGTGTCACAACTCTGGAGCCTTTCATCAGTTAGACAGTCTTTGACACCATCTCTTTTCTGTGCTAACCATCAGTCCTCTGCAACTAGCAACACCCCTGGTGTGGACTGTAATTTGCCCTGGAATTGGAGTGATTTGACTCAGGAAGCTGATTGCTTTCTATGGCAATCTAAAGAGTGAAAGGATTCTTAAAAAAAAAAAAAAAAAATCCTCTCACAATGGTTAAAATCCCATTATTCATCCATATTCATTTTGGAAGCTGGAGCCCAAAGCTCAGAAGACTGGTAGTAAAACTGACAATGTGCTACAGCAGTGTTCAAGCAGGTGTTATTAAATCTTAACAGATAGACCGCAATTCAATCACTATCAGGGGTGATGTGGTAACAACTGATATTTTCCAGCTCTGAGAGAACTATCAGTTTGCTTATTTCCATTTCTCCACGGTTTTTCTTCCCTTTCCTTAAAGGATTATAGCAACATTGCTTTCTCACTTCAATTTTTAAGTAGAGAGAAAGGAAATGTGATTTGATAGTTTCAAAGATAACTCATTGATGTCCTTAAGTGTGAAAACTATAGGAGATGCTGGAATAGGAATTGAAAAAGGGGGATGCTTTCTGAAAACAATGTACCTCTCCCATGGGTGACCCTCCCCATTAAATTCGTAGGTTAAATGTTTAAGCCATAATATAACCAAATTTGAAGATAAGACCTTTAGGCTAAGTGAGGTCCTAAAAGTGGACCCTATCTAATCGGGCCATTGACCTTATACGAAGACAAAGCACCAGGGATTTGCACAGAGGACGCAATAAGAAGGTGGTCACCTGCAACACAGACAGGCCTCAGAGGCACACCAAACTGGCCAATACCTTGATCCTGGGCTTCCAGCCTGCAAAACAGACAATACATTTCAGTTTTTAGGCTGTGAAGTCTATAGTAGCTATGAGTTATAACCTACTATGATCTGGAAGTTTCAGAAAACATTAGATGCATACTCCAGACATGAAAATCCTGTTCTCCATTTCTAAAATTCACACACCCTCACCATGGACTCATCTGCATCAGGGATTAATGTAAGGAAGTTGTTACAGGGAAATATAGAAAACATGGTAGTCCACTGGGGTCAGCCCCAGCTCTGCAGTTTCTAGTATCCTGACCTTGGATACTGTGACTTTGGACAATGAAGCTCTGTAGACTTCAGTGTTACAGTACCTGATAATATATGCCTGTTGTTACAACAGAATAAAAGAGAATAAAAACACATGAAATAGAATGATGGAATACAACACATAAGTTATATTTATTAAAATACAGAACAGAGATAAACTAATGACATTAGACATAATAAGGATTTAATTGTAGTGTTATGAAAATCATTCTATATATTGCTTCATACAAATATTTCAGAAATTTATATTTAAATTGGGACTCTCTTGTAAAAAAAAAAATGAACTCTTCTTCTGGCTAGAAATTCTAACTCTTTGAAAGGGAAACAGTAATAGTGGTTCTATACCAATAAGGTGTATAAATTACAGTGATCCTGAAGATGTAAAAGTAAGCTAGCACAAATGATAAATAACTCCTGGTATAGAAAAAAGTCTTGAAAACTGGTCCATGAAAGACAGGGCTTTGCATTCATCAGGCTGAATCTGACTTGCCTCGTATTTGTCTCTTGTAAGGTATATATTGTAGGCTGGTTTTTAAAATATTTCTCAATGTCATAGGTCTGTTAAGAGTAAAATGAAATAATGAATATGTATATGAACTACTATAGCACTTATTTTATTTAAAAAGTGCATTAGTACTTCTTTTTTTTAAGATTTAGTTTTAAAAGATTTATTTCCCAAAGCTTAGCCTTACTGTCCCAAATCCCTATTTCCATGGCTGTAACCATTTCCAGAGATGAAGCAATAAAATGAATGCCTCTGATGTTGGTGTGTGTGTGTGTGTGTTTCTTCTTTTCTCTCATGTAAAATGAAGTATACTGAACAGGGTTTTTCTAGAAATAAACTCAGATAATATATATTAAAATGCTTATATAAGCTGCACAAATAGGAACTCTCATCATTGCTGCTATCATTTATCTCAAAGGAATATGTCATGTGAAACAACCCTTTTCAGCTTGGTTTTGGAGCAGATGGCTGCCAAAAATATCAATAGCAGCAATTTTTTCAGTCATTCTTCAAATTCTGCTTAGTGTTCATTATCACCTTTATTGACTTAGCCCATCTGCAGGCACCAGCCCAACTCCATCATCCTGTCACCACGGCCCCACTGGGTAATTTGTGGTTTCCAAAGAAGGAATGATAGAGGGGGATAGAAATGCAGGTGCCATGTGGGGCTGGCATAGTCAGGGGGTGGCCTCCTTCCCATATCTCCTCTATCCTGACTGTGTTCCCACAGAAGAGGGCAGGACTAGCTCAATCTGACCCTGGGGTCAGGTGGGCACATGTCACTCCATACTCTGGAGTCCATGTCTAAATCAGAAGAGAGCTACTCAGGGCTGATGGTCTCTCAACATAACATTATTATGATGGAGAAATGGAGAAGTAATGGGTTGGGGACAGAAATAATAAGGCCTCCTACTTCTTGGGAAAAGCTGCGTTCTGGACTTTTTATATGTTCAGGTGACAGCTTTGCTCATTCCTAGAATGAATAAGAATGTTATTTAGCCTCAGTTAAGAATGTTATTTAGCCTCAGTTTTTTTCATTTGAAAATGTTTTTGTAAAAGTTATTTCTAGGTTATATAAATTTTAGCATATGAAATATATGTAAAATAAAAATATGTAAAGTATATAATATATACAGCTACTTAAGTCTACAAACTTAGAAA
Organism: Condylura cristata; assembly: GCF_000260355.1. NCBI lineage: Eukaryota > Metazoa > Chordata > Mammalia > Eulipotyphla > Talpidae > Condylura > Condylura cristata. The sequence continues at coordinate 49,851,276 of NW_004567116.1, read as the reverse complement.
AACATTGTAGTACACTTATTAGGTACTATTGTTATCACTAATATGGATTTTCTTCCTGGAAAATAAGGTACAGCAAAACCGGGACAGTTCTTCACCATGTCACTCATAGCCATTCATGGGAACTTGACCCCATGTCATTCTTAGGTGATGAGCTTTTATGTTAGGGTTGTATACATATCAGCACTTGCCATACTGCAACCTATTGAAAGTTAGCACAAAGAAAATACTTTTTAAATTACCATCATCATCATCATTATCATCATCATCATCATTTTAGATTCTCTACATTGGTTTCCTATTACTGCTGTAAACAAATTATCACAAATTTAGTGGCTTAAAGCCACATAGACCTACAGATTTACTGTTCTGGAAGTCAGAAGCCCTAAAGTGACAGTGTCAGAAGAATTGTGTTTTTTCAGTAGACCCCAAAGGAAATTTTTCCCCCTGTCTTTTCCAGCTTCCCAAGATGCCTTCATTCCTTGACCAGAGGCACCTTCTTCTTTATATCACTCCAAGGGCTGCTTTCATCATCATATCTCCTTTTCTCACACTGCCCCTCATACCCTTCTCTTACAAGGCTTCTTCTGAATCCATGGAGCCAACAGAATAATCCAGGATGCTATGTCCATCTCATGAACCTTATCTAATTGCATCTGCAAAATCTATTTTTACCCCATAGTGTAATACTGTCACAGGACCCGAGAATTAGGACATAGACATTTTGGGGGTCCATGATTCTATCTCCATCTTTCCCAAGAATGAAATTTCTGTATAGGATTTTACAGTAAAAAACTGATACTTGGAGGCATCACATAAAAACAAAATTATTACAGGTGGGTTCTAAATTCAGATTGGTCTTTTTGTAAAACCCATATTCCTTGTTACATGTAGACATGGAAATGGAGTTCCAAGTAGGCCTATAGAAACATACAAATGAAATCTTTCTGACTCTGCTACCAAACTACCCAATGGCTTTGAGACACTGAGAGATGACAATGAGTGAATGACTACCAAGTGTCTTTAAACTGAGTTTCACAGGTAAAGGCCGCCTTGTTCCTCATGGGGGTGTCCAGAACCGGGACACAGAGCCCACAGTAAATAAATGATAGAACTAGTACCCTCTTAGCTTGACTGCAAAGAAAATAGCCTCCTTACTAAGTGAAAACTGTAGAGTAAAAGCCATTGCAAAAAAAAATGAGTGGTTCAGTGATTCCCAAGTTGAGTACATGGGTGTAAACTTTTTTTACTCTCATGTATATAACCTTTCACGTATAGAACATAAAGTATATCTGTTGGATCTTGTACTTTGTGCACTACCACCTCAATAGTGTGTGTATATCTTAGTGTATCCATGGATGGCGTTGAGAAACTGGAACTGATACATGAGGGCAGAAGAAATAGGTGATGGCTCTTCAGTAAAGAAAAGGAAAGTCAAGAGCAAAAATGCTCAGAATCTGTACTGTTTTCACCATTGTATGTAAGCAGGACCCTGACTGAGTCACTCAATTCTGACAAAAAAAAATTATGGGCACAAAAATCACCTAAGAACAGTTAAAGTTAGAGGAAAGAATTTCTGGTCAATTAAATCAGGTCTTTCTTAGCATACGTAGTGATGGCCAATTTAATATTAGTCTTTCCTCTGGTCCCAGAAAGTGATAGGTAGAAAATATAAATATGTATGAATTGGAAAAATAAACTTTGAGCTTTGATTGGTTTGCCAGAGGAGTCAAGTATTGCCTTACTTGTAGGGTTGTGGAGTGTCATGTTTAGATCATAGACCTTGGGTCAAATCTCCAATCTGCCACATTATTACACTAACTGAAATCCTGACCTTCCTGAACCTGACTTTCCATCTATAAACTAGACCAAAGAGGGTCCTCCTGGTGGCACTATGAGTTGAAGAGCAGCATTGCGAAGTTAGCCACAGCCTCTTCAGTTCGATCCCCGGCCTATGAGGTTACCCACATGGCACAGCAGACCTCTCCTGTCTTCCCTGAAGATCCCTCAGCAGTGTATTTCAGACAATCTGCCTGCTCTGCTCCTTACTCTGTCTCTGGTGACGCCACTCACCATCCCTGCACCTCTGGGCTAAACTCCAGTTCTATATGCATAAATAAATAAATCTTAAAAACAAACAAACAAGGGGCCCTCCCTGGTGGCACAGTGGGTTAAAGCACTGCACTAAGAAGCTTAAGCCAATTCCGCATGAGTTCGATCCCCGCCTGCCCGGGAGGAGATCCACACGGCGTGGCAGACCTCTCCTGACCCGCCCGCTGCTCCCCTCAGCAGTGTACTTTGTCGATCTGCCTGTTCTGCTCCCCACTCTGTTCCTGGTGAATCCTCTCACCCTCCGCATCTCTGGCCTGTACCCCAGTTCTGTATGAATAAATAAATAAATCTTAAAAAAAAAAAAAAACTAGACCAAAGATATGCGTCCCTCAGAGGTTGCTGAGTAGGAATAAATGAAAAGTCAACTGTAAACTACTGAGCAGACGGGCTGACACATTATATACTGAAGTCATGACTGCTAGCATTAACTGACATCCTCCCACATGGTAAATCTGGGGCCACTACTATAATGAGAATATAATCAGTGAAGAGCAATAAGTAGTGAGAAGGTGGTAATTGCAAAACCTGTTAGAGTAAGAGAAGATTTAAAAATGTGTAATAATAATAACAATGATAGCTAACATATAGAAAGCCTCTATGGTGTTCCTGGCACTCCTGTATGTATTTATATATTAATACTTTAATATTTATACAACTCTAAATGCAAATTTTATAATAGCCATTTTTTAAATGATGCAAAGAATGAATAGAGTGTGTACCTAGGGTCATACCACTAAACATGTCAGTGATGGGACATTAACTCAGGCAGTATAGTCCCAGAGTCTAAACATTTCCCCAATATACTTACAAAGTTAAAAAATTTACTATCCAACCCAGGATAGTAAATTTGAATTAGGAAAACTTGCAAATATTCCAAACAGTTCCCAGACAAGCTAAAACATATATATATATATCATCCTAGCCTAGCTTTACTGCCTTTATAATAGTGTATGTTTTACATCATTATTCATTTTGTATATTGTTTCACCTCCTTTGTAATCCCCATGGACTTCACACCACCACTTCACCCATGTGCCATCACCATAGTCCTGTGTGCTCTTCCTGCCCCAGTTTTGATCCTGTTCCTCTTTCCTCCCCATAGAATGTTTATAGTTGTTTAGTTGATAGTTTCTATATATAGCTGTTAGCTAATGTTCATTTTTACTTTATTACAACTGCAGATTCCTTACCCTCCTGCTATAGTTTTTAAGATTAAGATAATAATAAGATATTAAAATTTGTCTTCTTCTTGCATAACATGTGGAAACTATGAGAAGTCCACCCAGAGCTACCCACTGTTGAGGAAATTCCAGGTTCTTTCACACTGGTCTGCATACACCATGTGGTCCAGCCCTATTCTATTCTCAGTGTGTCCACCACTGTTACCTCCTCCTCAGGTCTTCTTTTCCTTTCTTGAATTTCTACACATTCTCCATTTCAGTCTGTTACATCATTCTTTCTTCTGCTCACCTGTACTTTCACACCACATCCATTTTGTCTTGTAAACTTCTAATTGTTGGAGATGGAGGCAATATTTCCCTCCCCTCAAGTATCTATCTTAGGATACAGTATAGTCAACTGCTCACATTTCTATTTCTACTCATCCCAGAAAATTGGTCACCATAACTAGTCTGAATCTGTACACTCATGGTTATGTTTCTTTGTGGAAGAAAAGCCCTCTGGTGTAAGCATACTGTTTTCCATTCCATTTCCTGCATTTGACTGAAACTGGGGCAGCTATTTTTCCCTCTTATTTTCTGCACGCAAGCCTGGCAGACCCCTTCCTTCTCCTCTTTGTGCCACATAGACCCATGGCACAAGCACTTCTGTTTAGGCCTGCCTCACAGAAGCTTGTCCTGTCTCATCTATGCTCCTCATTCTAGGAACTCATCTAACATTTTAGGTGGAGATACTCTTTACCATAGACTCATATTATATTGGGGGAAGGAGAAGGACACGTAATTATAAGCTTATGCTGCAGCATAGTATATCACTGGTCCAGGAATTTCTCCTGGATTGGTACTTCACATGCCTATTCCTAACAGAACTGCTTCTTCACTCTAACTTTGGCTACCAATCCTTGCAAGCATAGCTCTCCCAGCAAGGAACGTCTAGTTTTATTTGCATGGTGGAACAAATTTAGATAGGAATAAATAAGGAATGTTTACTGTGGATCACACAATAAAAAGGGGGTTTCAACTGCCCTGAGCCATACCCTTGACCTGATCAAGAGTGGCAGGGGTCTTAGATTTATGGGGTTGACCACAATGGGGAACCAGAGAGGAGAGTTTTAAGTAACCAGGGTTTTGTGATTTCCAAAATAAACAAGGACAAAGTTATACTCACTAATAGGAAGGTAAGTTTACAAACAAGGACCAGGTTCCAGGAGACCTATAAAAGTAGTGGATGGTGGAGCACTAACATCCCATCTTGGACCTCAGTACCACTTATTTTTCAGAGCTCCATTAAAGTTCAGAATCTACTATTAGATCTGTGGCTTCAGGTCCATTGACTATTAACAAGATTTCATCATACACTTTTCCTATCTTTTATTCCAACTTGTACTTTTTTAGATATCTTTAAGAAAATTTGATTTATATTACTTTCATCATAATACAAAGTACATGAAGGTAAAAACACTGTTGACTTTACTTTCATGTGTTCTTAGTGTCTATCCTCATAAGTTTATGTTGAATGAATGATTAAATGCAAGAATCCATCCAGTAACTTGTTCAAGGACAGAAGAGTAATTTTCAGCTATGCTTATGCTATTATTGCAGGACTTGAAAATATATGTGTTTAAGTTCTAAGGATTTTCCTAAACTTCTTTTCATAATGCAGCTAGTGACTACTAATAGTTGTAGAATTTATTCAAGACATGTGGGGGAAAAAATACTTACTGAAGAGAATGAAGAAAGAATCTGTGATAATCACAAATTGTTGGCACACAATTGCAATATTATTCTTGATGGAAGAGAATGAGGACAAATTATATATCTCCATCTCTTTGACAATTTATGAACAAAATATCTTATCTGGTCCCTCTATCTTCTATACTGGCCTGCAGCAGCAAAGAATGTTTTGCAATTTTTTTCTAACACATTATGATCAGATAACTTTGGTAAATGAAATAATACTTTCATATTATTTACTTTATGCCAATTATGTAACTCAGCCACCCATTTGAGAATGGTTGAATTAGATTATCAGTGGCCACATAATTACTCAGAGGCAGACTGTTTAAATTCCTGGTGTCTCCCACTAATGTCAAAGATACTGGTTAATACAATCTATGGCCTTCCATTTTGCCACTAGATCAAAGAATGGCAAATTATATACACATATGTACCTTATTATGCCTATCTTCATTTACAAAGAAGAGAATATTCAAGTTTAATTTTCAATAACTTACTAGAGAATATTTTTTAAAGAATTATTTATTTATTCATACAGAACTGGGGCACAAGGGTGGTGAGAGGACTCACCAGAGACAGAGTGGGGAGCAGATCAGGCAGATCAACGAAGTACACTGCTGAGGGGAGCAGCGGGCGGGTCAGACGAGGTCTGCCACACCATGTGGATAACCTCCAGGGCGGATATACAACTCATTCTGAAGTGGCTTTAGTCTCTTAGTGCTGCACTTTTACTAGCTGTGCCACCAAGGAGAGCCCGAGGATATATTTATTTTTTTAATTATCATTTTCTCCCAGGAAAGAATTTTCCTTTGTTAATATCTATATGTTAAACATTCAAAGATTACACAGTATGCATTTTGGAGGTTATATAGTCCACAAGAAATCCTGAAAGATAAAGTTGTGATATAATGGGTGGAACTTAGAACATGCTAAGTAAAATACATCAGAAAGTGAGAGACAATTATGGAATGGTTTCATTCCTTTTGTGAAGTATAAGTTACCAAAGAAAGCAAACTGGAAAAATGCACAACTAACTCATGTGTATAAAAAACATAAATATACATAAATATGAAAGATATCTGTACCTATATAGATATATCTAGAACTAAAGTTTGCATTTATTACTTTTCTTTTACTCTTTCCCCCAGTTTTTCTGAGAAATGATTGACATACTTTTCTGTCCAAGTTTAAGGCATACATCATCATAGTTTGATTAGTATATACTGGAAATGATTGCCAACATAGATTCAGATACAATAAAAAAAATAAAAGGGAAAAATATTTTTTCCTTATGATGAGAATTCTTAGGACATACTCATAACAACTTCCCTAACATAGCAAAGCAGTTTTAGCTACAGTCCACAGTCCTTATGTGATAATTACATCCCTCGAGCCTATTTACCTTACAATTGAAAGTCTGTACTTTCTGAAACTTTCATCTCCCCCGACCCTTCACTTCTGGCAATCACAAGTTTGATCTCCTTTATCTGCAAAGGCTTTTAATGAAATTTTACTGTTTTAGATTTGCTTACAAAATTTTACAATTTGGGGAGTACAACTTCATGCTATGGAAAGCCTTTACTCACCCACCACCAAACTACAGTAACACTACACTAACTTATTGATACTATCCACTCATTCCTCCTTCTCACCTTCCCTCTCTCCTCTGCTAACTATCCACTCATTCCTCCTTCTCACCTTCCCTCTCTCCTTTGCTAACTACCATATTTTTCACAGAGTGTAAGAGTTCATTATTTTGTGTTTTGCCAAAATGTTTTCTTTGGTTATTTATATTCCACAAAATGAATGAAACCATCCAGCAATTGTCTTTTACTTTCTGATTTATGTCACTTATCATGATAAGGCAGTTTCATTCTTTTTAATAGCTGAGTGGCATTCCTTTGAGTACATATACGACACCTTCTTTATGTAATCATCTATCAATAGGCATTTGGGTTGAATCCAGAACTTGGATGTTGTGAATGTTTATGGTGCTGTAATGAACATAAGGGTACATATATCCTCTTTTCATAGTATATTTGTATTCTTCAGATAGATACCTAACGTGGAAAACTGGAAAATATTGCACATCCATTTTCAGTTTTTAAAGGAATTACTATTACATTTTCGATAGAGACTAAACCAGTTTATAGCCCATTAGCAACAAGTGAGCTTTTGCTTTTTCTACACATACTTAACAACTCTTTTTTAAGTCCAGTCTCTTTGATATGGGCTGCATTTACAGCTGTAAGATGACATCTACTTGTGGTTTTGATTTATTTTTACCTTTTAGTGAGTGAAATTGAGCATTTTTCATGTTCTGTTGGTCATTTGTACATCTTCTCTGCATAAATGTCTATTTAATCTTTTGGTTATGTTTTGATTGGATTTGTTGTCAAGTTGTATGAATTCATTATATATATTTGGAAACAAACCCCTTGCTAGATAATCATTTGCAAATATTTTCTCTGTTTAAGTTTGCTTTTGTTTTTGTATTGCTTTCTTTTACCTTGAAACATCTCTTTAATCTTATATAGTCCTATTTATTTATCTTTGCTTTTGTTTTCCTTGCTAATGGGATGGAATTCCCAAATAGATCTCTGTAGCTGATACTCAGGAATGCACCCATTTGTTTTCTTTTTATTTGTTTGTTTTAAGAATCCAGACCTTATATCCAAGTCTTTAATTTATTTTGAATTACTTCTTTTAAGATTTATTTATTTATGCATACAGAACTGGGGTACAGGCCATAGGTGCAGGGGCAGTGAAAGGATTTGCCAGAGACAGAGTGGGGAGCAGAACAGGCAGATTGACAAAGTACACTGCTGAGGGGAGCAGCGGGGGAGACAAGAGAGTCCTGCTGTGCTGTGTGGATCACCTACCAGGGCTGAGGATAAAACTCACACTGAAGTGGCTGTGGCTAGCTTGCAGTGCTGAGCTTTAACCCACTGTGACGCCAGGGAGGGCCTTAATTACTTCTTGTTCATGGTGTTAATTAATGATCTAGGTTCACTGCTTTGCAAATGAAAGTCGAGGTTTCCCTGCATCATTTGTTGAAGATTTTTCTTTCTCTATTATACACCCTTGGCACCTTTGGTTTTGATTAGCAATCCATAAGAGTGAGATTTTTTTCTAGATTCTCATTTCTCGTTCACTAGTCTGTATTTCTGTATTTCTTTTGTTGTTGTTGTTCCAGTGCCATACTGTTTTGATCACAGCCCTAGCTGATGAATTCTTTTCTTTTCTTTTATTTATTTCCACTCCAGTAACTCAGCAATTGAGATAGCACTCTACTGTTCCTTTCTTACCACCTCTGCCTCACATTTAACACAAATCACATTCTTTTAGAGAGCTACATCTTGTGGCTGTATTATATCTATTTCAAACATTCATCAAAGTTGTTGTACAACAGTTTTAGCTATCCTTTCTCTCTGCATCCTTCTTTTTCCACCCAAAAGAAATCCATGGAAAAGCCAAAACCACCACTTGTTCCACCTCCTTTAATGGTTAACTTGAGAAATCTGTTTAAACTTCTCTCTTACATTTAAATTCTTATCAAGATGATACTTTAAGATGAATTTCCTGTAAGCCTTTTTCAGTCCTTCCAGGATAGCACTTAACATGACCCCCCAAACACCACAGTTAATAGTAAGTGTGGTTCACCACTTCATATAGCCAGTGGGCAAGCTGAAGCCAATGTCAGGAGCAAGTAGTGGGTTGCTGTGCACAACTCATGACAGTCCAACTTAGCTCCTCTAACTCTCACCAAGCATTTTGGGAAGTTCCTGATTATGTGAATTTTATATTTTATCTTTTTTTTTTAAAGATTTCTTTATGCATACAGAGCTGGGGTATAGACCAGAGGTGCAGGGATGGTGAGAGGATTCACCAGAGACAGAGTGGGGAGCAGAACAGGCCAACTGATGAAGTACACTGCTGAGAGGAGCAGCAGGCGGGTCAAGAGAGGTCTGCTGTGCCATGTGGATCACCTCTGGGGCAGGGATCAAACTCATGCTGAAGTGGTTTTAGCATCTTAGTGCTGTGCTTTCACCCACTGTGCTACCAAGAAGGGCCCTATTTTAACTTTTATTGATGTGGTGAATGAGTTGACTATCCTTGCATCCTGGAAATTAACTTGCTTGTGACATATGATTCTCATAATATATCGCTGAATATAATTTGCAAGGATTTTTTTGATTTTTACATCTATGCTCATCAAAGATATCTGTCTGTAGGATTTTTCTTTCTTTCTTTTTTTCTTTCTTTCTTTTTTTTTTGTGACATCTTTGGTATAATGGCCTGACCTTTCTTTCTTTGTATCTTTCAGTGGTTGTACTGTGCGGTAGCACTTGACTTTAGTTTTGGAATCCTACTTGTTTATCAAGTAGATGAAAAAGTAGAATATTAGTGCAAGCAGGTGAAAAAGTAGAATATTAGTGAAGGGGCTTTCAAATGTTTAAATCATGGTCTTGGTGTAGTAAAGCAAAATTCCAGGCTGTAAAACTTAGGCATCCTTTTCTACAATCAGAGTAGTTTCCAATACATGATCAGAGCCTACTATCCTATTCCCTGCTTTACCAATCACATCAAAGCTCTTTGTGAGTTTGTCTTTGGCCTCAGAATCTCTCACTCCCCTAGGCGTGTGGCAATGGCACTCTGCTACCACCCACATCTATGATCACCACACTCTCTGAATCATTTCCAAGATTCAATCAGGAAGCTACATGGTATTCAACATTCACTGCTGAGGTCACTTGTGCCAGTCTGGTTGTAAAAGAGTATATTACCTTCTTCAATTTTTCCTTCATCAGGAACAATTACTATATTGACCCATATACGTCCCCTTTCCCTGCTATACTATGTTAGCAAGGCACCAAACACCCACTTCAGTGAAAAACATGTGTGGGTCAATCTGGTGATCCATGAAATGAGCTGTTGACATTTACCTGTGGGTAATAGTTCTTTCCATTTGTGTTTGAGAGACAGGCTTATCAGTAGCCAGTTATCCCTCCATGTTGTGGCTCTGTGTTCTTTTATTACTTCTAATAAAATTCATTTTCTTCAGAATTAATTGAGCTTCTCTCGGTACCACCCACAGAAGCAGTGACCACAATCATTAGTACATAAATTGGCACTGTTGACGTTAGTACATAAAAGACCATGAATCATATGGTCACAAGTTCTTTAATGAACCCAATAGTACAATTGTATAAGTCCCTTCCTCCTTTGTGTATTCATTTTTAATCTATAATAGAACATGTTTATGAGTGAAGCAATGGTTTCTGTGTTCAGTTCAAATTTTAAAGAGCCAGTTCCAAGGCGTAGTGAATCTCAATAGAAACCTTTTTAAACCTTAAGAACAATGATTCTTGATTGCACAATTCTCAACAGGTCCTCTTGGATGAAATTATACTGATACAGGGCATTTTAGACTAGTGAGCAAGTCGCACAATACTGAAACCTATAACCTCAAATTTCTTCCTAAGAGGCAACATTTTGGTTCAGATCCTAAGAGAAATGGAGAGAGCTAGTAGCCAGGAAAAGCAAAGATACTTAGTTGTTATTTACTCCCACATAAAATGGTATAATCCTGCTCTGAGATAAAGATATATACTAATTATCCTAAGAATAAGTCCAGAGACTGTAACATAATTTAAAAAAATGCAACTGAACTTAACATATTGTTTAATAATACAAAACATTATTATTATTATTTAATAATGTTTTGCATTATTAAACAATTGTTTCCCGTATAAAATTCAATCACATGTAAATGAGTGATTCACAGAATTATTGATTCTTTGGTGGATTCAAACACCTTTGAGTTTCTACTGACATGGTAGATGCTAAACAGTTGGGAGAAGGACAAATATATTTTTTGACCTCAAGTCTAGAGGCGAGACAATCAATGTGATGCTAGTGTGATAAAGTGATGAAAAGTCTGTGAAAACGCATTTGAGGAAATAAGGTGGCAGTGTGTTGATAAACTGATTCTGGGATTGAAAGAATCTCTGGTTTAAAGAATCTGCCACCTTCTTTGATGTAAAAACTCACACCAAGGTTGATTTCAAGATATCAACATGACATCACTTAACAGTGAGTTGGAAGGAGAATGTATAAGTAACTCTTATAAGCCGGTATAATCTGGCATTAAAGAACAGGTTCTCATAAGCACCAACAAAGAATTTCTTCTCTGTTTGACCTTTCAACTAAGATTTTTCTAAACAGGCAGATTTTTCTCCCCAAACTAAGGAACTCAAAATCCACATTTATAAATTCCAAACTGGGAGTCTGGACTAATATAGAAGCACAGAGATTTTAGTCCTGAGGGCAATAGCTCAGTTCCATCTGTGTTTACCTGTGTCTGGGAAGAGTATTAAGCATGCTGGAGTGGTATATTTACTCAGAATATTATTATACCTTCAGAGTAAAGATTCAATCAATATGATACCAAAGAATTTCCCCTGCTGTGACAAAATGAAATCAGCATCTTTGTTGGAATACAGTTAATCAATAAACAATTTTATTTTAATACACCTCAGAAACTACCAAAACCCTGACATCAGTTTAAGAGCAATAGAAAAGTAAAAAATTATCCTTTTTTTAAAAAATTTATTTATTTATTCATACAGAACTGGGTACTGGCCAGAGGCTCAGGGGTGGTGAGAGGCTTCACCAGAGACAGAGTGGGGAGCACAACAGGAAGATGAACAAAGTACACTGCTGAGGGGAGCAATGGGTGGGTCAGGAGGGGTCTGCCACACCATGTGGTCACCTCCGGGGCAGGCAGGAATCGAACTCATGAGGAAGTGGCTTTAGCTTCTCAGTGCTGTGTTTTAACCTGCTGTGCCAATGGGAGGGCCAAAATGATCCTGTTTTATTTAACATTTCAACGATATTCAGGGAGTTATTTGCAAATTTTTGTCTCTCTATATAGAGTTTAATTTCTTGGTTTCACCATCACTAAATGAAACTGGGCACTTTTGCTTCTCCAGTAAACTTCTCAACTTTAACAGTAAATTTCTAACAAGTATAAGATATACTTGTATCTTATAGAGTAATAGGCCCAATAATGTAAAACCTAAGTAATTCCACTGGTTCATGACCCAAATATTTGAAGACTCTGATTTAGTATTTGGTGGGCTTCTTTTGTGCATTTCTCAAAGACTTTATTTTGCATTAATTATGTTGAACACATAGGTTTATATTAAGCTTATATATCTAAAAAACTACTGTAAATGTAGTACCTCATTAGCATTTTCATAAAGTCCATAAAATAAATATTATCACCTATATAGAAAATGAAAGTTTAGAAAATTGAGGTGACATGCTCAGGATCATAAGTCAGTAAGCACAGCTGAAACTCAAAATTCCCTCACTTCAAAATCCATGTTCTTAACTGTACATTGCCCTGTCCTCACACTGTGAATTTTGTAGCTATGGAAGACTGTGTGCACTATTTTCTAAGCATATTTGAGAATTAAATGCATTCTGTGGACGTATGAGGTGATATGTTCTCCATCTGGTGAAATTCAAGCTTGCTTACTGCTTACTATAAAGTAAAACATTCCCTAACTTCAGGGATCCTCTCATGTTGCAGACCACATGGAAAGAAGGCTCGACCAGTCCTCTCTTATACTGTGTGAAACATGGTGATAGTGGACTTAGTTAGCTATGTGAACCTCTTGCTATTGATTTCCTGGAGAATAACCATGCTCTTTTGTCTCTGCCCCAGGAGAATGGTGTCTTCCATCAACATCCAAGCAACTGTGCAACTAGTTTGTTAGCTTTTTAGTTTTTCTGCTTACAGTTCTTCATACTATCAAACTTGTTTTTTTTTTAAGATTTATTTATTTATGCATATAGAACTGGGGTATAGGCCAGAGGTGCAGGGACAGCAAGAGGACTCACCAGAGACAGAATGTGGAGCAGAACAGGCCGACTAATGAAAAACACTGCTGAGGGGAGCAGTGGGCAGGTCAGGAGAGGTCTGCCACGTCATGTAGGTCACCTCTGGTGCGGGGATTGAACTCATGCTGAAGAACTCAAGCTTCTTAGTGCTGTTCTTTAACCTGCAGCGTCACCAGGGAGGACCCTATCAAACTTATTCAGGCAGAGTAAACTCTTGACAGATGGCATCAAAAGGGAGTACAAGCTGCTCCCTAAATTTAGTAGAATAAAGAGAAACCATGAAGTACAGGGAGTAACTGTTTTCTTGTGCAATTTGCTCAGTCATTCCTTCAAAAGACTTATTTTGAGTCAAAGCCCTGTGTCAGGTCCTAAGTAACAGATGATACAAGTAAGATAATGTCTACTTTCATCAACTTCTTCATAGACAACAGCCAATTCTGTAATAAGCAATAGCTGAAGATACAAGGATGCTTATAAGTAGACCCACACACACCAAAATAAAAGGTCAATTCTGCAAAAGTTGTCCAAAAAATCAGATTATTTATAGAAAAGGAAAGACGCTGAAATTGCCTGTGAAATAAATATACTATGTAGTGTATCTGGTACTATATCACTTAACTGCAGTGATTCCTTAGAATGCTCAGACATTCTTATTCCTTAGAGGTGCTCAGACATCCTTTCTTGGATCTTTGTCTTGAATGGCCTCTAGCTTTTAATGCATCTTTCATTTTAAAGCCAGGTGTAAATGACCTGATTATTTTCATTCAAAGACAGGCACAATACTAAAGTATCCATTCAAAATATAATAAGATGCCACTGTTTAAATAAAAAGTGAAGTCGCTCATGACAAGAAATAGTCTGTTCTCTAAACAAAGAAATCACATAAAATGCCAAGAACCTTTAGAAGTCCCTTAGGAAATATTCAGGTTGTACATTTAAATTTTAATGAATTAGAGTTTTAGAGAAGAAAGTAAATCACAGTACCCTCATGTGAAGAGAACTGTTTACCCTGCTTCCCAGAAGACAGGACTAGCCTACATTTAATAGTACAAAATAGCCTCGAACGTTGTTTTTCCAAGGTCAGGTTATTACCTATGTGCTGGCTGGATAGAGCTCATCAGTGTGTGCAAGGCAATTGTAAAACTTAAATATAATATTTGTCAAAATATTATTGAAAAAATACGTTTTTAACAATTTTGTGTCTTTTTTTCTTTAAGGATTTATTTATTTATGCATACAGAACTGGGGTACAAGCCAGAGTGTAGGAGCAGTGAGAGGATTCACCAGAGACATAGTGGGGAGCAGAACAGTTCGATTGACAAAGTACACTGCTGAGGAGAGCCATGGGTGAGATAGGAGAGGTCTGCTGTGCCACGTGGATCACCTCTGGAGCAGGGATCACTCATACTGAAGCAACTGCGGCAAACTTGCAGTGCTGTGTCCTTACCTGATGTACCACCAGGGAGGGCCCAAGTTTGTGTCTTTTGAGCTCTTATTAGATGCCAGGCAATCGATGAACTACTGAGCTAGTATTTATGGAATTATTTGTAATGCATTTGTGAGCACTGCACAAAAATTTTACTCACCTCAAAGTTGACCTCAAACACTGCAAAAACTCAAATAGTCTCAAGTAATCCTTGTTGTTAACAGTTCTTCTGGAACTGTTAACAACAAGGCAAAGCAACCTCTAGCGCAAAAAGAATATTTTTGTTGGGAAGTCACCAAGAGATTTTGTTGTTAGAATTGGAGGGTGCATATTCCACTGATATTCCACAGTTTCTTTTTCTTTTTTTCTGATAATTTAATGATTTTTTTTGTAAAGTGATATTCATTGAGGTAATGTCTATTTACCCACAATAGAGATATAAATAGACTTAGGGGTAGAGGTTTACATTTCTACAAATATGTTATTTCACCAACCCACTACCAAAGTCCCAGTAATCCTCCAATGAACACTCCTCTCTTCTTTGCTCTCACCACACCCACTTCCAGTAGCCAAAGTCATAGTTGAATGTGCTCTTCCCTCTACTGTTTCCACCCTGCCCCTCTCCCACTCCACCCATTCGACCCACTCCTAGGTGCATCAGATCGATGGTGAGCTTTCAAGATGTGTCTCTGTGTGGTTTCTCTATATTCCATATATCCAGAAAAGAATGATTTAAAATGACTGCACAGGGGCCTTCTTGGTGGAACAAGGGATTGAAGCACAGCACTATGAAGCAGTATAAAGCCACTGCAACAATCTAAAGCCCTGGCCAGGGAGGTGACAGACCTCTCCTGTCTTGCCCATTGATACCCTCAGCAGTGTATTTCAGTCAGTCAGCCTGTTCTGCTCCCCATTCTGTGCCTGATGAAACTTCTCCCCCCCACACACACTTCTGTACCCCAGTTCTTGTTGAATAAATAGTTAAAAAAATAAATGACTGCACATCCTCTTATGTACTTGTGAGCAGGATGGAGAACAGAACAAATCCACAGGCAGTAGACTTCCAACTCTGAGTTAGAGATATGATCTAGCAGAGAGACAGAAATCTGAAGATAGAAACAAGTAAGTGGACCCAGGATCTTAAATACCTGTACATCTTTGCAATATTTCAAGTTGAAAAATATTCAGGTAATTTGATTTGGAGCACCCATGTGAATAGGTTATTTAAGGAAGATTGAGCCAGAATGTTACTATCAATATTAATTTATATTAGAAAATGAATACAGATATTATAGAAACCCAATAAAGGCATAATCCCTGAGGAAATAAGATTCCAGATGAAGTTGATGGTTGTGATATTACACGAATGACTTTTGGTGTATAGTATGGCTATCTGAGGCTCAAATGATAAATTCTGAATAAAAATACATTGTTTCCAAACTGGAACTTTTATTTCTAACCTTCCTTGAAGATAGATGTGTTTCTATGATAAATTCTTTCCAGTGAAGTATACATTCCCATGATGCCCAACATTTATCTCAGTTGCTTAAAGTTATTATTATTAAATTTGTTAGTCACTGACATGCCCATATGACTCTGAGGTTCCATTTTTACTCCTCCATATGAGCACATGCTTCACTTACCCCACACCAAAGCTCCTGTGCCAGAGCCCACCCCACCTCTTTCCCCTATTCCTTTTCCTGTTCCTGAGCCCTCTGGTAACCGGTATAATTTTCACAAGTCTAAGAATTGTTTTTGTTGTGCTTTGTCATTGTACAATTTTTGGTTATTTATACACCACCGATAAATGAGACCGGTCAACTCATTGAATGGGCAATTATATAAAGTGCTGCTATGAACATAGAACTTCATAGATCTTTTCTTATTAGTTTTCGTAGATCTTTTTACTGGAGTTTCAGAGGTGTAAACACCTATCACAGATATTGCTGGATCATATAGATTTTCTATTTTTACTTTTTTTTTTAAAGATTTATTTATTCATTCATACAGAACTGGGGTACAGGCCAGAGATGCGGAGGGTGAGAGGATTCACCAGAGACAGAGTGGGGAGCAGAATAGGCAGTTCAAGGAAGTACACTGCTGAGGGGAGCAGCGGGCAGGTCAGGAGAGGTCTGCCGCGCCATGTGGTCACCTCCAGGGCAGGCGGGGATCGAACTCATGTGGAAGTGGCTTTAGTTTCTTAGTGCTGTGCTTTAACCCACTGCGCCACCAGGGAGGGCCCTATTTTTACCTTTTAAAGAACCTACATAGTGTTTTCCATGGAAGCAGTCACGGGCTACATTCCCACGAACAGTAAATGAGAGTTCCTTATGCTCCATTCTTACTAATATATGCTGTTTCCATTCTTTTAGAAAGACGTTCTCACAAGGGTGAGATGATACCTATTTGTAAAAAGGTTTGATTTGCATGCCCTGATAATAAGTTATGTGGATCAATTTTTCATGTTCGATGTGGCCATTTGAATGTCTTCTTTGGAAAGTTCTTCTCAGGTCTTTTGACCATTTTTTTGATTGTGTTGTCTGCTTGCTTGTTGTTGGATTGTGTGAGGAAATTTTATATTTTGGAAATCAGACCTTTGTGAGATATATGATATGCAAATATTTTGTCCCAGTCTACAGGTTGTCCTTTTGGTTGTGATGGATCCTTTGAGGTGCAAAATCGTTTCAGTTTGATGTAGTCCTTCATGTTTATTTTTATCTTTACTTTTGTATCCTTTGTCACTGAATTCACATCCCCAAATACGTCTTAGCAATAGATTTTCTCTATATTTTCTTTTGTATTTGTGACTTAAGTTCTTATATTCAAATAATTAACCCATTTTGAATTAAATCTGTGTATGGAGTTAGTGTAGACTTAGTTTTTTGCTTCTTTGTTTGTTTGCATGAGGCTATACGTGTTCCCCAACAACATTGTTGAAAGGATTTTATTTCTCTGTCATATGGTTTTGTCCCCTTTCTTAAATATTAACTTGGGTTTGGGTTTATTTCTGAATTCTCTAATCTATTCCTGTACAGGTTTATGCTTTTGTTCTAGTACCAAACTGTTTTGTTTACTGTTTTGCTGTGAGTGGTTTAAGTTAGGTAGCATAATAACATCATTTCTTTTCTATCAGGAATGCTTTAGCTATATAGGATTTTTTGTAGTTCCAAATACAGTTTATAATTATCTTTTCATGAAAATAGTCATAGGGTTGTGATAGAAATTTTATTGAATATCTAAGTTACTTTGGGTAATATGGGTTTTTAAACCATATTTCTTCTTCTGATCCATTAGCATGGATAACTCTCCACTTCTTTGTCTTCATATATTTCCTTTAATAGAGTATTAGCATTTCAGTGAATGTATTCTTCATCACCATCATGATTCTTATTTCCATATACTTCATTCTCTTTGGTGCGTTGCTAATGGAAGCTTTAAAAATGTCTTTCTCTGATACATAGTTTCTATATAGAAATACAACTAAGTTTTGTAAGTGATTTTGTATTCTTCTTTTTACTGAATTGATTTGCTAATTTTATTTAGTTGTTTTAGTTTTTTATTTTTTATTTTTATTTTAGTTATTTTAGTAGAATATGTTATGTTCTTTATGTGTATTGTGGTTTTTAATTTCTATTTATCTGGTAAACAGCATTAATTGATTTGCATATTTAGTTTTTAAAAATATTTTATATATACAAGAACTGGAGTATGGACCAGAGGTGTGGAGTGTGAGAGCATTCACCAGAGACAGAGTGGTAAGCAGAAGAGGTGGATCCACTGAAATACACTGCTATGAGGAGCAGCAGGAGAGATAGAAGTGATCTGCCTCCTCGCCTATGGGAAAGTTCCCTGGGGATCAAACTCGGGCCTCAGTGGCTGGTGATAGCTTGATAGGGTTGTGACTTTAACCCCTAAGCCACAAGGGAGCCCTAATATGCATATATATATATTTAAATATTTATTTATTTATTCATACAGAACTGGGGTACAGGTCAGAGATGTGGAGGATGAGAGGATTCACCAGGGACAGAGCGGGGAGCAGAACAGGCAGATCGATGAAGTACAATGCTAAGGGAAGCAGCGGGCGGGCCAGGAGAGGTCTGCCAAGCCATGTGGTAACCTCCGGGGCAGGCGGGATCGTACTCATGAGGAAGTGGCTTAAGCTTCTTAGTGCAGTGCTTTAACCCGCTGCGCCTCCAGGGAGGGATACAGAACTGGGGTACAAGCCAGAGGTACAGGGGTGGTGAGAGGATTCATCAGAGACAGAGTTGGGAGCAGGACAGACAGATCAGGAGAGGTCTGCCATGCCATGTGAGTGACCTACGGGGCCAGGGTTTGAACTCAAACGAAGCAGCAGCTGCCGCTCGCTTGCAGAATTGTGCCACCAGGGAGGGCCTGACTTGCAATTTTAACTAGACTTGCACCGCTGGGATGAACCTATATGATCCTGGTAAATGACTCTTAATTTGTTGCTGTATTTAGTTTACTGGGATTTTGGTGAGGATTTTTACACTATGTTTATTAAGGGTATCAGCTCACTGTTTTCAAGTTTTGTACCATCCTTGATTGATTTTAGGATCGGATAACATTGGTCTCATAGAACGCTTTCATAATACAATATTACTTTTTTGAAGTATTTGAGTAGGATAGGTGTTTGATTGAAGGATTGGTAGAATTCAATAGATAAATTATCTGGTCTTGGGCTTTTGTTCTTAAGGATAATTTTTATTATTTTTTCAATTTCTGTTCTCATGGTGCAACAGAAATTGTCTATTTTGTTGTGGTTTAGTCATGGCAAGATATATAAATCTAATTATTTGTTCATTTCTTCCAGGTTTTCCAGGTTGTTATCACAGAGATATTCATAGGGGTCTCATGATCCTTTATATTTCTGTGGCATCTATTGCAATTTCATCTCTTTCATTTCTGATATTATTTATTTGAATTTTCTCTCATCATTTTTTTAGTTAACTTAGCTCTGGCTTGCTGATTTTATTTTTTCAGACCCAGATATTGGTTTCACTGATTTGGGGAAGTATTACATTATTCTATTTCATTTATTTCTGCTCTGATTTTTTGTTTATTTTGTTCTGCTGGGCTCAGATTCACCTGTTCTTTCTCTAGTTTCCTCAGCTGTAGAGTTAGGCTTTTGGTTTTAGATTTTTCTTTTCTTTTCTTTTTTATATGGGTCTATAGTTCTATGAGAATCCCATAAAATCTGGTAGATTTTCACTCCATTGTTATTGGTATCTTTTAGATTTATGCCATTGTAATCTAAGAAGATGCTTGTTATAATTTCCATCTTTATATATATTCTGAGACATGTTTTGTGTCCCAGCATATGATTCATTCTTAAGACTTCCCTGTACATTAATAAGAAAGTATATTCATTTCTTTTGAGATTGAGAGATTATATCTATCTGGTACAACACCTTACTTAAAGAATTTATTTTCTTGTTCATTTTCTGTCTGGGTTATTCATCCCTTCATGTTTCCCTTCAGGTTTCTGACAATAATTGTATTTTTGTCGATGTTGTTCTAGGTCTATAATAATGTCTTATGTGACAAGGTGCCTGTGTGTAAAGTGAATAAATGTTACTGGCAGTTATAGATAGCTTCTTGATGAATTGTTCCCTTGATCATTACAAAGCATCCATCTGTGTTCCTGATAAACATTCTTTATCTGAAAACCAAGTTTGTCAGATCAGTTGCTTAGAGATGTTTATAAAATGGCTGCAGACAAATTTCACTCATATTCTTATCAGCAAAAGTGTCATGTAGCTGTACATTTTATCATTGTCAACACCATAATGATAAGAGACATATATATAGCACTACCTTTATAAAAACTGAGTTTTTGTTTCAGGCTGCCTGAACTCTACCACTTACCAGCCATAAACCTGCAAAGCTGTCCAAACTTTATCTTGCTTCAATGACACAATCTCCCTAGTAAAATGGGGTCACTCCACCAGGACTAACGATGAAAAGGGGGAAAAAATAATGATAGCAACAGAAAATCTATTGTATCATGATGACCCATAGGCTGTGAAAAGATATTTTCACATTATTGGTCCAATAAAAGGTTAATATACAAAATGTATAAGGACTCTATACAACTCACCAATGAAAAAAACAAAAATATTACAACCCCATAAAAAATGGCCAGAATATCTAATAGATATCTTTCCAAAGATGATGTTTGAAGAGGCACCAAAAATAAATATTAAACATTCCTTGCTACCAGGAAAACTCCTCCTCAAAATCACTAGGAGATACCACTTCACATTTCTGGGGATGACCCATATCGTAAGACCAGAAGCAGCAAATGTTTCTGAGGGTGTTGAAAATAAAGAGATATTTGACACTGTTCATGGAAATGCAGATATGCCAATCCCTTTGTGAATCCCTTTGTGTGTAGAGGTATTCCAAATGTTAAAAACAAATCTGTGACATGATCCTTGGTATCTATTCAGAGAGTACAAAAACATTAATTCAAAGGTATGTATGTAACACCTGAGTGCCAAATGATATAAGTAGATTAAGAAGATGTGGTGTGTAAACACACAACGGGATACTACTCAGCTATACAAAGATGAAAATTTTATGTAACAACGTGAATGGAGTAAAGGAAATCTGCTATAAGTGACAGAGATCAGCATTATAAAGATAAACACTTGATGAGTTCACTCATGTGGAATATAAAGAAACAAAAGGATACAACAAGAAAACTAAACCAAAGCAAGTCCTAGAAATATTACTATAGAACTGAGGCTACCAAGGGGGATGTTATGACATGGGAATAAAACAGGCTGTGGGCTCAAAAATTATAGGAGTTTTGCTAGTGCTTGGGGCATAGTAACATATATCTGAAGAGGGTGAACTTATAACCCAAATCATATACAGTGTGGAAAGATACACAACCTCAATTAAAAGTAATAAAATTACAAAATTAATTAAAGTAAATTTACAACAATTCTTTTTTATTCTTCCTTAAATTCACATTAGGTTCAAATATACAGTGAATTGAGAAAAAGACATTCAAGATTGTCACCAGAAATGAATTTCAAAATGCTTACTTATTCACTCATCAACATTTATTAAACCATTGCTATTTGTTAGTAAGCATTTTACACAATGGAGGTGGAAGAAGATAAAATCTGTGATAAATTAGATAGGCTAATGACCTTAGAATACAAGCTTCCCAACTTGCATACCATGATGCTGTTAATGAATCACTTAGCCCCTCTCTGTGAAGTAGTTTCTTCATCTTTTAGTTAAGGATGTTACTACTTCATAGGGTTGGTCTAAGGATCATTTGAAATCGAATAAAACCATTATAGTGAGAGGTATGGCTGGAAGTGATCTGACCTCTACTTCATATCATGTGGTTACATGCTGCTGATTCCTGCTCCTATGCCTGGGTGACTCAACTCTTTCAAGATTTGCTTATGTCACCTTTGAAGGTAGAAAACAACAATCACAAAATTATGCCTGCCCTTCTCTTACTCTGGTCCCACTTCCCTGACTCTGATTCTTATTTCCATAGCACTTACCAGTTTTTAATATAACATACGACAATTTAGTGATTTATTAAGTTTATAGGACATCCATTTCTTATCTAACTTATCTTTCTATATGATCATACTTTGTTGTGTGTGTGTGTGTTTTTGTTTTTTTTTTTAACTGATGTATCCCAAGTGCCTGGAAAAGTCCTAGCTCATCATCATAGCGGCTGAATATATACAGGTTAAATGAATGAGTGCATGAAAGAGTTTGCACAGTGCCTCGCTCAAGTTCTTGCCAAGAAATTGTTAAATCGTGTGTCCTTCCTTTAAGAAATTACAAAAATAAATAAATAAATAAATAAAAACCCTATCTGAACACATTTGCAAAATCCAAAAGTCTTTTTTAAGGTTGCAAAAAATTTCCTCTCCCTAACAAAGCGCTTTTCAGTTTGACTGGCATTAACATTTTTCTCACACACAGCATGTACCTTTCATGCATGACAGATTTTCTGGAGATTGATTCTGCTCATGCTGGGGTTTTTTGCCAATTTTTCCATATGCTGGGCTGTGACTACGTAGGAAAAGCTAGCCAGCGTGAGATTTAACTCTCCTGAGAACAGACTGGACTATCCAACAAAGTAATCTTTAGACATTTACATTTCTTGGAATGCTACCATGTTTCTTGCTCTTCTCTCAGTATGTTGGGAATAGAAGTGGTGTAGAAGAAAATATGGAACATGGTCAGTAGATTCAAAGTGTTCCCTATATATGATGATTTCAAATATAGTTTAATGTGGCAAAATGCTTATATGCAAATCATGATTCTACCATTCACTAATCCTATTTGACCCTACACAATTGACTCCTCTAAAGCCTAAATTACTTGCCTGAAAAAAGCAAATGTAAATGATGCTACATCATGGGGTCAATATAAAGGGAAAACAATACCTAGAAAAGTGAAGGATAGAAATGATCACAGTGGTGCTTGGAATTATTTCAGATAATGTTTAATAAATTTAATTTTCAAATTAAACACTTGATAAAATAAAGGCATGTGAAATTTAAAAAAATCAAAGATTAAAATGAACATGTCAGAGGATTATGATGGCTGCAGTAATGAAGAGAGCTTCTTCAGTTCTTTATTCAGTAGTTAAAGATATAATGAAA
The DNA here is from genome assembly GCF_000260355.1 of Condylura cristata. Taxonomy (NCBI): domain Eukaryota; kingdom Metazoa; phylum Chordata; class Mammalia; order Eulipotyphla; family Talpidae; genus Condylura; species Condylura cristata. The sequence continues at coordinate 49,828,243 of NW_004567116.1, read as the reverse complement.
AAATCTATCTCATTATAGGAGTTACAAGCCCAGCCCTCCCTGGTGGCGCAACGGATTAGGATGCAGCACTGCAAGCTAGCCGCAGCCGCTTCCTGGAGGTGACCTACAGCAGACCTCTCCTATCTCACCCGCTGCTCCCCCCAGCAGTGTACTTCATTGATCTGCCTGTTCTGCTCCCTGCTCTGTCTCTGGTGAAGCTTCTCACTGCACCTGCACCTCTGGCCTATACCCCCAGTTCTATATTCATATATAAATAAATCTTTAAAAGAAGAAGCAATCAGCAGCCACTGCAACATGAGTTTGATCACTGGTGAGGTGACCCACATGGTCTAGCAGACCTCTTTCATCCCACTTGCTGCTCCCCTCAGCAGTGCACTTCAGTTAATCTGCTGTTCTGTTTCTCATCTATCTCTGGTAAGTCCTCTCACCACCAACTCTGGCCTACACCTCAGTTATTGTATGCATAAATAAATAAATTTTTTAAAAAGAATTACAAACCTGAAGAAAGATATAAGGAAAAAGATAAGAAAATAAACACAATTTATTATGAAATATGTGACAGGACCAAAATTGAGAAAGGCCACTTTAGTGACATTGTGACATATATATTACACGTTACATACTATTTTAGCCACAAAAGTGTATATACATGCATGTATATATGTACCCATGCTGATTCAACACAAGACTTCTTTGGAATTTTTTTTAATATTTATTTATTTATACATACAGAACTGGGTTACAGGCCAGAAGTGTAAGGGCAGTGGGAGGATTTATTAGAGACAGAGTGCGAGCAGAACAGTCCAACTGACGAAGTATAAGGCTGAGTGGAGCAGTGGGCGGGTCAGGAGAGGTCTGCCACGCCATGTGGGTCACCTCCTGGGCGGGGATCTAATTCATGCTGAAGTGTCTTTAACTTCTTAATGCTTTGGTTTAACCCACTGCACCACCAAGGAGGGGCCTGTTTGGAATTTTTATATGAAATGTTAATTTTAAAATAGACCATATCACTAATCTTAAAGATGGTAATGTATAAATATTTCAGGTGAAGAAGAAAGAGAAATGCAAAGATAGAAAAACAAAGAAACACATCAAGAATTACCCAATACCTTTAGGAAAAGCAACAAAGAATAATGGGTCTTCCAGAAGGAGAAGAGAGAGGTAAAGGAATAGAGAAGGCAAACACAGAGGAAAACTGTACACCATGAGGTTAAAAGAACACCAGTTATCAAAGTATAGCAACAATTTTCACACAAATACATAGTCATTAAACTTCTAAGATTTCAAACAAATAACATATATTGAAGGTGTTAGTAGTGGGGGGAACCTATACAGGTATCCCTTTCAGTCGTATGTATGACTTTTCTTAGGAAACCATTTGGGCAAGTAGAGAATGGAAAGATGTTTTCAAACTTCCAGCTAAGAACATTTTATCCAAAAAAACTTTCTTCAGTTATAAGGGAGAAATAAAAGCCTTCCCAAATAGACAATAATCTAAAGGACTTTGTCAACACTACACATCCCCATGAGAAATATTAAACAGAGTTCTCTTACCTAAGCTGAAGAGAAGAAAAGTCATGCAAAATTGAATGAAGAAATGGATAGAACCAGAAAGCTGAGGAAAAATATGACAGTAGTAAATATGACAGTAGTAAAATATGACCTTTATCAATAATCACCATAATTAAATGAGCTTATCAGTAAAAAGTCACAATAGGGCCCTCCCTGGTGTCACAACAGGTTGAAGTACAGCACTACTAAGCTATCTCAGCCACTGCAGCACAAATTCGATCCCAGGCCAGGGTGTTGATCCACATGGTGCAGCAGACCTCTCCTGTCTTGCCTGCTACTCCCCTCAGCAGTGTACTTCATCAGTCTGCCTATTCTGCTCCCTACTCTGTCTCTGGTAAATCCACTCACCCCCTGCACCTCTGGCCTGTACCCCAGTTCTGTGTGCATAAATAAATAAATACCTGGATGTATCAGAAAACAAAATCCAAATCTTTGTTTTCTCTAAACTACTCACCTGAGCTCCAAAGATAATACAAGTTCAAATACATAGTTGAAATAATACTGTGACCCTCCCGGGTGGCACAATGGATTAGGACGCTGCACTGCAAGCTAGCCACAGCAGCTTCAGTGCGAGTTAGATCCCCAACCCCAGAGATGATCCACATGGTGTGGCAGACTTTTTCTGACCTGCCTGTTGCTCCCCCTCATCAGTGTACTTTGACAATCTACCTGTTCTGCTCCCCATTCTGTCTCTGGTGAATCCTCTCACTGACCCTGCACCTCTGGCCTGTACCCAGGTTCTGTATGCATAAATAAATAAATCAAATAAATGAATCTGAAAAAGAAAAGAATACTACAAGTAAGTGGAGGGAAAAAAAAAGCAACAAGACAGCCATGTTGTATCAGATGAAAAAGTGTTCCAGCTACAAATAGTAAGAAATGACAGGGATGCACATTACACAATGATTAAGGAAATAACACATGAGGAACACTTCATTCATTGATGCACATGTGCCAAAGGAAGGAACATCAAATACAGAAAACAATTATTATTAAATCTGAGAACAGACACTGTTCTCAGTGACACATGGTAAGGGACTTCAACACCTCACTTTACCAATGGCAGATAAACAACACAGAAAATAACAAGGAACTCCTAGCTTTAAACATAGAATTATACCACATGGGCTTAATAGATATGTACAGGGTACTATCCCCCCTAAAAGCTGAGTACACATTATACACAAGCACACATAAAACAATCTCCAGGATAGAACTAAAAACACAAGTGTCAATAAATTTTCATGAATATTAAAATCATATCAAGTATCTTCACTGATCACAATGGCATAAAACTAAATAGCAAACTTCTAACATGTAGACAATGAACAACACACTACTGAATGAATGTTGGATTAATGAAACAATCAGTGAAAACAACTTAAATGCACCTGAAGATTAATAAAACTGAAGATATAAGTTAGCAGAACATATGGAACACAACAAAGGCATTCTAAAAAGAAATATACACAAGTACAGACTCACATCAAGAAACAAAGGAAAATCCAAATAAATTGTCTTGCCTTTCAACTTAAGTAACTAGAAAATGATGAACCAACAAAACCAAAATTTAGTATAAGGAAGGAAATAGAAACAAATGAAATGGAAATAAAAAAAAAATCCAAAAGATCTATGAAGAAAAAAGTGTTCCTTAAAGATATTAAATCAAATAGGCAAACTTCTAGCTAAGTTCACGAAGAAATTATGGGAGAAAACGCTAATAATAAACAGACTCAGAAATAAGAGTCCAACAGATGTCTCAAAAGTATACAGCATCAAAAGAGATTGCTGTATTTGTATGGCAGCATGTCAAATAGCCCAAAATATGGTCAAATTGGAGAAAGGGAAGACTCTTCAACTATACAATCCCATGCCAAAATAAAAAGAAAGAAAGAAAAAAATCTGGAACACTACATCACAACATATATAACATTTAAATCCAAATGAATTAGACTTGTATAAAAGAGCTAAAAATATAAAATAAATTAAAGGAACAGAAAAAAAATATTCCATGACATTAACTTCAGTGATGTCTGTGAGTTCATCAGCAACAAAAGAAACTAAATAGACAAAGGGCCCACATCAAACTAAGAAGCTTGTGCACAATGAAAGAAACTGTCAGTAACTTAAAAAGACACCATTGAATGGAATACTACACATTATATAAGTGACAAGGGGCTAATATCTAAACCTACAAATAACCCATGCAATCCAATAAAAAAGAGTATAAAAAACCCTTTGAAAAGTTGGGCAGAAGAGCTAAATAGAAACTTTTTTAAAAATGACATACAGATGGCCAACAGTCACATAAAGAACATTTCATCATCAGTTATCAATGAGACACCATCTCATATTCTGAGAATGGTCCATGTAAAAAGCCGAGAAAATACAAGTATTGGCAAAGGTATTGAGAAAGAGTAATTCTTGTGCACTGTTCTTAGGAATATAGACTTTTCCGGTCCCTGTAGTTAAAAAAAAAAAAAAAAAAATGAACACCAGAGCCGGGGATTACAATTGAGATGGGAAAAAATAGGCTCAAAATGATGTAAAAATAAACTTTTGTAAAAAAAAAAAAAAAAAAAAAGGAGTTTCTCAAAACTCTAAAAATAAATGCACCATATAAACAAGGAATTCAACTCATTGGTATCTTCCCAAAATATGCGAAAATACTAATTTGAAGGGATATGTGCACTGCTGTGTTCATTGCAGCAATATTTAAATTAGCCAAGCTATGGAAATGCCCAAGGATAGATGAGTACCTTAGGACGATGCAGGTTATACACACAATGGAATAGTATTCCGTTGTTTTGTTTTATCAAAGTAGTCTTTTCCTATTTGTGACAACACAGATAGAACTGGAGGGGATAATACCAAGCAAAATATGTCAGAAGAAGAAAGTAAATAAAAACAATATTTTTATTTACATGTACGATATAGAGAAACGAAACTAAAGGTGAGGCAAATTCATACCAATGACAAACCCTAGAAATCTGATGATAGAAATGAGGGTACCAGCGTGGGAGCGGAAGGAAAGGTAACTGGGGAATGGGCTCACAGTCTGGGGGGAGGACTCTGGTGCCTTGATGGTGGGTGGGGTGTGGTGACATACATATCAGGGGTAAGGCTCTGTGTCTTTAACAAATTAGGTACAGTGTTGTAAACCAACAATACCTCAATTTAAAAAATTATGGTGGAGAAGTATTTAATGGATTACTACTATTGGAGCTTAGGTCAATTTGCATTTCACATTTTACTGTCAGGACTATTTCACAGATTTGATTACTCTTTTGTCTTAGACATACTTTCATCTTCTAGGTTGCAAGGTATCACTCCATATTTTGCTTACTGGGTTTTTTTTTTTTTTCTCATAACTTGGTTGGTGTTGGGTTTTTTTGTTTTTTTTTTGTTTGTTTGTTTTCCTTCTTTCTGTTCCCTTAATCTTTAAATCCTCAGGAGTGTTAGAACTACACTCCATCCCTTGGTAGTCTCAACAGTTTCATGACAGTATATTTTATAAGATATTCTTAACTTTAGATCAGAAATAATCTTCCATGAACTCCAGATTGTCATTCCAATTTCCTTCTCTCAATATCCACTTAGAAAACTAACATATCCCCAAACTTCTAATCTTCAACTCTACACATGCTATACCCATAATTTTCCCAACTTCTGTTAATCACAATGCTATTCTTTGAAGTTGCTCAAAACTGAATTCTCATTTCTCTCATACCCATATTGCAATCCATTAGGACATTCTTCAAATCTCCTTTAAATTAGCTCAGAAATACTCTGGCCAATTCCATAGTCTTTATCTTAGTTCAAACCACCACACTCTTTCACCAGAATATTTACAGTACTCTACAAAATGTCTCCCAGTTGCCAATGTTTACCACTTGTCATCTAGTCTCAATAGTGTCAGAGTGATGCTTTCAGTATATGAGTTCAATAATGATATTACTCAGCTCAAATATTTCGTAAGGGCCCCTAATTCATTCAAATTCACAGATCTTATAATAACTACAAGGCCCTAAATAATACAATCTCCATTACTTTCTCGTCCATATCTTCTAAACCCTCAACTTCAGTCTTGCTTGTCTTTTGCTGTGCTTGGAATACAAAACACAGCCTATCTGTAGGCTTACCTGGGTGTTAGGTCCAGCTATTCTTCTTACCTGAATCTTCTGAATAATTCCCATGGCTTCCTCCCCCAAACCCTTTAAATCATTCAAATGTTATCTTTCTAATTAGAACTTTCATCATATAAAATTTTAAATTAGTATCCCCACTTTTAATCACCCTTCCCCTTGTCAGCCTTGTTTTGTTCATTTTACCCCACAATATATATTGCCTTAAAACATTTTATATAATTGTTTCCTTGTGGCCTGCTTTGCATATAAGAATGCAAACTATAGAAGAGGTCAGAAACCTTTTTTTGTTTACTTAAATGCCCAGTTTATATTTTTTTTACCATATCCTCTCCAATATTTGTTGTTGCTAATATTTTCAATATGTGCCATATTAAACTGGCATAAGGTGGTATCTCATTGTGGTTTTAAATCGCATTTCTCTGATTATGAAGGATGTTGAACATTTTGTCATATGACTGTTGGCCATTTGCATTTCCTCTTTGGAGAAAAAATGTCTTTTAAACTCTTCTTCAAATTTTCTGAGTAGATTGTTTACTTCATTTTGTTTAGTAGTATGAGTTCTTTTTTTTTTTTTTAAGATTTATTTGTGCATATACAACTGGGGTACAGGCCAGAGGTGCAGGGCAGTGAGAGGATTCACCAGAGACAAGTGGGGAGCAGAACAGGCAGACCAATGAAGTACACTGCTGAGAGGGCAGGTCAGAAGAGGTCTGCTGGGCCATGTGGGTCACCTCCGGGGATCAAACTCATGCTGAAGTGGCTTTAGCTTCTTACTGCTGTGCTTTAACCAGTTGTGCCACCAGGGATGGCCAGTATGAGTTCTTTGTAGTTCTTTGTGATCAGCTCCTTATCAGTTACATGGTGTGTATATTTCCTTCCAATCAGTAGCATTTTTCTTTGTTTGGTTTTGTTTTGGTTAATGTTGCTTTATTGTACAAAAAGCTTTTTAGTTTGATGTCTTCCCACCTGTTTTTTTCCTTCCCTTGCATTGCTTTGGTGGGGGGAAGGTGTGAGTCTTTAAAATGTTACTGAGATGTATGTCTTGTGGTGTTTTACCTATATTTTCTTCTATATGTTTTATGTATTCTATATGGAGATTCCTCAGTCTACTAAAAATGGATCTACCATATGACCCAACAATTCCACTCCTACGGAACTACCCAAAGGACACAAAAACATTAATTCAAAAGGATATCTGCACTGCTATGTTTATTACAGCACTATATATATTAGTAAGATTTGGAACTAATCCAGATGCCCCATATATATGAAAAATGGCATATATATGCAAAAAGTCATATATACACAAAATGGAGTACTATTCAGCACTCTAAAAGATAAAACAATGCCACTCAAACTAGCAATATGGATGGAGCTAGAAGGGATTATGCTGAATGAAATAAACCAGAAGGAAAAACAAAAATATAAGATGTTTTCACTTATAGGAGGAATATAGGAGAACCAAATAAGGGATCAGGGAAAAAATTAAATTTAAAAACAAAACTAAAAATAAATAAACACCAACTATAAATCAGAGACATCCTGCAGGAGAGGGGGAGAAAGAGGAATCAAAACATGGGTGGGAGCCCTCCCTGGTGGTGCAGTGTGCTAAAGCAAAGCACTGCAAGCTAGCTGTAG
>NW_004567116.1:49797008-49818660 GCF_000260355.1 Condylura cristata | reverse complement strand
TCTTCATAATGGAGTAAACTCAGGCACTGAGTTTAGTTTATAACCTTAATGACACAGACAAAATTTATAAACCAAGCATATTAAACACTGAATAACATATTGAACAGGTCATTGATCTCTGAGAGAGGAGAGACCATACAGGTAAACCTTCTGAGAATTACTTTCCTGAGATAAACTTACTGCCTGGAGAGTTCTCAGGTTTAGTACAGAGAATTCAGCAATATCTCTTGGGGAGACATAATACGCAATTCCAAGGTCAAAAGGCAAGTTATAAGAGGAGAGACCCATAAGGAGACCTCTAGAGAGTCCAAAAGGACTTTAGCTGAGCAGTAGTTATGTGCATTTGCAAGGAATTCTCAGGCCGGGGGCAAACAAAAGTCCAAGCACAATCAGGCAGAACAATCCAGGGAGGTCTCACATGGCAAAGCAGAGCTACTGATTCCATCACAAACCAGGGAATGAAAGCTCATAGAATGCACAAGTAGAGCTCTCAGAAGAGTACTTCCTGAGCAAAGTCACAAACTGCTAAGGTAAGGGGAGGAAAGAGAAAACATGTATCTAGAAACATTAAGATTTGACAATGTCAAGTGTTCAACAATGATGCTGTCAAAAACAACTTTAAAAATATTTCAGTTTAAATGAATTCCTTAGTTCTGGTTATTAGACATAGTATTAACTTTAGGGAAAGTGCATTTAGTAGGTACTGGGGAGAATTAGCAGAGGGAGAAAATATGGAACATGTTGAATCCATAGCACACTAAAGAAGCAATGATGAAATTATGATAATAAACTGCTTCGAAAACCCAGATTAATTTACAAGGACCATTCCCCCTCCCCCCATTCTGGGGGAAGACAAAGATGATGAAATGTGATAAATCCCACATAGTCCGTAGGGCAGAGTCATGAAATACTATTTTTTTTTTTGATGCTGCAAAGCTAGTTATTATTTAAAATGGGACTGATATTTTGCAAATCACTGTAGTTTATAAACAAACAAATTTAGGAAATCAAAGGAAACTAAGTATACAAAGCATAAAAGTGGGTTGTAGTGAAGCCACAGTATAACAAGTGCAATTTAATGAGCATATTTAATTTTACTAAAGAAAAAACATATTTTTTACAAAAGAAGGAAAACTACAGTAGGCCTATAAATTTTATCTCTAAGAAGTGATTTCCCTAAAGGACAATGGAGTTGTCTTTTTTGCAGATCTCCGCATAGTTCCAATAAATGATTCTGTTTTTGATCCTTTTGCCTAAAGGCAGAGCAACTGATTAAATGATATTCCAAAGTTTCTTCCATCTGTGATTGCAACAAAACAGAACACAAGCAATTAAAACCATATATACTAAAATATACTAACTGTTCTAGGATAGTGTTATATGTCTACCAAAAATAAATGTGAAAAAAGTTTCCATTGAAAGACTGGTTATATTGGAGAAAGTATCCATCACATGTAAAACCAACAAGACATCCATCTGAGATAAGCAACAAATAAACTATGACAGCAAAAAAAAAGTGGGACTGTCAACTACAATGATAAATGATAATGCAGCATAGCATGCAGTTGTTTGCACATTTTAGAACAAATTCATTGAGAGAAAAATAAACAGGTTATCAATTGCTAATTCTCTAATAGAAAATTAATAGAGTAAACTTGCCATGTCATAGTTATATGCTCACTGATGTATAAATTTAAAATCTAGTTATAGTTGTTCTCATTTTGGAAGAAAGAACAGCAGTAAAATACATTTCTGGTTAAAAACCTGTCTCATTTCATATTATGCAGCTATGTAAAAGAAAAAAAGTCAAATGACTTAAGAAAGAGAAATAAAATTATTAAACAAAATTTTGTTAAACTAGTATTTGAGGAAGAAACAATTAGAATCCTGATCTACTGAGTCCCAAGAATAGAATCATATGCTTTTGTCTTCAAGGGGCATGTGAATAAAGATGTGCTTCATTAGGACCAGATTTTGACCATATATCCCTGGAGAAACCCTAGCATCTAAGAATTGTAGATTTGTTTGAGACATTGTGACCATTAAATGGGCTAGTGTTTATTCCCCCGAGGAAACACACAAATAATTATATAACATTATATAACAGCATTATGTAATTATATAACAGCATTTTGACCTTGATTAAATAGATGTGGTAGGCATTGTTGAAATTTTCATTTCACTTAAACAAAAGCTGTGCTACCCAGAAACAAGAGAATTGCTTTTCTAAGTCATTAATGACCGTGCTAGGTATTGAGTGCAGACCTTTCAACTCCAAGTGAAGAACGTCCCAGAGCCCTGGGAAGCAACTCACATTGATAAATAACTTCTTTATGTGCCTTACATCTGATGATTTGTGTGGAATTGTTATTGATTCAGGGCAAGTGAAACAGGTCAGATGTAATAGATGTCAGAGAATAAGTTAGGAGAACCTGTGAAGAAAGCTGTGTGAAAGCAGTGTGAGTAGGGATTTTTGTCTGGGAATCTATTCTCAAATCAGTAAGAGAGAAGAAGTTTGTATAAAGCTAAAAGACTACAGATGGCTAAGGTCTGTCTTGAGTGAAACCCAGAAGCTACAGAGTTCAGAAAAGCTAAATCAAGAAAACAGGTTTTTTCCATATTAAGTTAAAAGACCTATTGCTACCCATTCGACCAGGAAACGGAGAAATGGTGGAGTTGAGTGATCTCTCTCTGTCAAATAAAAAGGAGCCAAATAGCCAAATAGACATAATTCTTCCATATCATCATCCCAATAGTCTCAAATTGAACAAAGGAATAAGAAAAGCACTTAAAAATGAATTTTAAAGCAGATCATTTTGTCCTTTGAATATCCCTGGGGGAGGGGGGGAAGGAAGCAGAAAGAATTTTCATAAACTAAAAGATTTAAGTTATAAATATATGACAATTTGGAACTTTTGTCTATTTTATGCTTGGTTATTTCTAAATAGCTTAACATATTGCCTAGAGGTTTGTTGTCTTTGTTCTCCTTGTGAATGAAAGGGAAATGAGGAAATCTAAAGGAAGGAAGATAAGGAATAAACTTATAAAGAGGCTAGGATTGGCCTGACGGGGACAGTACTTGCTCAGTCAAATGACAGCGTGCAAATTGATTGCTTTTTCCCATGGTTTTGGAAGAAAAAAAATCAAACATAAAAACCTATATTGCTCAATGGGGATAATTATAACAGAGAGGAAAGTATCTAGACCAAGCAAATAAAATTAGGCAAAAGCAAATGTAAGCTGACCACCAAGGGAAACAACACAGCATAGAAGACAATTAGATTGGAAACGATCTTCCAAGGGAAATTAGAGGAACCCCATCGTTTGAGTAATTAAATTCAGATATTGTGCATAGGGAACATACCTGAGGCCATGAAGGAAGACAAGAAAGGCCCATCTGAGTATCCTGAGCTTTCTCAAGGAAAATCATGCATGAGGAAAACGCCCTGCCTGCAGATAGGTTTACTGTGAAAGACAAATAATCCAGCCGCACCATGGATGTTTCTATCTAAAATGCAGATCAAAGTCTCTTTCTCATTCCCTCCAATGCTAGCCACCTGACTTAAGCATCAATCTTCTAGGATTTTGTTGTGGATATTTACATTTTACTGATGCTTCCCATTGTGTCAACATTTCATAAATGTTCATAACTCTTCTCAATAATGGTTATTCCCACAGTAAAACAAGTCGCTAGATGGGGTATAAAAAATTTACAATGATTTGCTTGAGAAATTGCAATAAGCAAGAATAGGGGCTCCACAGTCAGAATCCCCTTCTGACCTCTCACTATGTGTGACCTTGACCAAGTTAACTAAACAGTTTTAAGTTTAGTTTTATCATTGGTGAACTGTATTTCTCACTTATGTAGAGAATGAATGAGATTATAGCTTTTAAAAATTTAATGGATTACATGGGTAAACATGTCTCAAACATTTTAGTAAATAATGATGATGGGCCTCCCTGGTGACATAGAATTTAAGTCTCAGCACTATCACACTATTATAGCCACAGCCGGGAGCTAACCCACCTCTCCTATCTTACCTGCTGCTCCTCTTAGCAGTGCATTTCAGTAGTTCCTCATGTTCTTCTCCCTATCCTATCTCTGGAGAATCCATTCACCCCCCCATACCTCAGGCCTGTACCCCAGTTCTTCTACACACAAAAATGTAAATAATAATGATGATGAAAATGAAAGATACCACTGCAGGGATTATTGTGTGGTGTCAGCGAGTTCTTGTCTCGTACCACAAAAATTGAGGACACAGATCATGAGAAGTTTTAGAAAGTTTATTCAATAACAGAAGAGAAGGACATCTCCATGCTATGATAGGGAAGATGCTCGTTTCTAAGGTCTTTATGACAAATACAGCTCACTGAGAGGCCTCTATATGCTAAGTCCCATGCAGAGATGCAGCTTGCTAAAGATTAGCACACGTGCAGCTTGAAACAGTGGGAAGTCCCTAAAGACTAACACTCCCAGTTCAAAATACAGGGTCCTTACCCACCTTTCCTCTGTTTTCTTCTTAACAAGAATATTGGGCTGTCTCCTACTTACAGGTGAACCACCTGTGATTCTCCATTTTTCTATGACATGTTCATTCTCTGTGGGGCCTCTACCCTCTCTGCCTAACCAGAATATGTCTCAACACCAAGAGTTACAGAAATAGACAGAATATGCAGTTGACCCTTAAACTGAAACAGGGCTATATAGGTGATAAAGTCATATAGGTGCTAAGCACTTTAGTAGAGGACAGGCTACTGCTACGTTCTTCACTGCGCACCTGATTGTAAGAACACTCAAGCTTATGGAGCTACAATAATGGAGTTTATTTTAAAAAGAGAGGAAAGAAAGAGCTACTGAGCTCGCTCTCCTCAGATAGTGTACACAATGTCCAGTCCCAGAAGGCCATTCATGCGAGGTGGTGCTGTCTCCCCTATGAGGGCATGTGGCTGCCCACAAGCAGTGCAGCACCATCACACTGACCAGTGTGGCCACTGAGATAATGCAGCAGCAGCCTGTAACAACATCTGAAGGTCAGAATGAGCAGCACCAGATGTTGGAGACCAAGCAACAACCAACCAGCCGCCCCAGGGGCGCAGGCCAAACAATCGGATAAATAGCTCCCTGTGAGCGTTACCCCCACCAACCGACAAACGGATCAGAGACACTTGCAGGGCTTTTGAGACACGTTGCTGTTGCTGCTGCTGCTTCTTTCAGAGAAATGTACAGAGTAGCAGACCACTGGGAAGTCAACCCTCTGGGTCTTAAAGTGTGTGGGCAATCTGGGCAGGATCCCAAGCTCCCTCCTGTGCTACTTATACTCTCTTTTAGAGTCCCCCCCCCGGGCCCCCTGCTTGTCCACCCACATTACTTAGGCAAGAAGGGACTAAGGTCCTCCTCCCCTCCAGGCCCACACCAACCCCCCCACCCCCACTTCCTCATCCCTGCAGTACAGGAAGTGGTGGGGAAAATAGGATGTATCATAATAAGAAAACACAGCAGGACATAGGTAAAAATCATGAGCCTAAAGTAGCAAAGCTTAAGTAGGGCAGCCAGTGAGAAAACAGCCACTCAGCCATATTCAGAGCCACAGAGGAGGCTAAGAGAGGGAGCCAGTTCTGAGCTCAAAGGCTTCTTCAGGCCCTCCCACTCTCCTGGGTATCTGTTCCATTTTTCTTTCTAATAAACTCTTGGCTTGCGTTGCTGGTGGGCCCTGTTCCTCTGTGATCACCAGCAGCTCAGGAACTCAGCACAGGCACATCAGCACATCACTTGATACCTCCTGGTTGGGCCATTGATCCTGCCTTTGCCCCAGGGACAGGCTGCCCACAGGGAGCAGCTTTTGGTCTCAGCCAGTAAACCCATCATGTTTTTCTAATGGTTCCTGCAGCAAACTCAGCACAGGAAACACACAGACTTGCCTTGCGATCCATACTGTGGGGCTGGTTACAGAACCACTCTGAATGTCCATTTATACACAGATCTTTAAACATATATTTTTTACTTGTTGATGGATATTTTCTGGTTGATATACTACAGTTTGAGAATATCTTCTCTTCCTTATGATTTCCCTATTAACATTTTCTTTTCTTTAGCTATGTACTATAAGAATACAACATATATTTTTTCTTATAAAATATATTTTTCTACATATAAAATAGTAAGTAAAATAATTTGAAACAAAAAAAGAGATATATATTTGGTCTTCCCCCTTTTTCTGGCACAAGGATCCTAAAACCCTGGAATTTTCTAAGTGATAAGAGCAACCAAGGTGTCTTTTGCTAGCTATGTTAACGGAGTCACTGATCAACCCCACCTAAGGTTGTGAGACCAGTTTCCAGAGAAACCAACTAATAACAAAATTTGAACGTACAGTCCTACCCCTGATTAAAAAAAAATCAGTATATAATGCAAATAACATACAAAATATTTATTTGTCAACTGCTTATATTATCAGTTAGGCTGATAGTAGTAGTTTAGAAATAGTCAAAATGTGCAAATGGGTTTTCAATGATGTGGGCTTCTGTGTCCCTACGCCTCGCTTCGTACAAGTATCAATTCTACATATAAGGAAATGATTGACATTTTATTGCTGAGGTGATCTTACCCCTTTGGGTGGAAAGAACAATATTCTTGGAATCAAAAAATGGAATTTGAGCCCTTAGGATTGTTCTGTGGCATAAAGGAAACCAAGACACTGAAGCTAACAAGAAGCAGATTTATTGTACCAGTACGTGGCTCAGCAGATGTATATCCAAAGGCCAAGTACATCACGGGCTTATACACATTTAGCTTGTGCTGGTTGGATTACCATTGTAACTGTTCAAGCTTAGACATGACATGAGTTGCTGTCCAAGAAATGTAGCAAGTGCTTATCCTAGGACCCAAGGCTGCCCTGCTCAGGGCCTTGCTGCAGAACTACCTTTCTTCTTTAGTTTAGTGATTGCTTCCCTGAGCCTTCATGAAGCTCATCACAAAACCAAAATTATGATCCTCTCACCAACTACTTGTTAAAAGAATTAATCAATAATGTATATGGAGATGCTTTGTAACATAATGTCAAAGGAATACCTCAGGACATTACTATCTCACTGGGAAGTAAATGTGAAGGGTGGAAAAGTTCCAATAAGTTTTCTATGTCAGAAGAGCAGTGTGACCAAAAATTCCTTTGCCTTTGTGAGTCTATACCAACCACCCCAGTCAATACATTCTCGTAAAAAGAAAAAAATATATTGTATTACCAAGAAAACTGCATTTTCTTTTTTGTTTGTTTGTTTAAGACATATTTATTTATGCATACAGAACTGAGGTACAGGCCAGAGATGCAGGGATGGTGAGAGGATTCACCAGAGTCAGAATGGGAGCAGAACAGGAATATCGACAAATTACACTGCTGAAAGGAGCAATTGGCAAGACAGGAGAGGTCTGTCACACTTTGTTGATCACCTCTGGAGCCGGGGATTGAACTCACACTGAAATGGCTGCCATTAGCTTGCAGTGCAATGTCCTAACCCGTTGCACCACCAGGGAGGGCCAAAATCTTTGCATTTTCTAGAGACCAGTCTTCTCTTTGAACTATTTTGTGAGTAAAAATTGTAGGTAACTGATAATGGTACAAGATATTTATTATCTACAAACATGCAAATTCTGTTCTGCCCAGAAGATTCTATTATTTTCTTCTCTACCCTGATGAAGAATTAGTTTGACACCATTTATATATTTTTTTCAATATTTCTGATCTACAAATAAGTCTTTTATCTGAATTTTCTTTTGGATCAGTGATATCTGTCTTGTGTAGAGTTCAAAAACACTTGGCATACTGTAAAATCAGAGAATTCAGTACCTGGCACCCCTTCACCTAGCACACAATAAACACTTGATAAATGTGCATTGAATAGAATTTTAAATTTTATTCCCCAGAGGGACACAGTCTAGTAATTTCTGATCTCATACAGACCTTTCAAGCAGAACTTCAGCAGTGCTAGGTATTTCAAAGTGCCAAACATGTTAACCCATGTCTATATGTTCCTTAAATTAACTCCTCCACCTCATGGTTTGAAGTCATTTTTGGAGATGATGGGTTTGGAGAATGGGGCCCTTGCGTTGCATCTGTAGTGAACCAAGCTAATGCCATTTTGTGCTAACTTCCTTTCTGCTCCTGTATCCTGCTTGCTGCTTGAAGCGATAGGACATTCCCCAAATAACTTTGCTGTAAGGGTAAGGAAACTTGTAAAATTGATTAAATCAATTTCCTTCTGCAACAGGACCAGGATATGGGTCATATGATCGGATCCTATGACCTAGGCCCCACTGCCAAAATGTTATCTCTGTAACAACTACATTTCGTTTTCTTTCCTGTAGTGTATAAAAACTGGTTTCTGTAACTGCTCAGGGCCACACTCTCTAGAGGGTGTTGGTCCAGGCTGGCCGGTATTCTGAAGCCCAAATTAAATCTTGAATCTCTGTCTCCATGTTGCCTGACTGCCTTCTTCCAGCAGCTCCAACTTGGGTTCACCCTGAAAAAACATTTCACTAGAACTCCCCTTTCAGCCCTACAGGTGGGTTTCCTGGATGATTTTCTCCATGACGCAAAGCAGGTTTAATTAAAAAATGGAGACAAGGTAAAGAACACTTGTATAGACACAAGAGGGCAGAAAGAACTGCCCAAAGGGACAGGTTTGCTTAAAGAGAGGCCTGCATAGGTGCAGGCCTTGGGAGGAGAGCTACCTCTGCTGAAGGAGGAGCCCAGCATGGTGCAGTGGATAAGCAAGAGGGAGAGAGCTGGTGGCTCTACAAAAGGAAATGGTTGGTGAAAAGAAACACCTGCATAGCGACAGAAGGCAGAAGGACCGCTGCCCTTTACCAGTGCAATTTTACACTGATGGAGTCTTCTTCCCTTTGGGAGGGGTTCATTCCTGTGTGGAGTGGCTTGTTTGCTATTGATTTTGGATAACTATGTAGAATCTAACAGGGAACAGAGATTCCACAATCGCCCTCAGTCTCCATTTCTTTACCTCCAATCTGAGTTCCTGATTCTCTCTACAGACACCTATTTGAACCTCAGGCCTTGTGATTTAGACATTGGCATCTATGGATTTTTAGCTTCTAGAGCTGAGTTAATGATTATGTTTCTATAGCTAGGGTAATGGTTATATTAGTCCCTTTTTCCCTTTATAGTTCCTTTAGCTTGTTAAATGTCAACTCCTTCACATTCTACCTTTACCTCCCAGCATTGTGTGAGCCATGTTTCTGGTCTCATGCTGCCTCCTTTTCAAGTCATTTTTTCTTATCCTCCATCAGTTTTAACACTGACCTGTTCTCCATCTGAGGTCTAGAATGAAATCCTGTTTTACAAAAAATGTTAAATATTTGTTGCAACTGTTTACAGATGAAGCTAGAATTCAAGGCTAAGATTTTCTGACACCCAGATTCATGTTCTTTTTATCTATGCAAGTTGTCTCCTAAGGTAGATTCATTGGTAATTAATTAATAAAGATTAAATGAATGATAAATGGAATGTATGAAGAAATAGATTGGCATTAGAGGAAACTCATCAGTCAACAAAAAAGGGACATGGAAAAGAAAAAAAAAATTATCATACATATGTTAATATGTTACAGGGCAACCCAAATGTGAAATGGGTTGGCCTGAGTGTGGGTCCTTACCCACATGCTTAAAAGGAACTTCTAATGAGACTCAACTGCAGGCACACACAAAAAGGGTTAATAAAGGTTTTATTTATAGAAGGGAGAAATGAAGAAAGGAATAATCATGGAAGAAAAGAGAGAGAAATAAATTGGTGAACACATCCAATCAGTTACACTGAGCTTGAACCCCAATAGTACACTGAAGTCCAGCTAAAAACCAAAGACCCCTCAAGGCCCACATGCCTGGTTATATGCCTGTCTGGCTGCTTAACGCCACCCTTCTTAGTTCACAGCAACCCTCCCTTAGGTGGTGATGACATTATGGGATGTATAGTCCTCTATGTCTTATTCTCTTTAGTCTTATATCTCTTTAGTCTGGGGGTGGAGTCCATTAAACCTGAGTCTGTGTAGTTCTTCAGGACATCCTCTCCACCAACAAGTACAATTCTTTATCTTACATATTAACATTTTGTCAAAACAACAACTTTATTTCATGGCTAGTCTCTAATACATACTGAAAATAGTAGATTCTGTGTTTTTTGAACTGGCTTTGCCCTTGAAATTTCTAACCACATTTACAAAAATCCAGTGTTGTCTGGATGATCACACAGCCTGCTTTTAAGTGAGTTGGTCTAACGATTTTGTAGCTTAAATGAAGGTCACCATCCAGGCTTGCCCCCTGCCCTGCACTTAGTAGACATGCAATCGATATCCTCTGGCTCACTTCTAAGACATGGCAGATATAAAAACCCAAGACAAATATTAGATCCTCCTCAACTAATTCACCTCTCTATGTAAGTAAATATCACTGAAGCAGTGTATCTTTAATCTCTTTTCTCAAATGATTAGATTTGCAAAGCAGAACGTTTGTTCTCTTAGTTAACAACTTCTTCAGTCAAGGAAGTTAAGTTTTTAATCATTACTTTCAGGAATAGATGTCATCCTTTTACTGCTAGTAAGCTTACTATTCAATTACTATAAACCACAACCCTGTGTTCAATTTTGTTATAAAGATTTAACAAAATCTCTGTCTTCACAGATACTGACAAGAACACCAACATGCTCATTAAGTTTATTTCTTCAAGTAGAAAGTAAGACATATATTAAATATATTCTAAATCCTTCATAGAATGAAGAAAAAACCTACAGCTGGCAAAAATAACTTAGTATATAGAATTATATATTAAAATAGAAAGAGACTATATGCTTAGAATGAAGTATGAATCATTGTCTCCAAAAGGAAGCTGGCATAAATGCTGAAGAGACTTAAAATAATACCTACATCTTCAACACCAAGTAAAGAACATTCCTGACTGACCAAGCTATAAATATAGCTGACAGGAGAGTGAGTTTTATGGGCTCTGAATGACCATGAGGATCACTGCAAAAGGTTGTTGCTAAAGCCAGAGGGAATTAAATTAACTGCTGCAAGAATCTCAGAAGGTTGAAATGTACTATTTTACCCATATTATGTGTCACAATTGATACAGTCAAGCCAGCCTTTATAGCTAAAATAAGTGGGGAAAAAATGGCTGCCTAAATTAGCTAATTTGAAAACAGCCATGACAACTGTCACGGAGTATACACACTCAAAATCAGATCATCATGCCTTTTAGTGGTCATGGAATTGTGGGGGTAATGAGCCTTGAACATAAATAACTAGGTAGGTCACCACGTGTGAGAAGCGCTAAGTAACATAACAGAGGGGGAAATAAAAAGATATGGCTACAGGGAGAGAGATTACAATCAGCTGTAGCTTTAGAAGTGTTTCTGTGGGGAGGGAATTTGAGCTGGGTCATGAAAGACAGCCAGCTTTAGCTATGTGGTGATGAAAGGCTAAGCACTCTAAGAATAGGGTGCAATGTTAGCACACACATGAAAGAGTTGAGAGGACAACAGGCAGAAGAGAATTAATTTCTCTAGGTGAAATGTCCTTTCTGCACATCACACACCTACCTTGCTTTGATGGTTTTCTCCACAGTAAGACTATATTCTGTGATAAGCACTGCAAAATATTCAGTGGACTATATTAAGAAATATGAACACAAGCAACTAGAAATGGAATAGCTTGATGTATGGCCTAGAAATATCAGGGGACTCAGTTTTGCTGGAAGAATAATAGCTTGCAGACCTCGCTGATGGCGGAAAGGGTTGGGAGGCAGCACTACAGGCTGGCTTCAGGTGCTTCAGTGTGAGTTCGATCCTCAGCCCAGGAGGTGATCCACATGGTAGGCAGACCTCTCCTGACCGGCCCACTGCTCCCCTCAGCAGTGTACTTAGTCAATCTGCCTGTTCTGTTCCCCACTCTGTCTCTGGTGAAGCCTCTCACTGCCCCTGCACCTCTGGCTTATACTCCAGTTCTGTATGCATAAATAAATAAATCTTAAAAAAAAAAGAATAATGGCTCTCAAAATTTATAAATCATAAACCCATCAGTTTTATAAAAAATGTACGTGAAAATACCAATAAGCAAAATGAAGTGGTTTTCTTTGAAATTAGAATGAAGATCCATCCACCAACACATTTTCTTTCCTTGAGGGCAGACTCTGAGTAGGGGGCCATGGAGGGATGACATCTTGTTTCCCTCTGAAATTTACAGAAAATACTACTGCTCTTAAAGAAAAAAAAATAAACAAATAAACAAAATCCCACCCACACGTATCTATATCTGTATCTGTATCTATATCTGCATCTTTATATATAGCTATAGCTACAGCTATGTATATAAAACTGCAAGAAGTAAGGGGGTTGGTTAGGTGGAAAAGGGTCTGGAATTCTAAGTCTTTGGTTTCCACTCTATAAGCAACGGGGAGCCATTGTGAAGTCTTTGTGGGTAGGAATTTGAGTGAGATGAGATAATAGGAACGGAAGAATGGAAGCAATGAATAGTTGAGAAAAGACTCATCAGGACTTAGTAAATGATTGACATAGAGCACACACATAAGGGAGAAGCCTGCAAAATAAGGCCAGAAACCAAGTTTGGTAACCAAAGTCATTAGAGAAATTCAGTGACTGAGATGTCTGAGAGGAAAGGAAAAGCATTTAATTTAGGACGCACTCCAAAAAGCAGGTGCAGAAGTAAAGGTAAATGTCAAATTTTCGAAGTATGAAGTCAGCTCACAAAGTACAGAAACTCACAAGTATAAGGGTCTGTTCATTGTATATATCTGTTATATACAATGACACAAATGTTACTGTATGCAAAGAAATGTATTGACAGAAAGAATTGAAAGTGCAAAGAAATGTATTGACAGAAAGAATTGAAAGTTTTGTGGGGTTTTTTTATTTTAAGATGTATTTATTTATTCATATAGAACTGGGGTATAGGCCAGACGCGCAGGGGCAGTGAGAGGATTCATCAGAGATAGAGTGGGGAGCAGGACAGGCAGATGGACGAAGTACACTGCTGAGGGGAGCAGCGGGCAAGACAGGAGAGGTCTGCTGCGCCATGTGGTCACCTCGGGCCGGGGATCCAATTCATGATGAAGTAGCTTTAGCTTCTTAGTGCTGTGTTTTAACCCACTGTGCCACCAGGGAGGGCCAAAGTTTTCTTTTTTTTTTTTAAGATTTATTTATTTATTTATGTAAAACGGGGGTACAGGCCAGAGATGTTGAGGGTGAGAGGATTCACCAGAGACAGAGCAGGAGCAGAACAGGCAGATCAACGAAGTACACTGCTGAGCGGAGCAGCAGACAGGTCAGGAGAGGTCTGCCTCACCATGTGGAACTCTTCTGGGGCAGGCGGGAATGAATTCATGCGGAAGTGGCTTAAGCTTCTTAGTGCTGTGCTTTAACCCGCTGTGCCACCAGGGAGGGCCCAGTTTTCTTTTTTTAATGTGTCTATTTTGTTGACTGATGGGTTTCTTCAGTCTCTAAACTATTCTTTATATAGTCTTTCTTTCACTCATTAATCTTTATTACCACTTACTCTACCCATGGAGGTGTTTTACAGCAACAGAAAGGACACAGATCTGGATATCAAAACACTTGAACTTGAATTCTAGTTATATCAAAACACTTGAACTTGAATTCTAGTTATATCTAAACAGTTGCAAGTTGGCCAGTTATATTTCACCTTTTTGTAAAATGGGATTTGAATCTAAACCTCAGAGATAGGTCTCCCCGGTGGTGGAACTATGAAGCTAGAAATAACTTCAAGAATGCAGAGACAAAGAGTTATGAAGGCACAGGATCCACCCTGAGGTTGAAATATGCTAGCTCCCTCCTGTTTTAGCTCCCTCCTGTGTTAGCATTCTTGGATAATGGCTACTAGTACCAGCATTAGAACCAGAGAGACCCAAGCACAAGTTCCAACTCAGCTACTTTTGCTAATAGATGATAAATAATGCATTAAACATCACTGATTCCAAATCTCCCCATCTATACAATGGGAATAAGGTTATTAACTCAAAGGATTATCATTGGGTTAGAATAAGACATACCTTAAGCATTGAGACATGGTAAAATAGTAAACAATTAGTAAGTGGGTAGTCACCCTTTGGGGTGCTGCTTTTTGGCACAGAGACAAGGAGCATCTATTTCCTTCACTTCTTAAAAAATATCTATTTATTTATGTATACAAGAACTGGGGTGCAGGTGAGAGGTAGGAGGTGAGGGGATGACAGGTTTCAACTGAGATGGAATGAGTATCAGAACAGGCAGATCTACTGAAATACTCTGCTGAGGAGATCAGCACATGAGGAAGTATAACAGGGTGGTCCCTAGAAAAAGGGGAAGTTCCAGGTTCCCTGCCCCATCCAGAAGGAGGGTGGAGCTGAGGAGAGAAAAGGAGAGAAGGGAAGGAATCAGAAAAGAAGAAAAGAAGGAAGCAGGTTGGAGAGGCAGAAGGAGACCGGAGGAAGCCACATGGAGCAGCAAGCATGTGAGGAAGAAACTGTGCTTGTTTCCTGGCTCTGGACTGGTTAACGCAGATGTGGGTGAGATAACTGTAGGGAGGTGACTGTGGCAGTGTTTATATTGATTTTGATTTTTCTCTTTTCCTCCCAGACTTGTCTGGCCATTTCTGAACCTTTTCCATGGGTCCCGGCCAGAAGGTGCTTTAGTCTTGTGGTGGGCTTTTAGGCTTTGTTTTGGGTTAATCCCTTTTGGGTTGACTTTTGCCCATGAGGGAATGGGTAACTTCAGGTGTTTGATTTAGAATTACATTCTTTGTCTTCTGTATTGTATACTCACTGTATTAAAGTCCCTTTTCATTAAAGTTTTATGTTTTGTCTTGATGCGGCAGATGGCAGAACCCACTCAGAGCAGGCAGGTTTGGGGCTTCAGGTGAGTCCCTCTCTCTCTGTCCTATAACAGAAGGAGAGGTCTACTGTGCCATGTGGGTCACCTCCCTGGCCAGAGTTTGAACTATTGCTGCAGTGGCTTCAGATAGCTTCATAGTGCTGCACCACCAGGGAGGCCCCTATTTCCTTCACTTTTTTCTTTTTTAAGATTTATTTATGCATACAGAACTGGGGTGCAGGCCAGAGGTACAGGGGTGGTGAGAGGATTCACCAGAGACAAAGCGGGGAGCAGAACATGCAGATCAACGAAGTATGCTGCTGAGGGGAGCAGTGGGAGGGTCAGGCAAGGTCTGCCGCACCATGTAGATCACCTCCAGGGCTGGAGATCGAACTCACACTGAAGTAGATTTAGGCTCTTAGTGCTACACTTTAACCCACTGTGCCACCAGGGAGGGCACTATTTCCTTCACTTTTTGGACCCAGTCAATCACACAGGACTTGCCCTGGTCGTGGAAAAATTGATATATGGTTCTGTGAGGCGGAGAAATTTCCATGTATTATTGAATCCAACATGGTAACACTGGAGTAAAAGTCACTGATAGAGTGGCTGGGTTCCCAAGGATCCCACTTTTCTCAGCCCTATAGCTGTGGAGTTAACCTGCAATTCTGTCTCCCATACCCTGAGAGCAGACAACACCTGACTGGTATCCTGTTTTCTTCAGCTTCTCCTTCCATCATCTCTCATTTATCAGAAGAGAGAAATAGGACTTTCAGATTTTTTTTTTTCCTTGTTCATGGTGGAAAACAGATCTTCACTCTATATCTTCTTTTCCCAGATTTCAATGTTTAGTGAATCAATCTGTTACAAAATTTCTATACTAAAGTAAATTAAAATAAGATGGTGGGCATTCCCAGTTCATGAAGTCCTAGGAAGCACTTTGTTATTTCTGGAGTCTGCCTCACAAAATGCTTGATTTGCATTATTTGAGTCACAAAGTCAAAGGAAAAAAATACATGCTTCTAAATCCAGGGCTTTCCATGGGTTAAAGCATGCATTATGAAGCTCTCCAAATCCACTGCAGCACCAGTTCGATCCCCACCAGGGAGCTGACCCACATGCGTGGCAGATCTCTCCTGACCACCCGCTGCTCCCCTCAGCAGTGTATTTCAATAGATCTGCCTATTCTGCTCCCCATTCTGTCTCTAGTGAATCATCTCACCCACCACACCTCTGGCTTGTACCCCAGTTCTAAAGCATAAATAAATAAATCTTAAAAAATTAAAAAAAGTTCAAACTTCTAAATCCTTAATTATCTTGACTTGGTATATCAGAGTAACTGAACAAAAACTCTCACATAATGTACTTGAACTATTTCTCCTCATATATGTAGACTCCTAGAAGAATCTATAAGTTAATCCAAGGAAACTTTTTACCAGATATCTAAATATTTGAGTCTTATCTGAAACATCCCCAATTTTGCCATGACTGTATAACTAACTGTCCCTATCTCTGCACTGATATTCAATCCCCATTCTCAGAAAACAAGAAATGGTCCTTGTTTTAATTCTTCACATAAATATTAACCATAAAAACATAAATACCTCGCCTATACAGAGGAAGTCAAAGAAAGTCTCTAAGTAAGAGACTTTGTATTACAAATAATACAAAGCCTCCAAGAAAGTTATACTGAAAATCTTTATTTAATAATTTGTTCTATCATTTTCCAAACTGCAAGTTGAAACTAGGCCTTGGTCTATTAACTTAATACAATTTTCTTAGGAATATCACTTCAAGGTCAGAAGGAAGTGTAGAAACCATTCCAAAGTCAGATAAGAAAGTCCCCTCTCCATTTTTGAAAATTAAACATCCTATATCCTTTCTTTTTAGTGACTACCCTAACAATGTCCAAAGTCATTTAATGATACATGAACCTGAGAACTTTGGTTCTCACATCTTGCTTCAGTCCTAGTCTCCTGAGTTAAATTTACCTATATTAGTTTCTTTTGTTATTAACCTTTCAGTAAATTCTCTTCTCAGGGCACAATTTGTCAGAAATCATGTGTTTATAGATTGATTTGCCCATAAATTTCCAGTTTGATGTTTTAGGGGAAACTTCTAGAAAAAAACAGACTAAGTTCACATTACAAGGTATAAATCAGTTCTGTTGGTGAACTATCAAATCTGAAATAATGACTTTCTTATCTGACTTTGGAATGGTTTCTACACTTCTTTCTGACCTTGAAGTGATATTCCTAAGAAAACCCTGATTTAGTGACCACTCCTCAGAACATTGTATCCAGCATGCAGCAAACATGGTTAGGAGCTCTTACATCTGGCTCAGTCCTAGAGAAACAAGCTAGACCAAAGTGCTATTGATGAATTCTAGACCAACATATAACTCTTATGTCAATTTTACATTTTCTTCTTCCTCAGAGATGTGACCAAACTGTGTAAAAGCCCTATCTTCTACCATCAAAAAGGGCTAGTCTGTCTTCACCATGTTTTCTTGCCTTTATTTTTGTTTCCTGTCCACCTTCTTTGTTCTACTCCATGTCTTACTATAGAAATGATTGGGGTTGCCACAAGAGACAAAAGGCATCAGGACTGCATGCCTTCCATAATCTCAATATCACTCTCTTTTACTTTCCTGAACTCATGCTTTTGATATTCACTTTCTGCTTCATGTGAACTCTGGACTATGAAATTCAGTATGCCTTTTCCCTCTCTCAGGGGGACACCCTCCAGACCAGTCTATCTCTGTGTGGCTTCCAATGGATCTGCATAAGATAAATTTTCCTGTGTTTACTGCTTCTGGGTTAAATCATTAATAATTGAATGTTTGGGTTTTATTATTGAGACTTTCTTAGTCGAACTTTAGTTGCACAGAAGTTCCCCAACGGTAATTTTATGGAATAATAGAAAGCCTGAATATTTTGGCTTCAGAATGCCAAATCAACCAAATCTCAATGTGTCAGAGATCTCTCAATAATAGAAGCAGAGGAAAGATCAAGTCCTATGACAAGGGAAAATTCTGTATATATTCTTATTTGTTTATGATCATCCTGAAAGCTAAGAAACTGAGAGTTCATAATTATCTTTCACAACAGGCAAAGGCAAACATTTCCTTTCCTTATGATCCTAGAGTAGAAACACTGCTGCAAAAAACATTCAGAAAACAAATGAGTTTTCACAAATGAGTGAGCTTTTTACCAAGGATATGTTGATAAAAAGCAAAATTCTTTCAACAGTGTGTAAATTAAAGGTATAATGAAGCCACACAGATTTATAAATTCCCCTTACTTATGCTTCTTAACTGTTACTTTCCTTTGTTTGGTTTCTCAATTTTCCTTTGTGGAGTTTGCTTCATCTCCAGACAACAACTATTTACTGGAACTTGAAGAAAAAGAAAAAGAGAAAATGTCAAGAAGTTTCATTCATTCCTTGGTAACACTTCAGCAGAGATGTGAAATAATAACACCTTTAACTGAACTGACAAAATAGTCATTATCCACGTAGATATCTGTTCAATTGGGCTCAGCAGTCCTATGAACTTTGGGGGTTTTGCCAATCTAAATTCTGAAAAAACATGATAACAGATAAAAGTGAATTTTTCCTTTACTCACACAGGTAAAAGTTTTCCCTCTTTCTACCATAGGAACTTGGAAAATTAAGAAAAATTCAAGAAAATAATGTTA
Source organism: Condylura cristata (assembly GCF_000260355.1). NCBI lineage: Eukaryota > Metazoa > Chordata > Mammalia > Eulipotyphla > Talpidae > Condylura > Condylura cristata. The sequence continues at coordinate 49,800,073 of NW_004567116.1, read as the reverse complement.
AATAATGTTCATTCTGTTTATGTGGTAGTCGGAAGATGGTGGATGAAAATTCTAAGGTTCAGAATCATTACATAAATAAATCAAATTTTTTTTTAAGATTTATTTTATTTGACCATACAGAACTGGGGTACAGACCAGAGGCTCAGGCACAGTGAGAGGCTTCACCAGAGACAGAGTGGGGAGCAGAACAGGCAGATCGACGAAGTACACTGCTGAGGGGAGCAGCGGGCGGGTCAGGAGAGGTCTGCCGCGCCATGTGGTCACCTCCGGGGCAGGCGGGGATTGGACTCATGCGGAAGTGGCTTTAGCTTCTCAGTGCAGTGCTTTAACCCGCTGCGCCACCAGGGAGGGCCAATAAATCAATTTTTGTTGTTATTTGATACACAAGGAAAGAAAGAAAAGTTACTAGGGTACCAACTAATAATGTTCATTAAAATGCTTAAATATTTTAATCTTTGTATTAAAGTATCATTACAATATAACATTATATAGTTTTCAGGTGTTGGTAATTATAAATCAACATTTGTATATAATTATAAATCAACACTTATATATAACACATTATTTTCACCACTAAAAGTTGAATTTCATTCTTCTCCATACATTTAACTCCTTTTACCAGATGTACCCATCCTCTTTACCCCTATTATCTGGTAGTTCATAAATGAATCTTAAGGATGATGGGGGGAAAAATGAATCATCACTCACCACAATGCATGAAATGGTTCTAAACTCCCTATATCAGAATAGCTTATGATAGGCAAGCTATGGAAACAACCAACGTGCCCCAAACTATGTAAGTGGATTAATAACATGTTGTAATTGTACACAATGGAAATTGTGGTAATTGTACACAATAGAAATTGTTGTAGTTGTACACAATGGAAATTCCATTGCACACAATGGAACTGTACTCAGTGATGGAAAAAGATAAACTCATGACTTTTGTAGCAACATGAATGGAACTGGAAGGGTTCATACAAAATGAAATAATTCAGAGGGAGGGAGAAAGACAAATACCAGATCATATCTCTTGTATATTGTGCAAAGAAAGCAAGCAACGATTCAGATATAGGCAAACTTTAAAACCACCCTAGAAAGCTGACAATAGAACTGAGTCATCAAGAAAAGGGGGGAATAAGAAGAAATCACAATGGATGGTGGGTGGAGGACTGTGTGTGCTTCAGTGGCGGTTAATGATAATAATAATTAATAATGATAATAAATTCTCTTGAAAGTAGGTTTGTACAATGTAAAGTAGACCCGAATTTCAGGAACAAATGAGTCTTTCTTATACAGGAAGATGATAATAGGTAAATATATCAATTTCTAAGAAGACAGTGGCCTATAAAACACTGATATATATGTAGTTTGGCTCCTCGCCACAACCTGATCAAAACTGATTTCACCACATGTGGAGAATTGACTTAAAATAGTAAATTATTTGGTTTGTAGATAATCAATGCAATAGTCTTTTGTTGTTGTTATTTAAATTAAAGATGGGAGGAACAAATGAGGTGAGTGACTCATTGCTCTAAGGCCATTATTTTGCTCCACAAACCCGCACAATATTTTCATTTGTGTGAGGAAGATGGCCACTGTGGTCTAGAATCCACTGTGCCAGTAGGAAACATAAATCACTGCCCCACTTTCTACATGTTCCCTTTTCTACTTTTTTGAAATTTTGTAAGTTTCACTGTTAAGTCATGTTTTAAAGATCTTCTGCTATAGTCACAAAATTCTGCATTCACATCAATTTTCAAGAAGGCTTGAGAAACTCATAATTCTGGAAAAAAATATTGAAATTATCATAGTTCATGTAACTTTATGTCCAGTTTTCCCTGAAATATTTATAGTCTGCCTATTTCTAGGTTTTGCTATTCATTATGCCACATTTCACTCTCAGATGATGTAATCTGGGTGATAAATTATATGATTACATTAATTATGACCACAACAGTAAAAACCCATAGATTTAAGGTGCAGTGTACATATGCTAAGGTATGTTCAACTAAAATATGTATCCTTTTCCTCAAGACTGTATTTTAAATTTTAACATGCATTAATTGTAATTTTCTTTTTTCAATTTTATTGAAGTATAATTGAAAATAAGTGCAATATTCTTGAAATATACAATATAATGATTTACTATGCATGTAACCCTGTGAACGATTCCCATCTTTATTGATTTTTTAAATATATTTTTTATTTTTTTTTTACATCATTCTTCATTTTGTGCATTTTTTCATCTCAGTTTTAATTCCCAATTGGCTTCCCACTGATTTTTTTTTAAGATTTATTTATTTATGCATGCAGAACTGGGGTACAGGCCTGAGGTACAGGAGGTGGGGGTGTTGTGAGGATTCACCAGAGACAGAGTAGGGAGTAGAACAGGCAGATTGATGATACACTGAGAGGAGTAATAGGTTAGACAGGAGAGGTCTGCTGCACCATGTGAGTCACCTTCCTGGCTGGGGATCAAGCTCATTAAGTGGCTGCAGTTAGCTCATTGTACTGCACTTTAACCTGCTGTGCCACCAGGGAGAGCCTGTGATTGATTTTTGGTTAGAAATTTTAAACTGTCAAAAAAATCCATTTTGCAATGAAGTATTACTAACTAGTCACATGTTATACGAAGATCCTGAGACTATTCACATTAAAGATGAAAGATAGGACTCTCTCCCACCTCTATTTCCCAACCTCCTAGTCCATAGAAACCACTTATCAGAATTTTGTTTCTGGTTCCACATATAAGGGACCCCATGAAATATTTTTGTATGAATTCATTTCGCAAAATGACTTCAAGTTCATCCATGCTGCCCCAAGTGGTAGGATGTTCTCCTTTTTAAAAAACAAAATAATAATAAACTGTATGGACTAAATATATGCACAGTAAGAATGTGTATGTGCACACACACATATACATAAACTATAGATGGCTCTTGTTTTTGTTTTTGTTTTTTAATTAATTTATTTATTTATACAGAACTGGGGTACAGGCCAGAGATGCGGAGGGTGAGAGGATTCACCAGAGACAGAGCGGGGAGCAGAACAGGCAGATCAAC